>NC_069688.1:617173-925760 GCF_023699985.2 Odocoileus virginianus | reverse complement strand
GCCACTTCGGGGATTGCTCTGGGGGGGTCTCAGAGGTGACCCAAGGCACAGAGGACCTCCACCCAGCCTGTCAGCTCCAGGGGAGGGGTGCACAGCCGAGCCAAGCTGAGGCCTGCCTCCTCCCAGCCTTATTAGCAAGCGCAGCCTCTGAGGCCTCCCCCCTGGGTTGCCCTGGAGACAGCAGATCCACCACACCCATTTTTCCCCCTCACCTCAACCCCTCCGCTGAGGCTGTTGCCTAGCTCCTCCCTGAGGCCGGAGGTGTACTCACACCACTTCCTCCTCAAACCCCTACCGCAAGGCGTGGCTCAGAGTTGGCTGCCTCCTCTGGGAAGCCCTCCCTGATGGCCACCAGGGCGGACAGCAGTGAGTTCAGCTCATGCTTGTGAATGAATGAATGAGTGACGGATGGGAGGTGGAGTGTGCCTCCCTGGCGAGGCTGTGAGCTCCCGATGGCAGAGCCGGGCACACGACAGGAACTCAGAGTGTTAGCTGAGCCTCATCCTGGTAAGACCTCCCCCTGTGAGTCCTCCCTGGGGTCCTCAGAGACCCCCCACTATCCAAGGTGGCCCTTCCAGTGGCTCAGAGGCAGCAACCACGGAGGAGGCACAGGAACATGGAGCCCCCGGGCCTGCGGCGTGCGGCTGGGTGCCCAGGCCTGTCGCACAGTCTGGGAGCTCAGCCTGTCTGCTGGGAACCAGCGGAGAGGACCACGGAGCACGCGGCAGAGCAGACCTCCCTCCTGGAACCCCCGCGCTCCGCCCTGGCTGTGTCCAGGCCTGCGGCTGAAATGCCGAGGGCAGAAGCACAGCCTCGTGGGGACGGGCGGCACACACGGGCTGTGGGGGTGTCCGGGCCGCAGCCTGTGGCCGTCTGGCTGGTTTCCCTGTTGTGCAGCTGATCTCGGTCCCGGGGGGGTCCCGCGGGTCAGCAGCCCTGCTGGCCCCTCCTGCTCTCTTCATGGCCTGCCCCGCCGCCCCCTGCTAGCCTGCAGACAGAGGGTGGCCGGGCCCAGGCCCCGAGGGCAGGACATACCGTCCAAGGTCATGATGCCCATCACGTAGAAGCGACTGCGGTGCGGGAAGATGCCCGACAGGACCTCGGTCTCCAGACGCTGGGCCACTGCCTGCCATGAGTGCCTGCAGATGGCCACCAGCACGTTGCTGGCCGCGTCCTGGTAGGCCTCCTCCAGCTCCTGGGCGGGGGGTGGAGAGGAAGAATGGGTGCTCAGATGCAGCCTTGACATCTCACACACAAGGTCTGGTTTGGTGGGCAAGACATCTACTGTCAACCCAGGTTTTGGATGGAAAACTGAGGCTGAGGAAGCCTGACATGCAGAGTGGGTGGGTGAAGGTGAGGCTCATCCCCAGGGCTCAGGATCACATGTGAATATCCACATCCCTGGGCCTCTTCCTGGTCCAGAAGCCCATCGTCATTATCCCTGCTGTGGAGCCTTTGTACAGATGCTGTCTCCCGCCTGGAACACAGTGCCCACTCGCCCTGTCTGTCCAAACGCTAGTCCATTTTGAAAGCTTGCCCCAACGCCTACACTCTGGACACACATCCTGAAGGCTCTACTCGATGTCACCTCTTTCTGGAACTCCTGGGAGCTTAGGACAACATCACAGCATTGGAGTCTTAACCACCAGGGATTCAGAAGCACAGTCTCTGCTGCTTCTGCCCTGAGATCTCGGGCCTGAGGAGTTGGTGTCAGTGTCCCGGGCGCAGAGGCCCAGCTGGCCAGCCCCCTGCCCTCCCTGCACCCCAGCCAGGCCCACCACGCTCTGCTCGAGGGGCAGCCTCAGACCACCTAGCGCTGTGTCGCCACACTCAGGGCTTTTCTCAGTGCTGTCTGGGCATCATGTGAAATCGTTATATCATTCATGATCTGTTCAAAGGGTGACTATGAGGGCTTCTTGTTAAGATGATAGGTTGAATCTGATTTTGCTCTTTCAGGAAAAGACCTCAAGTACTCTACATTTAGGAGGTTTTTACCAAGGGCGATAGCCACCCCTCTGGGTGAGGTAACTGGGCTGAGCACTAAGCAGGCGGTGAGGCAAGCTGAGAACTTGCCCCCACCGACACCACACGTGGTCTGGTAGAAATCCTGGGGGGTGCATCTCCCAGATGCTTACAGCTAGGGGCGCCGGGGAGAGGGCAGAGTGGGTGCGAAGTCAAGCGCCCAGATCCCTTCCCCAGTCTGCATACCCGCAGGGTCTCTGGAGAGGCCAGGCTGAGGGTCTCTGGGTGGGGAGGCCGGGCCCGCGAGTGCTGAGGACAGGCACTTCCTGGGTCAGGTTCTCCACTCTGCCGTGCAGGGCTGAGCCCCAGATCAGGTCTTCCCCGGGAGATCTGGATGGCCCGAGAGGAACGACACTGAGGTGCTGATACAGGGACGGGGACACACGGAGGACAGTAGAGGGCTCACCTCGTAACTCTGCAGTGGACCCCCAATCTCATCACCCACCTGTGCGCCCAGAGCATCGTAGCAGCTCGTAAGCACAGGCAGATGGCCACACAGAGAAGGCCACGGATGCGGAGGGACCAAAACCATAGCCAAAACCACAAACCCGATGAAACCCAGAGAAAGGCTACTTGGAGGAAATAGAGGCCAAGCAGAGAGATAAACCTTGAAGCAAAACAGTCCCTTTAATATCCTGAGAGATAAGGGAAAACACTGCATCTGTGAAGCTGTTAACAGGATGAAATGGGAACATTCTGAGGACAAAGACCAAGATGCCTTGAAAGTTAAAGGCTCATGGATATGCATAGAAAATGCAGTCAAAGATTTGGAAGATGATGGCTCCTCAGAAAGGAGAATGAAGGACAGAGAGGTGGAAAAAGTGGAGTCTTTGGGGCCTAGAGAAGAGAGCAGCAGTCTCAAAGGCCCCTCGCTGAATCATCTAACTGCGCAGAAAACAAAGCATCACTTCAGTTCCTCCCTGATGCTCCAGGCCGGTTGCATCTATCTGGGACTTATCACCCCCTGTCCGGAAACCTACCACCCCCTACACCCGCCCAGAAGACTTATCACCCCTTGCCCAACTACAAATGTCATCTCAACAAAAGAATACTCAAAATATCCCGCCTGATTGATGTTTCCCTTATCGCTTCCACAAACCTCCCTTTAAGTATGAAGCCTCCCTGATCCCTCTCGGCGCTCAGCCTGTCATTAGGCCAACTGTCGCCCCTCCTTGCCTGAATAAAGGTAACCTACTTCTGTTGAGGTCGTCTTTCCTTTTCTGCCTCGCTTGAACTATGCCTTACAAAAAGAGGTGGGATGAGAGTATGAGGAACTCTGGAGAGCTCTGGGTCTGAGAGTTCCTGAAGCCTAGTACAGAGAAACACAGGGGATGATGTCCTGGGGAATCAGGGAAGAGTCTTCCAGAAGCAAAGGACCCAAGCAGCTGGACTGCAAGGATGCAGGACTGCCTATCACAGAGGCTGAGACAGACCCAGAGCCAGGCATGTGCTGGGCGTCATGCAGGATGGAGGCGCCAGGAGGCACCTGCTCTCCCTGTGAGTCCTGGACCAGCTTGTGCACCCAGAGAAGCACCTACCCCCACCTGCTGGGGGATGTGCGGTCCAGGTCCAAACCTCTGGTCTTCAATAGGCAGGGACCCAGAGGCAGGCAGCCAAGGGGAATAGGTGGGATGCACAGACCAGTCAAGAACTCTCTGAGCCTCACCTTTCTCTGCTGTAAAATGGGTGCATGATGTCCCTCTGAAGGGGCTGGTGGTAAGAAAATGAGAAAATGGGTAGAATCTCTTGGTCAGCCACAAGACTGGGCATTCCCAGCATTCTTTGGGTCCCCGGGGCAGCTGCCTGCACCCCAGAAGCCTTTGTGGGATGCCCTATTTGCTGGGGGTGGGGGGAGACTCACTGTGGACTTGGTCATGTTCTCCAGGGCCAGCTGCATGAATGCCTTCTCCCAGGTCTCCTCCAGGGAGTCACTGGCTCCAAGGACCGCCTCTAGGACGTGGAAGAGCCGGAACTTGTGCCGGGTGGAGATCTGTGGGCGGCAGGGTGGACACAGGCTTAGAGACTAGTTGGATCTGATTAAGTGGGGAGTCGCCATGGGAGCAGCAGTGGGGGGGGGGTAAGGAGGCCAGTGAGGAGATAGCATAGTGGACGCACTTGGCCATCCATGTAGCAACACCTTTGTGAACAGCCCTGAGCTAGGTTCTGCAGAGACAGATGAATAAACACTTGTCCCCATCCTCAGGGAACTGCAAGGGGGTCTAAAGAGCATTCTACTAATTCATCCATTCATTCTTTTATCCACCCATTCATTAAAAAGTCCAGATAGAGCTTTCCCCTAATCATCCACCCAGACATCCCTCCACTGTGACTTTAGGCAAATCACCTCCCCCCTCTCAGTTTCAGCGTTCTCCTCTCTGGGAATCATGACAGTTTATCAAGAGACTGTTCAGAGGATGGTCCACACATGTTGGTCTACTTTCCACCCACCCCCTGCTGGCTCGCTGGACACATGGGGAGGCTGACTTGCCCCAAATCACAGCTCTGATGTCTGGAGGAACCAAGGTCTGAACCTGTTTTGGGTCTAGCCCTCCCCTCCCCACGCCCGCCCTGGAGAGCCCCAACAGCTCCCACCTGCTGGTTGTTTACAAAGTAGTCGCCGATGGTTTCCAGCACCAGGTTGGGGGCCCTGTGAGTCATGCTCTTGATTTTCTTGATGGTGTACCTCAGGTGGTCAGAGTCTGAACTACTGAGGTCCCGGAGCAGCTTGAAGCAGATAGCTGAGGCAGAAGACGCGCGTGTGGGTGCGCCGTGGGAAGACCACGGAGTGCCAGCAGCGCTGGGTAGGCGGGGAAGGGTGGGACTGGGAATGGAAGCCTCGATCTGACAGGAAGGGCTGGGGAACTGAACACACTGGGAAATCCTGGGGCTCCTAACCGCTCTGTTGTCCTTTTGAGATCAGGAGCAAGAAAGCAAGCAGGGAATGCATTCTTGTTCACGCGTGCAGTACTCGATCCATTCATTGGCTTACTCTCCTCTTCACCCATCCATTTACACATATATCATCCATGTGTCCGTCGATCTGTCCATCCACCCATCATTTATCCATGTCTTTCTATCCATCAACCCACCGGTCCACCCACCTGCCTGCTCATCCTTATGCTCATTCATCAGTCCATCCATTAATAAGTTTATCCATCTATCCACCTTCGGTCCATCCAACTTTCCATTCCTAAATCCATCTATCCATCCATCTACTCACTCTTCACCCATTAAAAAATTCATCTACCCATCCACCCACCTATCTGTTGATAAATTAAGCATCCATCCATCCATCCCTCCATCTGGTCTTTCCTCACCCCTTCATCCTCCATCCAGTCACCCAACATTCAGTGGTGTTCATTTACTGTAAGACTGTGTGTGTGGCTCCAAGGGGAGTCAGGGCCTGGCTCTGTTCTGGAGGAGTCTCCAGCCCAGGAGAGCCATCCTCAGTATCAGCGGACTTGAGTTCTGTGGGGAAGTTGTACAAAAGGCCCTGGGCACAGAGAGGGGAGGGGTGATAAATCCTAAGATGGAGAGGTAGTCAGGACTGGCTTCACAGAGAGGGTGGCATTTTAGCTTTGCCTACAAGGATGAAGGCAGGGGAAAAGCATTCCAGTGAGAGGGCCGGGTGTGAGCTGAGGTTCTAGGGTGTGAAAGGTGTTGGAGGAGGGCGGAGGGAAGGGCTGAGAGAGGGCATTTTGGGCTTTCAATGGTGTGTTAGGAAGTGTGAAGAGGCCAAAGAGGATGGGCAGGAGGCCCTGATGAAAGCTGCACCAATCCATGCCTCTTGTCACCCCAGGGTCCTGGAGGGTGGGCCTGCTCTGACCCTCTTCCCCATGCCTCTTGAGACCCCAGGGTCCTGGAGGGTGGGCCTGCTCTGACCCTCAGCCCCACGCCTCTTGTCACCCCAGGGTCCTGGAGGGTGGGCCTGCTCTGACCCTCTTCCCCACGCCTCTTGTCACCCCAGGGTCCTAGAAGGTGGGCCTGCTCTGACCCTCAGCCCCATGCCTCTTGTCACCCCAGGGTCCTGGAGGGTGGGCCTGCTCTGACCCCCTTCCCCACGCCTCTTGTCACCCCAGGGTCCTAGAAGGTGGGCCTGCTCTGACCCTCAGCCCCATGCCTCTTGTCACCCCAGGGTCCTGGAGGGTGGGCCTGCTCTGACCCCCTTCCCCACGCCTCTTGTCACCCCAGGGTCCTAGAAGGTGGGCCTGCTCTGACCCTCAGCCCCACGCCTCTTGAGACCCCAGGGTCCTAGAAGGTGGGCCTGCTCTGACCCTCAGCCCCATGCCTCTTGTCACCCCAGGGCCTTGGAGGGTGGGCCTGCTCTGACCCCCTTCCCCACGCCTCTTGTCACCCCAGGGTCCTAGAAGGTGGGCCTGCTCTGACCCTCAGCCCCACGCCTCTTGAGACCCCAGGGTCCTAGAAGGTGGGCCTGCTCTGACCCTCAGCCCCATGCCTCTTGTCACCCCAGGGCCTTGGAGGGTGGGCCTGCTCTGACCCCCTTCCCCACGCCTCTTGTCACCCCAGGGTCCTAGAAGGTGGGCCTGCTCTGACCCTCAGCCCCACGCCTCTTGAGACCCCAGGGTCCTAGAAGGTGGGCCTGCTCTGACCCTCAGCCCCATGCCTCTTGTCACCCCAGGGCCTTGGAGGGTGGGCCTGCTCTGACCCCCTTCCCCACGCCTCTTGTCACCCCAGGGTCCTAGAAGGTGGGCCTGCTCTGACCCTCAGCCCCACGCCTCTTGAGACCCCAGGGTCCTAGAAGGTGGGCCTGCTCTGACCCTCAGCCCCATGCCTCTTGTCACCCCAGGGCCTTGGAGGGTGGGCCTGCTCTGACCCCCTTCCCCACGCCTCTTGAGACCCCATGGTCCTGGAGGGTGGGCCTGCTCTGACCCCCTTCCCCACGCCTCTTGTCACCCCAGGGTCTTGGAGGGTGGGCCTGCTCTGGCCCTCAGCCCCAGGACTTCCTCAGGTGGAGGGACTGATGGGGTCTGCTGGAACCGAGCCCCAGGGCCGGGGGTCACCTTTGTTGTAGGCTTCCTCGATGAACGTCCTGTGCTCCTTGGGCATCAGGGCGGCCTGGCTGGTCTGTGACTTGTAGAGCAGGATGGTGGTGGGGGGCATCTGTTTGTCCCCTTGGGCAAAATTCTGAGGCACCTTCGTGTAGGCCTGGTTCTTTGTGAGTTCAGAGATGTGGGAGGAGGTTCTGAAAGGGAAAAGAGGACTTGGGTGTATGTATCTGAATGGCCGCATGTGTTTACGGAGGGAGATGCTGTGGAGGCCGAGAGACTGGTATTATCTAAATAGAAAATCCCAAAGAATCCAAAAAACACCCTACCAGAACTAAAAAGTGAATTTGGAAAATTGGCAAATATAAAGTCAGCATACAAAAATCAGTCATGTTGCTATGTACCAGCAATGAACTGGGAATTAAAATAAAAAGGTACTATAAACAATAGCACTAAAAATTATGAGATATTTGGGTATAAATGTATCAAATAATTGTAAGATCCATACACTGTAAAATATAAAATACTGTTGAAAGAAATAAAGACTTTAATAAATGGGGCAACACACCATGTTTACAGATTGGAAGACTCAATGTTGTTGTCTATTTTCTCTAAATTTATCTAAATATTCAATGCAATTTTCATCAAAATCCAAGAAGCATTTTTTTTTGTAGTAGCCAACAAATTGTTCCTAAAATTTATGTGGAAAAGTAAAAGAATAAAGATAGCCTAGCAATTTGGAGAGAAGAACTGGAGTACTGATACTGGTGATCTGAAGGTTTGTTATACAGTTATAGTAATCAACGAAGTGCAGTATTCATGAAAGCACAGAAATAGAAACAAATGGAGCCAACTATAGAGTCTAGAAAAAGACCCACATGTATTTTGGTAAAGGTGTAAAAGTAATTCAATTAAGAAAGGATAGTCTATTCAATAAATCGTGCTGCAATAACTGGTTAAACATACGTAAAAAATAAACCCCAATTTATATCTCACTACAAACATAAATTAACTCAACACTGACCACAGACTTAGAGTAAAACCTAAAATTCTAAAACTTCTCGAAGAACATGTAGGAGTAAACCTCTGTGACCCTGAGCTGCACGAAGCAGTCCCGTGTGTGACACCAAAGGCACCATCTATAAAATAAAAAATTGGTGAACAAGTTCACCAAAATTAAGAATTTCTGCTTTTTGAAAGACAGCTACAACAAATGAAAAGATAAGCTTTGGACTTGGAGGAAGAATTTGCAAATCACATACCTGATAAAAGACTATGCCTGAAATATACAAATACCTTACGAACAACACACAGCCTAAGAAAATACAGGTAAAAAGATTCAAATGACATTCCACTAAAGGAGAAAAGCAGATGGCAAATAAGCCCATAAAAACTGCTCAACACCATTCCCCATGAGAGAAACAAATTAAAACCACAGTGGGATATCAATACACATCTCTTAGAACGGAGAAAAGAAAACTAGAAAATACCGAATGCTGGTGAGGAGACAGAGTAACTAGAGTTTCCATCATTGCCCGCGGAAATGCAAAATGGTACAGCCAGTGTGGAGGGTGGTTTGGTACTTTCTTAGAAAGTAAAACCTACATTTACCATCCGACTCAGATATTCTACTCCTAGGCATTCACCGAAGTGAAATGACAACATCACACAAAAATCTGTACACAGATGTTTACCGTGGCTTTATAATAACTGCAAACAGAAAAAACCCAAATGTCCTTTGACTGGCGAATGCACAAAGAACTGTGCTACATCCATAGAAATACTACTCAGCAGTAACGAGAGGAGTGACTGATGAAGGAGACCACGTGGAGGAGGCTTACGTGCATCACGCTGTGTGAAAACAACCAGACCCCAAAGCCACGTGCTGCCTTGTCCCATTTTTGTGACATTCTGAAAAGGTAAAACTATACAGACAGAAGACAGACCAGTGGTTTCTGGGGATAGCGGGGTTGCTGGAGGATTGATTACGAAAAGGGGCGCAGGGAGTTTGCAGGGGGAGACGGAACAGTTTCAGAGCTTGTGTGTGGTAGTGGATACACCACTGTCTGAGTCCCAATCTAGAACCGGGGCTTCCCTGGCTGTCCAGCAGCTGGGACTTGGAGCTTCCACTGCAGGGGGCACAGGTTCGATCCCTAGTCAGGGAACAAAGTTCCCACATGCTGTGCGGTATGGCCGAAAAAAAAAATTATTTAAAAAGAAAAAACTTGTAGAACTGGACATTGAAAAGGGTGAACTTTACTGCATGTAAATAAAAAAAGAAATACTTTAGCTACTGAACAACAACATAGATAAAATAAAACCAAACAAACCAGAAACAAAAGAAACAAGAACAAAAATGATCCCCCCATCTCACTTCTTTCTACTATTTCTTTTTTCTGAAATATTTATTTATTTTTTTTACTTTTTGGCCATGCCTCATGGCACGCAGGATCCTTGGGGCATTCAAGATCTTATTCCCTCAACCAGGGATGGAACCCATGCCCCCTGCAGTGGAAGCTCAGAGTCTTAACTTCTGGGCCACCATGGAAGTCCCTTTTTCTGGCTTATTCTTGCTCACTCCACCCACTCCAGGTGCAGAGGGCTCCTGCTGCTCCTGAACCTGCTGGGCACACTTCTACCTCAGGACCTTTGCACTGGCTGTTCGTTTGGCGAGCACTGCTCGGCTCAGCCCCTCACCGCCGCCCCCCTTCACTTCTTTGCTCAGTTGTATTTTTCTTGATGAACGTCTTTAAAATCTGACCCTCGACCCACACTCTCCACTCCCTAAACCTGTCGATTTCCTCCCACATCCCTTCCCACCTTGTAACACTGCATAATTCCCTGGACCATGTCTATTGTTTATTGGCTGTCTCCCCCACCAGAATGTAAGCCAGGAGACGGGGCTCTTCATGTCTTGTTCCCAGCTGTGTCCCCCACACCTGGAACCACGCCTGGTATTCCTAGCAGGGACTCAGCAAATGTTTGTGGAAAGAACAGTGGAGTGACGTGTCCAGAGCAGCCATCAGCCCCGCCAGGCGCCTCTGGGTCCAGCCCTGGGACGGCCCTTCCAGCTCACTGGGATCCTGGCGGTCTGACATCTACAGCCTCCACACTAGATCAGCTGCCTGAGACCTTCCGGCTGACCTTGGGCCTCTGCTCTCCTGTCTGCCCAGAGCGTGTGACCTCCCGCCCCTGTCCTCCTCGACCCCTTGCGGGGGCCACGTGAAGTCACCTTCAGCCTGCTTGCCATGGTCAGCGTACCCTGGGGTAGGGGGTGTGTCCCCCAGCTCCCTGATGACTCATGGCCCCCCTGAACTCTCAGGAACCCTGGTGGCTCCACTGACCACCCCCCGGGCCTTTTCCTTCCCAGTTCCCCTGGGGATGTGGTGGCTGTCTCTGTGTTTCCCAGTGAAGGCCCTCAGTGAAGACTCAGTGACAGACTGAGTGAGTGGATGCTGCTGAGGGCGTGCTCCTGGGAGAAGCCAAGGTCAGCCTTGGACAGTGGGACCGTCCTCCCGTCCACCTGGAGCTGCTACCTTCAGCTCCCCTCCCAGCTGGCCTTCCTGCCTGGAGCGTGGGGGCCTTCCCCTTCCCTGGCCATGTCCAGCCTGAGGACCCTCTGCCCCTCCCCACCATCTGCCTCTCTGGGGACCAGTGACTATGTGGTCAGCAGGGTATTTTCCCGGGCTGTACTTTGCCCACCACACACCTCACCAGTGCCCCCACAACTGCCAACGGGGACTGGTTTGTGTCAGGAGCTTGATCCGGTCTGCCCTGTCCTCATATCAACCCCACAAGGTGCTGAGACACAGAGGTTCAGCGGCCCATCCCAGGACACACAATATCTGCAGGACAGCATCCGTTCAGACTGGCTCTGACTCCAAAGCTTGCATCCCAGGGATGTGACCACTGGGGCTCAGCACACACTGCCCCTCCTGGAAGGCCCCCCTTCCTACGTGCGTGCTCAGACTCTTAGTCGTGTCTGACTCTCTGTGACTCTATGGACTGTAGCCCTCCAGGCTCCTCTGTCCATGGGATTCTGCAGGCAAGAACACTGGGGTGGGTTGCCGCGCCTGGAGATCTTCCTGACCCAGGGATCGAACCTGAATCTCTTAAGTCTCCCCCATCGGCAGGTGAGTCTTTACCCACCAGGGCCACCTGGGAAGCCCCCTCCTTCCTATGGCCTCTCAGAAAACCAGCCACTCTCATGCAGCTCCTGGAGGGCTCAGCTTTTCACACCGAGCCTGGTCCCTCCTGCACCCTGGAGGGGCCTTGGTCGGTCAGGGTTGACCACAGCCACAAGTGAGATCTGTGTCTCACCCCAAACCTGCCTCCCAGTCCTGCGGCGACCAGGATTGAGTGTATTTTGAAAGACAGGAGAATAGGAACGCAGTTAGCAGACAGCTGCAGGACGAGCGTTTTCTTGCCCTAGACGTTAGGCGGGATGTGGCAGAGGGGAGACTTTCTTGAGCACGCAGGCAGAAGGTGCAGAACAGTAGAGCTGCGTTCCGAGGCGGGTCGGGCAGCTCCCTCGGGGACAGACATGACCATGGAAGCACAGGCGAGGACCCCGCCTGGGAACCCCCCAGGGACAGCCTGGAGAGCCGACCTGCCCCAGTCCCCACGCGGCGCACTGTGGGCCTGGGGGGGCTGGGGACCCGGAGAGGGAGCCTGCCCGCCAGCCTCCGACCTGCCGCTGGACTCAGGAGATGGAGTGTCCTTGTGCCCACCTGGGGTGCGGGGACCCCTGGACCGAAGGCCACAGAGGACCTTCCTTTTGTGCACATCCCTCACGTCTCTCAGGAAACAGGCTGCTCTACCCTCTCGACGAGGTTGAGGTTCCGGGCAGCAGAGGGACAGCATGCCCACTGTCTGTCCATCCGTCCGCTCGATTTCACACCGCTGGTCTCCACAAGCATCGGCAGCCACAGGCGGTGTGACGGCAAAGGCCGTGCTGGACTCGAGCCCCCCTCCCAGCACCCCATCGCCCCGCCCTGCTGCCCCCCAGCCTCCTCTCCACCACCCTGAGGGCTGCCAGGTGGGGGTCCACCCCCAACTCCTGCACTCCAGGCAGCTGCCGGCATGCTGCAGGACCCCTCCATCCTGGGCCCAGGCCCTGGGGGCCCGCCCCTTGCTGCCCTGCCCTATGGGGGGGCCCCTGCCCGGTGCTGGGCTGACCTGGAGTTCTGGGACCTGGCTGAGGAGGTCCTGTTCATGCTGGCGTGGCTGTGTGGCTTTTCTGAATGCTGCGCGTCCATGTTCGGGTACAGTCTGGAGGTGCTGCTCACTCTCTCCTCGCGCCCGGCCGAGCAGCTCTATATCTGGGCTCCCCCTCCCCCGCCCCAGCCAGCCCTGAGCTCACCCCTGAGGTCACAATGCTTGCAGCACCCATGGCACCTTGGCAAGGACAGGGCTGTGGAATCGAACACTGTCCTGGGCACAGCCCGTGTGTGAGTGTGTGTGTGCACACATGGGACCCTGGCCACGTGCAGGAAGCCAGACAGTCAATGGACAACAACCGCCTACTGCCGAGGACTTGCGGGCGTTGCACCTGCTCTGGGGGTCAGCCCCGCCGCTCTGGCTCTGCTGGGCAGGTGACCTTTCTGAGGCTGTGACCTCTTTAGAAACAGAGGCTGATGATGCTCCTTCCCCAGCTGGTTCTGAGACTTAAATCACTTTTCCCTGAAAGGGGCTTGGTAAGAGACGGGTGCCCAGGGCAGCAAAGCTGTCTGATTCGGTGGGCAGCCGCACCATGGCTAACTGCAGCTGAACCTCAGGATGTCCCACGAGACGGGGCTCCTGGGTTTGACCCTGTGTGGGGAGGAGCCTGAGGCTGGGAGTGAGGAGCCGGCAGGGTCCTTTCATCCAGGCAGCTGGGGGATGGGGTTTTCCCCAAGCCTTCGGCTCAGCTCACTCTGACGGGGGCATGTGGGCAGTCCTGTTCGGAGCCCAGGTTGCCCTCTCCCATCCTTCAGCACTGTGAAAGGGACTGTTGAAAACTGGGTCCGTGAATCCATGAATCATGAAGGAGGATCCCACAGAGCTCCCAGAACAGGTGTTGGCAGTGACCCTTCTCAGGGCTGGGCCCCCACGCCTCCAGGGTGTGCCCCCCTATAGCCACTCTGTCTGGTGGCCTACAGACTTGTGTGATTAGTGCTTAAATGATCAGCAATGTTGAGGGTTACTTGTTAATACCACCACAGAAGTCTACAATGGAAGGGACGCTAATAAAAACAGAGGTAATAAGTGCCCCAAGCTCATCACTTCTTGCTTATTGCCTATATTGTACTGTCACCCGTGTCCTAGAGGTATCTATGTGTCTCTGTCTGTATATGGGACAGTACTGCGCATCTCCGCCAGACTCTGTGTGCCATCCCTCACAGGGGCAGCAGGACACCAGCTGTGGTGGGAGCCTTTATACCACGGTCGTGGGCAATGCTGCAAACCAGGGCCTTTGGTTTCCTTCTTTTTTGATGAGCCATTGTTCGACATCAACCAGGCTGACTGGGCAAGGTGGGCCAACCAGTTCTTCCCCTTAGGGGAATTTGGAATTGGGGCCAAGAAGGAAGCATTGGGTTGGGGTTCTCTATAGCTGCCCACCCCTCCTCAGGGCTCCAGGCAGAAGGGAGGAGATAGCAGGGTACAGAGAGGCTGGCCCCCAAGGGGATGAGCCGGGGTGGGGGTCGGTTCCTGGGTCCTGGCCCCAGAACTTCCCCATGAGCCTTCTGGGCTCTTGGAATGTACCTGGATTACAGGGAGGCAGGTTTTCCACAGAAGAACTTTCCAGCAAGCCCCAGATGGACAACAGATGAGCTGCTTGGGGTAGGGGGCACTCCTGTTCCTGCAGGGTCCAAGGGGGGCTGGATGTTAGGGTGGGAGTGGGTGAGCCTCCTCTGGGGACACGTGTCAGCTCTAGGGAACACTGAGACCTGGGGTCTGATCCTTGTCCATCTCGTGCTACCCTTCACCATGTTTGAAAACGGTGAGATATCAGGGCTGCAGGTCCCCGGCTGGGTCATGCCGCCTGCCTGCTTCCCCCATGATCCTCTCAGGAACTGGGGAGCACCTTCAGCACCAGGGGGGTGCCTCTGCCGCGTGTGGGCTCCCAGCCTCATGGCCACTTTCACAGTAACCTGGGGGCTGGGTGTGCTCACCTCCCTGTGAGTGGGATGATGCTCAGAGAAGGTCAGGAACTGGCTGGAGGTCACACAGCAGCCAACGGTGGAGCCGGCTTCAAAACCAGGCCCTCATAGCTCGCTCCAGGGTGAGCACGAGGCCTGTGGACCATCGCGCACCCGCCTCTGCAGGGTACCCGTCCCTCCCCAGGGCCTCGGGTCAGTTCCGCCCGAGCCTTCCCGTCCCGCCGGCAGGTGGCGCTGCGGGCCCAGGCAGGACTCGAGGCGGGGGACCCGAGGGGCGGGCCGGCGGGGCGTTCCGGCAGATCCGGGCCATAGCCCTCCGGAGCGCAGACGGCAGGTCGGGGGGAGGGGGCCTCGGCATCCCACCGCCCAGGCCCCCGGCACACCCCGGCTCGCGGGCTCCGGCCTGGACCCTTAGGGGAGGAGGCTGCTGCTACTGCCCCAGAGAGGACGGGCCTGACCCAGGGCCCAGCCGCCCAGCCCCTGCCCTGCTACCCAGGCTGCTTCTCTCTGCCCGCCTCCATGCCCACCCCAGCCCTCTGAGGCTCTGCAGTGCCTTCCTCTTGGGATGCCCTTGACAAAGTCTTTGCTGGACCAAACTTCAGCCGGGCTCCGGAACCTTCTCCTGGGCCCATCCTTGCTCTTCCTCATGAAGTGCAGTTCTAGCAAGAACACATCCTCTTCCGTGTCCCCTGCCCCGCAACCCCTGCCTCTGATCAGGGTCCTCATCCTCTGCTCGCTCCCAGGTGAAGCCTGCCTCCAGCGAGAATCCTGGTAGTTGGATCTAGCTAGACTCTCCGTACTCCTGATACCTCCTGCTAGTTATTTTCCATCCACTGACCCCCCTCCACCCCCTCCGCCCTGCTCCTTGGCTGTAAATCCCCACTGCATTAAGAGCTGAGCGCGGTCTCTCCCCCTGCACGGCCCATCCCCGCACCTGTAGCCATAACCGCATGTGTATGAGTCTGGTCTTCACCCGGTGTCACTCCCTCCCCTCCACACCCCTGCTTTCCTGAAGAAAATCCCGCACTCTCTTATTCACCCTTGGGGACCCCAGCCCAAGTCACCTCCTCTGAGACACCACTCCTGACTTCTCTGGGCTCCCAGAGCATTTATTCTCCCTGCAGAGGTTGGTTCAACAGGAACTCTGAGTTCTGGGAGGTGGGGTGGTGCAGGCTGGGGTTCTGACGGGAGGTGACTGGCAGGCAAATTCTCCCCCCTGAGGATGGGCTCCCAGGAGCACAGTGGCTCCATCAGACCACCTGACACCCTCCCAAGGTGTTTAAGCCATTGAGTGCAGCAGGCCCACGACCTTCCCAGGTGACTCAGTGGTAAAGAATCCACCTGCAATGCAGGACATGCGGGTTCGATCCCTGGGTCGGGAAGATCCCCTGGAGGAGGAAATGGCAACCCACTCCGGTCTCCTTGCCTGGAGAATCCCATGGACAGAGGAGCCTGGCGGGTTACAGTCCATAGGGATAGAACTGGGAGTGACTTAGCAGGCTGGCAGACAGCCGGCCCAGCCTCAGGAGCAGAGCTGGGAGTCCAGTCCCAGGCTCCAGGCCTTCCTGGCTCAGGGAAGTACTCCCCTGCAGAGTGTCCTACCGGGGAGCAGTGAGGGCACCTGCCTGATGGGCCCTCAGGCTCCCTGGCCCCTGAGGTCAGTCCATGTCCTGCCAGCCACCCAGGCTCACCGGGCTCTGCCTATGCGTGCAGTCCTCGCCTCTAGAACCCTCCCTGCTCTCTGCTGGGCCCTCCTCCAGGCAGTTCCTGCCCCTCCCCAGCCTCCCAGCCCGGGGGCGGATCTCTGTTGGCCCTCTCTCCCCACAGGCCCTGCACCCCATGAGGGTGGACACCCGGAACCCCCACCCTGCCATGCTCCAGCGTAAAGTCGGCACCGACAACGCGCCCACTGGGTGAAAGCAGCAGCTGAGACCTGGCTGCCCAAGGAGGGGTCCCGCCTCGTGTCTCCAGGGCCGCTGGGGTGGGGGCGGCAGTCAGCAGCGGCCCTGGCCCCCAAGCAGGAGCGCTGCCAGAGGTGCCTCCTGCACTTCCAGGCTCCCTCCTCCCTCCACACCCCTCTCCTAATCTTTCACAGGAAAAAAAAGGGGAAAAAGGCCAAAGAAAGAGGTTTTCTTCTCCACTTTCTGAAAATGAGATTTTAAAAATAACCAAGAGGCAGTGCAGCGCCAGGAGGGGATTACGTGGGGAGCCTGGGCTGCGGGGGCCTCCCCGCGCTCCTCCTTGGCGGGTGCCCTGCCTGCGGCCAGCAGCCTGTGCCCACGCCACGCTCAGCCTGGCCCCCTCGCTCTGCCCTTCCCTCTGTGCAGTGGGGGGCCAGGGGTGGGGGGCGAGCTGCTGAGAAGGGAGGTGGCCATGGAGATGGAGGAGGTGGAAACGCTGGGGTCGGGACCCCAGGCTGCAGAAGGCCGCCAGTTCCTCAGTGCCCCTCCCTTGACTCCCTGCTCAGCCACTGCCCGGCTCCTCTGGGCGGTTGCTCATCCCCGGGTGCCGTGCTCACGGCCGCCACAGGGTGTCTGTAAGGGCCTGTCCTCGGGCCCTCCTTCCGTCCCTCCACGTGACATCCCATCTTGACTCTCAGCGTTAGTGTCATTTCTCCAAGAGGCTGACCTTGACACGGGATGGTCTCCGGGGGTTACCCCTGCTGCCGCTACCCCACGGGTCCCTGAGAGTTTCCTCTCCCATCCTCATCCCCACGGGTGTCTGTTTCATGGGCTTGACCTCTACCCTCTGGGCAGTCAGGCTGTGCGCTCCCTGAGGTGGGGGCTAGGGAACTATGGGTCTGCCCCATTCCCACGCCCCAGGCGCTTCCTGTCCTGGGGGCTCCATGCCAGCCCCTGTGTTTCTTTGTCTGAAGGGTTCTCTGGCCGCTGGTGGGAGATTCAGGGCATCACCTCTCTGGGCAGCAGTGCTTAACTCATGACTGATAGGGTGAGTGGGTGACTAGGCCCTCACCTTCAGACAGGATGGCCTGGGCGGGGGCGCCGAGCCCCAGCGGCTCCCTGAGATGACCACTTAACCTGAATCACCCGCCTCCCTCTGTCCTTACCATGTGCCCTGGGGTCAAGTCCTGTCCTCAAATCATTTCTTAGGGCCAGGAGTGAGGCTGAATAATGGCCTCCCAAAGAGAGCTGTGTTCCAATCCTTGGAACCTGTAATCGTTACCTTATAAGGCAAAAAAAGGGCTTTGTGGCTGTGATTAAGTTAAGAATCTTCCGATGGGGAGATTATCCGGATTATCTGGGTGGTCCCTTAAAGCAACCATTTGCATCCTTATGGAGAGGGGTAGGGGAATTTTATCAGACAGAAGAGGAGGAGGCCATGTGCCCACAGAGGTGGGTGTGGGGGTTGGGGGGTGGGTGCCAAGGGATGCTGGCAGCCCCCAGGAGCAGGGAGAGGGAGGAGCCGGTTCTCCTGGGAGCCGTGGGGTTAGCACGGCCCTTGACTGCATCCTAGTGATGCTGTCTTAAACCACCGACATTGTGGTGATTGTCACAGCAGCGCTAGGAAACAATACAACGTGCTTCGGGGGGAGACCGGACTACCGCACACTGGGTCTGTCCTAATGTGGGGGCAGGCCAGCCAGCAGCTGTCCCTTCAAATCCTGGCTGCCCAGCTGCAACTACATTCCCCAGCCTCCCTTGCAGCCAAGGGCAACCAGCTGACTTAATTCCAGCCTTGGCATTTGAGAAATGAAGTGTACAATTTCTGTTCTTAGTCACTTAGTCGCGTCCGACTGTTTGCGACCCCATGGTTGCCAGGTTCTGCCTGCAGCCCACTAGGTTCCTCTGTCTATGGGCTTCTCCAGGCAAGAATACTGGAGTGGGTTGCCATGCCCTCCTCCGTGGGATCTTCCTGACCCAGGGATCAAACCCAGGTCTCCTGCACTGCAGGCAGATTCTTTACCATCTGAGCTACCAGGGAAGCCCAAAGGCTACTGGAGTAGGTAGCCTATCCCTTCTCCAGGGGACCTTCCTGACCCAGGAATCGAACCGGGGTCTCCTGCATTGAAGGAGGAATCTTTACCAGCTGAAATACCAGGGAAACTGCTGGCCAGAGAGGGTCCCCCATCCTCCTCTTCCCGGTGGACAGTGGATGAGACCACGCCCTCAAGGGGCGGAGCGAGCCGGAAGGAGCCGGGCCTGCCCTGGAGCCCTGGACAGCTGGATGGCTGCCGGTGGGCCTGGACCGTTGGAGGCACCACCTTTCTGAAGTTGCTCCTTGTTACCACGGTTTGGCGATTACCCTATTACGCAGGCCTTGAGTGGCTATTAACAGGCCTGTCTTGTCCGCAGTGTTCAGTGGCCATTTGTAGAATGTCAGTGTCAGGTTTTCTCCTGCGTTGTCCCCAGCATGCAGACAGCAAGCGGCCGCCCAGGGTCACCGGGCTGGGCCGAGCTGGTGCAACGTCTTCCCTGAGAGCTGGCGTCTGGTGGCCTGCGTGGCTGCAGCACAGGACCTCGGGAAGCGGGCCGGTCCATGAGACAGGCATCCCTCAGCTGCCTTTGAGGCCCCAGGGCTGGCCGTGCTCCCGCCCACCAGTCCCACGAGGGCCAGGCCCTCAGCCTTCCCGGCCTCCCCCCATCCCACTCCACGCCTTCCTGGCCAGGGGCTCCGGACGCACTGGTGGGTGGGATGCGGTGCGTGCCAGGCAGGGCGATGTGTGTGTGCTCAGCTGTGTCCGACTCTGTGACCTCATGGACTGTGGCCTGCCAGGCTCCTCTTTCCATGGGATTTCCTAGGCAAGAATACTGGAGCGGGTTGCCAGTTCCTGCTCCACGGGATCTTCCCAACCCAGGGATCTAGCCCGCGTCTCTTGAGTCCCCTGCATTGGCAGGAGGACTCTTTACCACTCTTTACCTCTTTACCACTAGCCACTTGGGCTCTGGGTCACCGCTTCTCAGGATCGCCCCCGGCACTCGGGACCGGGCCTCCCTGATGGAGGAGATGGTCCCCACATGCCTGTGCCCAGAGCACCTGGCCATCGTGGGTCAGGAGCTGTGCTGTGGGCTCACACAGGGGTAAAGAGGAGGGGGCCGTGTGCTCCTCTCTCGCCAGCTTGAGGAGCACAGGGGGATTCTCTGTATTCTGTGCTGCCCCCGTCGTTTTGTTAGTGGAGCTAAAACACGCTCCCCAGGGCTTCCAGAGGAGAGCTGGAGGCTGTCCAGCCCCTTGCCGGGCTCCAAGGTTCAGAGCCAGCAGGAAGGGATTAACCTGGGAGGGTCACTGGGGTGAGGACGGAGGTCTAACCGAGCGCCAGGGTGGGGTCCCCACGGCTCCTGAGAAGGGCCAGGTGAGCCATGGGGGGTCAGGGGAGAGGCCCCCGTGCCTGCTGACCCTCCCCCCCCAGCCCCAGGGCATTTCCGGGTGGGGTCCCTTTAAATTCAAGGTTCTCTCCTCCCCAGAAGGCCCCTCCCCCAGTCTCCTGGGCAGCCTGGTAAACAAGCCTGACCCCAGGCTGCTGACATGGCTTCCCCCTCTTCCGGGGACCCCAGCCCGGCAGGTCTGCTGCCGTGTCCTGTAGCCACTCCAGGTGAGACACACGGAGGGGTTCGGGGTGGAGGAGAAGGGGGTGCTCATGGCAGCTGGGCTCTGAGGACGTGGGAGAGAAGGCAGCGCCCCCACCTCTTCCTGGGGGGGGTTTCCCCAGGGTCACACAGCAGGGCAGGGCAGGGTGGGGGCAAGCACCCCATCCCCTGAGAGTTCTCCTTCCTGTTGTCCTGTAGCCCTCCCCGGGGTCCTGCAGCCCATGGACCCTGAGCCGGGACGTGGGCCAGGGTCCTCCTCACTCCTCAAAGCCCTTCCAGTTCCTTCTCTGACCTCCTCCCCCCACCTCTGTAAAAGCCCAGGGCTAGTCCCAGCTCCTCAGAAGTAGACTCTTGGACTTCCCTGGTGGACCAGTGGTTAAGAGTCCGCACTCCCAATGCAGGGGGCGTGGGTTCTATCCCTGGTCAGGGAACTAGACCCCACGTGCCACGTGGTCAGCAACAACAACAAAAGGAGGTACACACCCACTGCGCGTACGGGGCGGGCTCTTACCCTCCCCCGCCCTGTGGATTTTGGGGCCTGGACACTGACCCTGTCTCCACCTGTGCTGCCATGACATGGGCGATCTCTCCTCCTGCCCCTCAGTCCCCCAGACACCTCTCTGAAACGTGTCCCCCAGCCACCCTTGCGGTGGTCGTGTCTCGCCAGCATCCAAACTGCAGCCCGGCGCTGACCCTGATCTGGGGACCAGGACTCCAACACTCCGTGGGCAGAACCGTAGTCCACTGTTTGCAGCCTGTTTCCTGCCTCCTCTCCCCGGTCCCACCTCCTCACGCCCCCATCCAGCTCGGCAGTGATCATCAGACCCTCACCACACCCTCCTGCCCTGCGCCCTCTCCCATCTGATGGCACCCACCCCACCGCCCCCCGCCTCAGCTCTCTGCCTACTCCTCGCGGGCACCCGCACAGCTGAGCTTGAGTGGAGCTGGGGATCAACTCAACCAGGCTAATGCTCCTGTTACATTCCTGGCGGCGAGCTGCAGGGGGGGCTGCGTGCCAGGGTCCCACTGCATCCCTCCTCCTGCCCAGTCCCTCCTCTCTCCCAGCAACTGCCTCGCACCCCCGCTCCCAGCGCCCACCCCCCTCTCCCTCTGCACACTCAGCTGCTGGCCTTGCTCCCGCTCTCAAGGATAGAGAGGACCCCCACGGGCTCCGGGCACGGGGCCGCCCACTGCACCTGGGCCCTCGGGCCCCGTGCTCCCCCGCCTGCTCCTGCACGAACCGCCCCCTCCCAGCCGAGGCCCGGCCTGGCCTCCTGCCCACGGCCGTCACTCCAGCACCTCTCCACCCTCCTCTCCCGCATTCTGACATTTTCTCTTTACGAGATCTTTCTCATCGACATAAAAGCATGCAGCTACACATCCTGTCTCCTGACCCCACTTCCCTTGTAGCTACCGCCCTATTTCTCTACTCCCCATTTTTAGCAAAACTCCTGGAAAAGGTTATTTATACGTACGTGCTGCCTCCCAGTCTTTCCCTCCCATTTGCTCTGGAACGCAGTGGACCCAGCCCCTCATTCCTGGAGTTGGCCACAGCAGCTCTGGTCAGGGTCAGGGGTGACCTCCACGCTGCTGAACCTGAGGTCAGTTCTCAGGTGACCTTTGACATGATCCATCAGCAGTTCAGGGGCTTCCCAGGGGACACTAGTGGTAAAGAACCCACCTGCCAACGCAGGAGACCTAAGAGGCACAGGTTTGATCGCTGGATTGTGAAGATCCCCTGGAGGAGGGCATGGCAACCCACTCCAGTATTCTTGCCTGTAGAATCCCATGGACGGAGGAACCTGGCGGGCTACGGTCCATGGGGTGGCACAGAGCCGGACACGACTGAGAGACACACGCAGTGTATTTGAAAGGGCAGCTCAGGGCCCAGGGCCCCCTCCTCGCTGACTCCCAGAGCCAGAGCCTGCCCTTCTCCTCTCGCATCACTGCTGCTCCACCTTCTCTCCCTGACCTGGGGAAGCTGGGGGCCCAGGCCGACTGCTCAGGCTTCTTTCCTCTCTGTCTCAAGATCACGTCCAGTTCTGAGGCAGTGAGAGCATGGGTCCTAACTACCGGACCACCGGGGGATCCCCTGTGGCTTTAAATGCCATCATCTCCCAAGAGTCTGTCTGTCTTCAGCCTGGAGCCCCCCACCTCAAGCCAAGACTCTAGCTAACTCTCCTCTGCACCTCTTCCCCGGCCTGTCTGAAGGCATCACCGGTCCAGAATTAGACTCTTGAGCCCCTAACCCCAAGTTGCTCCTCTCAGTATATCGGGCTTCCTTTCCTCCAGTGGCTCAGGCCAGAAACTGCGAGTCTTCCCTTTACTCCCCTCCCCTTCCCCCACCAGCCCCTCCATCGGCAGAGCCTGTGGGCTCCGTCTTCAAGACACATGTAGAAGCAGCACTTCTCTCCGCTGAGCCCCCAGCCCCTCTGCCCTGGATTGCTGCCCTGGCCGCCTTGTGGTCTGCGTGGCGGCCCCTACCCCTCACCTGTCTCCTCTGCAACCACCAGACCCACCTGGCTAACTGCCAGTCAGGGGTGGTCAGTCCTCTCCTGCCCCCCGGGGGCCCTCCCCTCTTCTCCACAACTCTCACCCCTGGCCCACAGCAACACCCCAAAGCGCCTCTGCACAGCCCACCGCCTGCTGGTACTAAGTGTGAGGCTGGGCCAGTGCTGTGGACACCAGTGCAGTGCTGTGCCTCCGGCCACTCACCTGGAGGCCTTCAGGGAGGAGGTGTCCCGGTGGGCAGGACAGGCTGCCCGGGGTGTGGGCACAGCCGTTCTGCCATCCAAATCTGAGGCTCCTGCAAGGCTGCCTCGGACCTCTCCAAGGTGCTGAGTGCAGTGGGCCCCGAGCCAGCCCCTCTGGCCTCACACCCTGCTCAGAGCCAGTCCACCTGGGTCTGTGATTCTGGAAGCAACCGCTTTGGTGCTGAGCTAGGAAGGCACTTCCCATTGACAAAGAGGTTCACAGGAGGACCTGACAAAGAGGTTCACAAAGGTTCATGACCTTCTTATCCACAAGGATGGCAGAACAGGCTCAACTGTTTCCATTTTTCAGATGGGAAAACTGAGGCTCAGGGAATCCAGAACCCAGACCACGCTCTCCCAGGTGAAGGAAGCACCTCTGACCCAGGTCTGCTGGCTCCTGTCCCTGGCCTGGGAGAAGCCGAGTGTGTGCGGTACACAGCTGTGGTGGAGCCTGGCGCACAGCAGATGCCCCAGGGTACTTACCAGGGGAGGAGGGTCATCGTCCAGGGGCCCCTAGCAGGAGGGTGGGCACGGGGGCGCTCCTGCGGCCATCAGTTCAGGGCGGGCCTCTCTGGGTCTGCGTTCTCACCAGGAAAACAGGCTGAGTGCTGTTGCCCCTCACAGGGGTGTGGGGGGAGGACCTAAGAACTCACGCTCAGAGCCTTGTATGGGTTCATCCATCACCTCTTCCCAGGCCCTCCCCCTGAGTCCTGCCTTTTCTCCAAGGAGCTGCCCAGTTGGTCCTGTGTCCCCAGAGGCTTATCTATACCCAGGGAGGGCCAATGGTTGCATCGTTGAGTTCAGCATCCCCAGAGCTAAGCACTTTGCTGAAGGAAGGAAGGGGGCAAGGGGGAAGGGTCTCTCCTAGCAGCTCATAGAAGGTGTGGGCTTGGAGTGGCGGCTTGGGCTGCGGCCTGGGATCATGGATGGATGGGCCTCATGGGTGCAGAGGCCCCCACCCAGGGGCACAGTGCTGTGTCCATTCACACGTGATATCTGAGAGCGGACCCCTGGATTTCACCAGACCCCCGCCTCCTGGGAATCCATGTGCGAGTCAGCAATCAGACATGTCCCCATTTCTCCTGGAATGTGCTCCTGGAGTGATGGGGAAGGGGGGTGTCCCACAGACACAGCACCAGCCCAGCTTCCAACCGGATCCTTCTCCCTGGTGAAGCTGGTCAAGCTGGTCAGCCCCCTGGGTCCCAGATCCCCATGCCCAGGCAGGGCTCCCCCCCCCCCCCCCAATCTGTTGACACAAGGCCGGCTCTGGCCCCTCCATGCTGGCCCTGCTGAGTCCTCCTTCGAATTCACCCTCACCTGGCTCTATCCCCCTCCCCCGCGGTCCGTCTTTTGCCCAGGCCCAGGATCGACTTTCCACTGAGAGTCATCAGGTCACCCCTGCTCTCTGGGGATGACCCCAGGTCCACAGCAGGCTCTGCGAGGTCCCCGCAAAGCTATCCAGACTCCTCCCCTTCTGGAACTTTCAGCCCGACAGTTTGTAGTGGCTATATTCTAACACGCCCCTCCGGGCCTTTCTGCCTCTCACGGCTCCTTAGCGCTGTCCCTGGAAATTAGCCTCCCTCTCCGGTACCCCTCCCCTCTCTGTCTCCACGTGGCCCCCCTTGGCTCTCTGGCTCGGCGCAGGTGGCTGCGGGAGTCGCTTATCTCTGGCCGCTCCTCGATCCCTGCTCGCAGGCCCCGCCGCGCCCCAGGAGCCCCAGTTCCCGGACATCTACGGCGGGGACGCGCAGCTGTGGGAGGCGCACTTCCGCGGCATCGGGCGCGCCTACCGCGCGCTGGGCAAGGAGGACGACTTCGCCATCCGCGTGCTCACCGAGGACTTCACGCTGCCCTTCCCGTTCGCCTGGCCGCCGGGGCCCGACCCGGCTCGCGGGCCGCTCTTCTACGACCCGCACGACCGCACGGGTTTCGACTTCCTGCTGCGGGGCCCGGGCGCGCCGCCCCCCGCGCTGCTGCGGCCCCTGCACAGCACGGCGCAGGCGGCGCTGCGCAAGCGGCGCCTGGAGCAGCTGGCGCTGAGCTACGCGCACGCGGTCGCCGGCCCCGGGCCCGGCCTGGTGCTGCTGGCGCCCGCGCCCGCCGCAGCGGGCAGCGCCTTCCCTGGGCCCGAGGCCGCTTCCCCCAGCGGGGGCGCCCCCCGGCTGGGCTAGCGCAGTCCCGAGATTGTCAATAAAGCGTGCAGTGCCTCTGCTTCTCCCGCCCCGAGGCTCTTTGCCAGACACACCTGGGCGGGCGTCTGGTGCCCGCAGAGCCCCGGGGGCCGCGTCCGCGGCGTTGTGGGATGTCCACTATGTCCCAAGTGGCTAATGAATCAAGGCGGGAAGTCAGAGTGGCAGCCTTGATGGGCTGGCTAGGCCGGGAGCGGCTGTGGGGGGGAGAGGACCTGAGATAGTGGGGGTGGGTGGGTGGCCCTCTGGGACCCTGGCCACAGCCTCTTGGTGGGCATTAGCGCCCCCATGCTGCAGGCTAGGACCCTGGGTCCCAGCGCTCCCGGGAGCAGCTGTGATTTGGTTCCAGTGTGACTGCAAGTTCAGCAGGGGTCCTGTCTTCCAGGACAGAGGGGCACGAGCGTCGGGTGAGGGGCGCGGATGGAGAGATGGGAGGGAAGGAGCACAGGGCAAGAAGGGGCAGGGAGGATGTGATGGGGAAATAGGCGCCAGGACACAAGCATCACACGGGGAGCCCAGTCCCCAGGCCGCTGCTTTCCTGCCAGCCCTCTGTGCTGGCTCTGCAGAGAAGAGGGTCCTCCTGCCCCCCACTCCCACCCCCACCCCTCTTATGGGGCTGAGAGATCGGCTGAGGCTGTTGATGACCTGGCCTCCATCCTGGGTGTCTCCCTCTGTAGGTGAGAAGCCCTGCCAGAGGCCAGTCTATCGTGGACTCCTGGCGCCGGGCAGAGCCGCTGGACGCAGGACCTGGGTGACCTTCTTCTCCCACCTGCCGGCCAAGGCTCAGCTTTCCTCTTGTTGGGGGCTTGGATCCGAGGCGTGCAGGAGGCAGGGGGCTGGAGGGCGCATTCTTACTCAAGTACAGATGGAATAGGAGCTTTTTTTTTTATCCCTTTCTTCTAATCCGGGAGTTATTTATAGCTTCCTGGTGGTGGGCAGAGATGGTTTTTCCAAAGTCTTGCTTGGTGTGCAGGAGAACCAGTGACAAGAAATGCTCAGCTCTGGAGGACAGGGGCTCAGCCTCTGCAAGAGGGGTCCTTAGCTTACCCCTTCTCTGGTGGTGACCCCACAAGACCCCTGACCCTGCTCCAGATTCCTTTCCACTTGTGGTCTCATCTCTCCAATTTTATAGACATGTGCGGTGGTTACACCGCAGTCCTCATGCGTGTGAATCCTGACAGGGTAACAGAAATGATTCTGTTAAGGGATTCTATCAATAGCCCTGTGTTGAATACTAATTGTTCGGCTTCCCCCAGAAGCAGGCCCTAAACGTGGATTTGAGTGCAGGTGACTAATGCGGGAGGTGACCCTTGGCAACATAGGTAGGGGAGTGAGGAGGTGAGAGAGAGAAGGGAAGGAAGCCAGTGAGGGGCGGCTGTGCAGCTAGCCAGACCTGCAGGTGTATGGAAGCCCCTCTGGGAACCCTGGGAGGCCACATGGGGACTGCTGCACTGCCAGCCCGCCTCCAGGGCAGGGAAGCCAGTGTTGAAACTCTGCCTCCCTTGTGCTGTGGGGACCGAGCCTGCAATTCACCCAAAAACAGCATACATGGGGAGGAACTGTTTAGAAACTTTTATAAGGTGCCAGAGTAGCTTTATAACTGTAAAGTGTGATAAGAATTTGGAGTTTATATTTAGCATATTCCTGAAATAGAAAATTTTCTAGAAACGTATTTTTAATGTAGTTTATGGCATGGCAACCCACTCCAGTACTCTTGCCTGGAAAAATCCCATGGACGGAGGAGCCTGGTGGGCTGCAATTCATGGGGTCGCAAAGAGTTGGACGTGACTGAGCGACTTCCCGTTCACTTTTCACTTTCATGCATTGGGGAAGGAAATGGCAACCCACTCCAGTGTTCTTGCCTAGAGAATTCCGGGGATGGAGGAGCCTGGTAGGCTGCCATCTATGGGGTCACACAGGGTCGGACATGACTGAAGTGACTTAGCAGCAGCAGCATGGAGGTATTGGGGCTTCCCAGGTGGCACTAGTGGTAAAGAACCTGCCTGCCAATGCAGGAGACATAAGAGATGCGGGTTTGATTCCTGGGTCCAGAAGATCCCCTGGAGGAGAACATGGCAACCCACTCTAGTATTCTTGCCTGGAGAATCCCATCAACAGAGGGGCATGGTGGGCTACAGTCCATGGGTTCGCAAAGAGTCCGACAACACTGAGCGACTTAGCATGTGCACATGGAAGTATTTGTCTATGACATGTTGGAAATAAAAACGTGGCCCTTTACCACCTCTAGTCTGAGAAGTACTGACCAAGGGGAGAAAGATAAGTAACCAAATAAGTAACCTACTTATGAAACAAACATGACTAAAAAAATAAAAACAGGAAGTACTATGAAGAAAATGAGTAAGGACAGGTCCTATTTCAAACAAAGTGGTCATGAGGGCCTCTTGGAGGAGGTGACATCTGAGGTTGGAAGAGTGAGGAGGACCCGTCACTTGAACGTTTGGGGAGGGGTCTCCAGGCAGAGGGGACAGACTGTGCAAAGGCTGAGCAATTAAAAATAAAGCTTCAAAGGTCACAGGACTGGAAGCAGCGGGTGCAAGGCCAGAGCACAATGAGCAAGAAGAGACTCTCATTGTCTGATGAATAGCCTTCCATTTATGGGGAAGACTCTTTCCCCACAAGACTCTAGGATCCCAAAGCCCTTTTATGCTTACTGCATCTTTTCATCCGCCCTGTAGTTCCATGAGGTCAGTGGGTGGAAGAGGGCCCTGGGGCCTAGAGAGGGGAAGGGACGTGCCCAAGAGCATAAGCCAGCATGTTATTAGAACTCCACATTATAGCCACGAAAGCCCTGGCTACAACAGGCTTAAATGGGAGAAAGTTAAAAAGAATGGTTCATGTAACTGGAAGATCCAGAAATAAACTGAGCTTCAGGTAAGGTTTGATCCAGGAGCTCAAGATTGGATCTATCCCTCAGACTAGCTTCCTTAATGATGACAGCATGCCTGATGCACCTCCTGACTTTTCATCCTCCCTGGCCACTGACAAGGAGAGAGGCCACTGACTTCCCAGAGCTCTCATGGAAGAATGGATCCATCTCAAGCCCCAAGAAGCCTCCCTGAATGGCCCATTGGTCCAGTAGGGTCACGTGTCTAGTCCTAAATCAGACAGTATCCTGTACTCACTGACCTAGGCATGTGTTTCCTGAACCAATCCCTATGACCAGTGGGTGGGGTTACCCTGACTGGATTCTAAGAATAAGGCCAGGAACAGTATCCTGGATCAGCTTGAGGGGAATGGAAGGGATGTTGGGGAGGTGACTACCATGTCCATCACAGCCAGGAGGTGTGAGCCCTGGGGTGTGGCCCCTGGGTTGACTTTTTTTTGCTAAATCATGCATTTTCTCTTCCAATTAAGTACGCTGTTCCTGGAGAGAAGCTGGGTCAGAAATGGCCACAGTGGGACCTCTACTCTTTCATGTGAAGCAAGGTTGATCATCTAAGTTGTCTCCTGACTACCCACTCACTGCGGGGGCGGGGCATTCAGGGGTGGAAGACTTCCTGCATCAAGAAACCTGTGGGGGCGGGAAGTGTTGGGAGACCTCAGGACCTCTGCTCATTGCCCCTTGGATGAGTGTCTGGGCAGCCCCTCCTGGGATGCAGGGTCTCCTGCTGCCCTCCTCACAGACAGAGCCATGAAGCCCTGGCCTGGCCTTTTTGCTCTGGCTGCTAGGAGCTCAAAGCCCACCTGTGCCTCTCTGCCCTAGCTTTCCTCGGGCGTGATCTCCCAGGTGGGGCGCCTATAACTTCTGGCCTCGCTGTTTTATCCTGGACTGGCTTTCGAGTCTTAGGCTAAGGGGATAAAATCTTAAAAATGATGCTTCCAATTATTTTTGGAAATTGGAGAGAAACACCTTTTTTTGAATGTTGCAGACCGTTTCACCCCCTCTGACTTGCCAGAAGATTCCGCTGTATTCTCAGAGCCAAGCCTGGTGGTCTGCACTGAATATTGTGGATGTTGTGTCAGGGGCTAACTGCTGTGACATTGGGCCCTGGTACTCACTGGGGTGGGCAGTGGCTACCTCCCAGGCTTCGGGAGAAAACATACCTCTGCCAGAAAGCTGGGTCCTCTATGCCCCAGCCCTGTAGCCCTCGGTCAGCACTTATCTAGGGCCTCAGGTCCTCAGTGGTAGGTGGGAGCACGGTCATGGTGCTTCTGGGTGGGACACTGTGGGGGGAGGTAGGAGAGCTCATTGTTCAGGCCCTGGGTCGGCCTGGCATGCAGTGACAGCCTGCAGAGTGTCAGCTGTTTCCGCTGGGACTGTCCACTCTTTGGCAGCTAGCCTTCTCCCCTTGTCTTAACCCAGGGTGGGATCTCCTCCTCTGTCCTTCTCCACCCTGGAGCCCAGCGCATGCCTCCTCTCCACATCCCTCACTCGGGGCACCAGCAGCCTCGCCAGGTCACTCACACCCACACCACCGCTGGTACAGCAGCATGTGGGGCAGGGTGTGACCTGTCAGTAGTCACGCGGGACCTCTGCCCCTAGAACCTGCTTGTGGGGGCTGCTCTGAATGTTATGAATGTGACTGGGGGCTGTCAGCTTGCTGAGCAGGGAAGCTGGGTATCCTGGGGGCCCCCAGGGGAGGATAGGAGTTGGGGTGTCAGCTCGGAACCCGAGGCAGGTTCCCTCTGCCTTCCAGCCAGCACAGCATTCCCAGGGAGACTGGAGACTCCATGTCCTTCCATATTCCAAGGAGATGGCTCCCGTTTGATCCTTGCACTGCTGGGAACAGGGGTCAGGGCCCCTCCACCCCCTGCCTCTGCTCCAGTTTCCTCGGGAACAGACTCTGAGGAACAGTGAGAATGTTTAATTAATTGCAATTACAATCTTCAAAGGAAGCCGGGAGTTGAAGCTTGTTCCTAATTACTGTGTTGCGATGTCGGCCGGCTCCCCAAATTGATCATGTTAGAATTTCCGATGGAGGATTAATTGAGTTGCTGCGAGGACCACTTTGCGTCCCTCCCCCTTAGATGTGGCCTGTGCTCAGCCTGGAATGACAATGAGGGGGAGCCAACCTGACGAAGAGCTCCCAGCCCAGGTCAGAGCCACAGCCTTGGCCCTGGTTCAGGAGCGGGGCCGTGGGCTGGCCGAGCGGCTCCCTGCGGTCCCTGGTGCATGCACTTCACCCAGTGTCTCCTGCTCCTGCTTCTGGAATTTCCCTGCGTGGGGGATGCTCTCTCAGCCCCCTGTGTTTAGGTGGGGCCTGCGACTAGTGCTGGCCAGAGAGTTTTGGTCACCTTGACATGCGTCTCTTCGGGGCCAGAGGCCTTCCTGCTGGGACAAGACCCTCAGGAGTCTTTCCTTCCTCTGCCCCGTGACCCGTGGCCCCGGAGACAGTGCCTCCTCCACAGTCCTGCATCCTGGAGGCACTGCAGCGAGAGTGAGAATCGCCCATCGTTGCCCCAGCTCCTAAGATTCGGAGGCTGTTTCCTCCCGTGGCTCGGTCTAGCGCCTCCCGATTGATACAGCCTCTGCAGGCGAGACTGTGCAGGCCCAGAGCCAGATGAGACCAAGGGCCCTTGTTCAAAATCAGGAAAATAGGAGGATGACAACAGCAGAGCATTAAACCGGCCCTGGAGTGTGACTGCCCCGGTCCCCGGCCCCAGACCCTGTAGAACGAGAGGAGGGAGCTGTGAGCAGGCCTCGTGGAGGCAGGTTCTGTGGGACCCGTGGCAGGAGAAGGGCGTGGGCCGCCCTCCCAGTCCTCTGTCCTGCAGGGCCTGCCGCCCTCCCGTCCCGGCCTCAGGCGCCTTCTGCTGCTTTCCATGGAGCCGCCGAGCTGTTGCTCCTTTTCAGACGGGCTCTCTGCTCTGCGATGTGCCCTGGGCGTGGGGGTCGCAGGCCCCCGGGAGCGCTCCCATGCAGGGCTGCAGAGAGGCTCGAGGGGTGTCAGGCAGGTAGGGGAGGGAGGCCACCAGAGAGGGCTTTGATCAGAGCCCCCAGGGAAGGGGTGGGGGGCAGACTCTGAGGAGGGGAGCCCAGGAGGTGAAGGACGCCCGTTTCTTGTGTAGGACCGAACTAACAGAACTTTGGCTTGTTCCTTGGTGGGCTTGGAACAGACCAATGGCAGCGTCTCATAATTCTTTAAAGCCTGCATTCATAGGGGTGGTGCTGATTTCACCCCCAAGGGGATCTGGTTCTTGGGGGGTTCTTAAGTCTGGTTCTTAAGATTTCAGTGAAGAAATATTACTTGTTATGTTTGAAGCACAGCTACACATAAAGTACACACACAGAGATGCACAGTTCATCTGTGGTCTTAAAATTTCGTGGGGGGCAAGCTAGGAAGACGTGTCTAAAAAGACTCCTTAGGTGCCGAGGGGCAGAAAATGAAAGAAAGGTTGAGAAGCACTGGTCTAGAAGGATCAGTTTGCTGTTATGGGTTGAAAATAGATTTGGGTGCGGGTTCCACAGAGGCACTAAAAATTGAAAGTGTCAGCTGCCCAGTCGTGTCTGACTCTTTGCAATCTCATGGGTTGGAGCCCGCCAGGCTCCTCTGTCCATGGGATTCTCCAGGTGGGTTGCCATGCCCTCCTCCAGGGGATCTTCCTGACTCAGGGACTGAACCCAGGTCTCCAGCATTGCAGGTGGATTCTTTATCATCTGAGGCACCACGGAAGCCCAGGAGAGCTAGAAGCAATTGCAATAATCCAGATGAGCCGTGCTGGAAATCCGAGATGAACCTGGGAGGAGGTACGGCTCCAGTGCCACTTCTGGTTAGAGAAGGAGAGATGTCAGGGAGGCTTGGGCAGGGGCAGCGGGAAAGCTGGACTTCTATCCCCTGGGATGGGGAGGCTGGAGAGGAGGCCATCTGAGGAGCCTGGTGGACCCCAGTGGCGGTGGCAGGCTCAGCTCAGTGGAGGCCTTGGACAGATGGGTGTGTTGGGGACCCAGGCTCAGTGCTGAAGGAGGACCTGCCTGGTGCTGGCTGAGATGTTTGAACGGCCGAGGAAGGGTGCACTTGGAGTCCCTTGGCTTGGTACGTCCTCAGGCTTCTCATCTGTGAAATTGGCACTCTGTCACTTGGCCTGAGCCTGGTTTTTCTCTGTGGGGCAGGGACTGTCTCCAGCAGGAGCTGCTGAGGGCCGTTTGAGGCCCCAGTGCTGGGCTGTTGCCGGGGTGTTGAGTGTTCTCATGGCCTTTAATTACTGAATGCTAACGAGCCCTGAAATTAAATTAAGAAGAGGAGCTGACCGCCAGCGTCCCTTCTCCCCCGCCGTGACGGAGTTAATGGGGATCCTGGGGACAGGTCGGGGCGGGGGGTGGGGTGGTGTTAATGAGGGCAGGGGGGCTGGAAGTTTGCAGGGTGTTCTGACATTCAGGCTCATGTCATTCTGCTGGCTCCTGTGGCCCAAGGAGAGAGGCAGGGCCTGCCCCAGAGCGTCCGAGCCCCAGACCAGGCAGTCTCATCGTCCCCCACTCTCCCAGCTGGGGAGACTCAGGTCTGCCACCATGGCGGGCAGAGCGACCAGCAGGTTCCTGGTTCAGTGTCCGTGCTTCCTCTGATGGCCCTGAGCCAAGGCCAAGCTCTCTGACCTCTCTGGTCCCTGGTCTCCTCTTCTGTGGGACAGAGGGACGGGTGCACCATGTGGGGTCAGCTTGTAACTGTAGGAAAGGGTGGACGTGCGTCCGAGCTTAGCCAGGCTCTGGCTGCAGGATGGCTGGTCTCCCCTGGCCATTGAGGCCTCCCGCCTGGAGCCCGAGGCACCTGGGTCTGTGTTGACCCAGCTTCCCTGGAAGGGGCCTGTGTCCTCTGACCCCAGCCCCGTCATCAGTCCGTGGCCACACTGGCCTCCTCTGGTTCCCAGGCCCGAGAGCGCTGGAGAAAGCCCCCAGGAGCACCCTCCTTCCGTTCCACATGCGTTTGTCACAAATCCATGAATATGCCATCTTTGCCCACCCCCTCCAGGCGAACTTCCTCCACTTCTGCAGCGAGTTCTACATTAATCACCGCTAATTGCTAGCGGGAGTCGTTTATGTCAAGAGCCATTATTCCTGGGAATAAAGAGGAAGAAAAGATGCTGCCTTTCAGGAACCCTGGCGTTGGCCCCGAGGGAACAATGCCAGGCCAGGACGAGGGCCCCGGCCCACCCGGCCCACTTCCAGCGGCTCCAAACCACGTGTGACAAACGCGGGCCTCTGGCCTCTGATGCATATTCAGGGGAATGAACGCATCCATCATGTTCACGCGGTCTTCTAAAGTTGTTGTGAGTTTCCTTGAAACCAAGGAATGTTTTTTCTTTTTTTTCCCTTTTTGGCAACAACAGCTGCGAATAAGTTGACACTTACTAAAAACTGCCACTTCTTGCTTGGGGAGGGAGCAGAGGAGGGAGACCCCTGCTTGCCGACCCCCAGGCCCAGCCCAGAGCTTGCCCACTAGGACCGGTATGTTCCAGGTTCGCTACTGGGAGGTCAGGCTGGGCGGTGTACCTGCGAGGTGAGGGGCGGGCCGCAGCTATGGGCTCCAGGGGCCCACCTCCCGGGACCCAGAGGAGGCCCTGAGGGCTTTCTGCACGTCTCACATGCTGAACGTTGCTTCTGTGTTTTCATTTTTATTGGGTCTGAATTCAGCTTATTAACTGGAATATTTGATTGGTATTTTCTTATAACCAGAGTACGGCGTCTGATGTCTGTTAATCCTGCCCGAGGCCACACCTGCGAATACCAGGGCATGAGAACAGGTGGGCACAGGCTGAACATGCATGTGCCCATGTGTGGGTGTGCAGATGTGGGCCCGTGTGCGTGCTTGTGTATGCGTGTGTGCACATGCATCCATGCATATGCAGGCTTTTGTCTGAGTGTGTCTGTGGTCATTGTACATAAACAACACAAAGGGGTCTTCAAAGTTTCTGAAGCCCCCCTACTCCCTCTACTCCCCCCAACTCTCTGAGCTCTGATTTTAGGCCCATTTTATTGATGAGGACACTGAGGCTGCGAGGGCTTAAACGGCTCTCCTGAGGCTCCCAAGCGGAGAACCAGCCTAGCTGGGACTGTGTCCACAAGGCCCCCTTGAAGGTACGGAAGTTGCTGCTTGGAGGGGCTGGGGGCTGGGGCCAGGACACAGGCTCTGCGGCCCTTCCTGCATCCTCCCCTCCCCCGTCTCCCCCTTCTCTTCTGGCTGGTCCTGGGCCCTCTCACTAGCCCCGCCTTGTCTGTCTTCCCCGCTCTGAGCCTGTGCCCCTGGGTGAGCAAGTCGGAGCCCACCGAGGCTCAAAGGCGAAGGGCAGCTGCTCTCCTCCTGGGCCCCGTCTGCCGCTGGCCCTGGGGGGGTCAGTGACTCGTCTCTCACCCCCACGCCCCCCACTGGGCACCCGGCATCTCTGTCCTGTCCACCTCTCTGGCACAGGCGGTCTCCCCGTCACACTCGCTCACTTTGCACACCTCCTCCAGGAAGCCTCCTTGGATCCTCCTGAAGTCTGGGTTGGGATCCCCGGGACTGTTGTCACTCTGAGTGATCTGCTCCGCCATGTGCTGTCTGCTCCTGGAAAGGCTGAGTGCTGTGTGTCCACGTGTGTGGGGCCAAAGCAAATGCTCTGAGGTCTCCTGCATTGGACTGGAACCTCAGGCCCAGGTCGGCTCTGCCCTCAACGCTGACCCCTGCCCCATCCCTGGGGGGATTGCAGGCAGGTTCCTCACTGTGGCTGATGCTGCCCATGGGTCCAGGCCTGCTCTGCTGATGTGTCGAGATCCTGAAGCGAGTGCTCAGCGCAGCCAGACATGCTCCCTGGTGGCTTGGCGATGTCTGCTGTGGGTGAACCTCCCTCCCCCCCCCCCCCCCCAACACCACCTGAAGGCTAAGTCCTGGGGGCAAGGTCGGGAGGGGCTCTCACGTCTGTAAGTCTGGCACAGGGCCTGGAGCCGGGAGCTCGCCTAGTGGCTGACAGAGGCTGGAGGGGAAGGCTGGGCAGGGCAGAGGGAGGAGGGAGCAGGCCGAGGAGGGGCTGCAGGGGCTGGCCCCAAGGGTGAGGATGGCGAGCAGCTGGCCCTGCTCCTGCCCGCGCTGGTTTCACCTGGCTCCCTGCTCCTCCTCCAGCCAACGTGCTGGGACTTGGGCGGCCCCGGGCGGGCCCTGCAACGCTCGGCTCTCCTGGCAACGGTGCCCCGGCCCCAGCCATTCTGGAGCCAGAGAGCCAGCAGGTAGGATGAGAGCGCAAAAACCCCTGCCTGGGTACTCAGCAGAGCCTGCCAGGCATAGCCCAGCTCCCAGACCCCGAGGGCCACTCAGGAGGCCCAACAGCCCTCTCAGTCCTGGGGTACCCAGTGTGGACAGTCAGCTCAGGAGCAAGTGGCCTCAGGCCCCAGGCGGTCGTGTCCTTTCTTAAATGCCTCGCAGCCTGACAATGACGGCCCAGCTTCTCCACCTCCATCCTCCCCTCCCCCTGGTCTAGGTGCTGCTGGGGCGGCCAGCTCCTTCCTCACCTCCTGCCTCCCGCATGGAGCCCCGGCCTCAGAGAGACTCAGGCTCACACCCAGCCATGTCCCTTACTAGCTGTGCCGTCTGGGCGAGGGTCTCCTGGCCGCCGAGCCTCTGTGAGACGAGGGTGGTGCAACACCAAGAGAGGTGGGGAGTCTGAGATTGCTGACTGGGACCCCAGGGAACTCAGGGAGCTGGGTGGCAGAACCGGTCCTGCCTCCATCCCTGCTGGGAATCTCCAGGTCTCCAGGCGTGTGGGGCCACCTCCGCAACGCTTTGGAGTCTCAGTGAAGGACCAGATGGTGTTTTGAGCATTTTAATAAGAGCTATTTGCAGTGTTGTCGCCATAAAAAAAAATTCCTGCTTAATGAGCAAATGCATGTCGGTAGCGAGTTAAAGGCTCTTGGATGTTTTAAATATTATGTACGTCGTGTTCGTGTTAACAAACCTGATTTTTAATTACACCTTCTCTGCTGCCTGGCTGGGCTGAGGGTAAGGGAAGGGAGAAAAAAAAAATCAGGCAAAACAAGCGTGGTTTGCCATGAGAAGTGACAGCCAGACTCTGTGGATCCCCCCCTTCGCAGACACGGCTGTGACGGCTGACAGATGCCAGAGCTTGGCAGGGATTTGGTACTGGGCCGCCCTCGCTGACCTTCACGTCCGAGCTCTGACCTGGGCAGAGAATGAGCGCTGATCCCTGGCTGAACACTGAGCTGAATTCTGGCCACACACTGAACCCTGCTCCCTGACCACAGGCTTAGCCCTGATCCTAGCCACACATTGAACACCCACTGTTATTTCAGGCTGAGTCCACATCCTGGGCACTAACTGAGCTTTGACCTTGATCGTGATCTGAGCCCTGATCCCAGACATGAGCGGAACGCAGAGCGTGTTCACAGACTGAGCCCTTAGACACCAACGACCTCACTCCCTTTGCTGGTGTCTCCAGTGGAAGGCTTAAGGCTTCAGGAACTCCTTCTCTTTCTCCCTCCCTCAATATGTCCTCAGCGCTGCCAGGCAGGGGGCCTTGTTTCCACCTCAAAGACCTCCTCCTCTTCTGTCCGTGAATCCCACACTGAGCTCATCACCTGCTCACCTCTGCCTTCTCCAAGCCTGCTCTCCTACCGGCCCTGCTGGTTGACGGGCTGGGAATCCAGGGCGCACTGCTTGCTTCAGTCTGTCCTCATCGGTCCCTGAACCCCTGAAGAAGGGACAGTGGCTGGTTGTCCATTTGTAGTTCTGGCTCCGGGCTCTGAGCCTGGAAGGCAGGAGACTTTTATCACAAGTTTTTTGAATGTATGAGCAAGCTGGTCCAGAGTCTCAAGGCTGGGTCCCTGCTCAGGTCAGCCAGGCCCGTGAAGAACTAAACCCAGGGGCATTGGGGAGGCCAGCCAGGGGTCATACTGAGGGTCCTGTCCAGGCAGGCCAGAGTCTAATCTGGTGCAGGGTGGGGGGCTTGGGCCTTCCGTGGGCATTCACTCAGACCTGCTGTGAGCCGATGGGTTCTGGGTCCTGGCGACACACCGTGGACAAGACGCTGACCCGCTTTCCAGTAGCCTAGGTCCCTGGGGGACACACGGGCAGATGCTCCTGGGTGGTGATGGGGGCTGCCAGGTGAGGGGGCAGCTCTGGGGACACACGGGCAGATGCTCCTGGGTGGTGATGGGGGCTGCCAGGTGAGGGGGCAGCTCCGACTCTTTGAAGACACAGTGATGCCACGTTGCCGCCGAGCCTGAGGGCAGAAGAGGCGCTGGGGAAGCGGCCCTTGGGCATAGGGCCCCATGGGGCGAGTGCCTGAGGGAGCCCGGAGACCTGGCCCAGGCTGGTGCGCAGCGGGGCCCTGTGCCATCATCTCCGGGCTTCGTGTGTGCTGTGGGCTGATAATTCACTCCGCGAGCCCAGCCTGTGAGCCGGGCGCTGTTCCAGGAGGACAAACAGACAGTCTGCCTGCCCTCCTGGGGAGCTTCCACCTTAGCGCCCCAGTTCTGAAAGTGAGGGTTGGTGGAACTCTGAGAGGGGTCCCCAAGATGCTGTCAGGGGAGCCACAGGTCAAAGCCGCGTTCGCGGTAACACTCAGATGCTGTTGTTTGCCTCTTCTGTGTTGGTGTTTGCACAGAGGGTGCAAAAGCAGTGACAGGCAAAGTGGCTGATGCTTGGGCACGGATCGGAGCGGCAGCGCCAAGTCCTGCTACAGTGATGGGCGTCTCCGGGGCCGCACGCCTGCAGCCCCGCCCCGCCGAGGGCAGCCAAAGCCAGCTTCCCTGAGGCTTGGGGCTCTCCTTTCAGCGCAAGCACCCAGCTGTGCGAGCGCTCTGTGAGGGGCGGGAGGCACCACCGTGGTGGTCTCGGGAAGAGCCCCGGGCCTCTGTTTTGAGTTACAAGCTCGGCCAGCTGCCTTTCCCCAGGAGAACTCAGCCCTGATGGCTGTCCCCAAGTGTGGCCTCAGCATCCCGGTGTCAGCGCCAGCTCTGTGAACCTCCGAGGGCCCTCCCGGGCATGGGTCCCGGTGACCGCAGAGGACAGACCCACCGGGAATAGGAACAGCCTGGGGCAAGGCTGCAGCATCAGGGGCTGTGGACACAGACCCTACTCCACCCGCGAAGCCCAGTGGCCTGGGGGTCGTGACCTCCTGGGATGTGCCCTCTCATTGGGAACAGGGGGTAGTTACATCCTCCGCGAGGTCTTCTCCCAGTCCAAGTGTTTGTAAAGTGCCGGCATAGGTAGAAGTTCTAAAAATGGCCCAGTCATCACTGGGAAGAAGAATCTTCCAGCAAGCATTAGGAGATGGGCCCCAGTAGTCTATTTTCAAGAGGAGGAATCTGAGGCTCAGAGCAGGAGCTGAACTATCCGGGGGTGCCCAGGCTGGCCACCCCACTCCTAGGGGCCACATGGTGCCTCTTCCCTGCCTGCTCTCTCAGACCCCCAGGGCCCTCCGAGGCCTGCACCCAACCCTGGTTTGTAGCTCAGGCCCTGCAAGGCCTACTTCTCAGAGCGGCTTCCTGTCCGGAGCTGGCTTCCTGGGCTCTGTGCTGGGCACTGCCCTCTCATCCCCACGTCCTGCTGACGGGGGGCCAGGTTGGATGCATGGAGGGAAAGGGGCGCTGAATGAGCGGGGGTGAGGGGCGGCAGGGGCGAGGAGAGACGGCTTCCGGGTGGCTGAGAACCTCTGTCCCATGGATGGGTGTGTGTCTTCTCTGTGCCAGGCAGGAGTAGGGGGCCAGAGGGGCTGCAGGGAAACCGGGGAACCGGCAGGCCCCAGGGATCACAGTGGGGCTTAGGGGCTCTTGTGCTGCTGTTTGATTTCGGCCAGGGAGCCAGGCGTGCCAGTGCTCCTGGCTGTTCCTCACCCCTGCTCTCTGCACGCAGCACAGCACCAGGCAAGCTGGACGCAAACATGAGAGCAGGGTGATGACCAAGGGGCTGCTTGCCGGCAGCTGCCCGAGTGGCCTGGGCCCAGGCAGGGTTTCAGTTAAGGCCGAGTGGGGGCTGGAGGCTTGGACATGAGCCCAAGGGGCACAGAGAGTGCCCTGCACGGCCGGGGAGCCTGGGAGTGCTGGGGAGGAAGCTGTGTGTCAGAGGCGGTCTCGGGAAGGTGCAGGAGGAGACTTCTGTCAGGGAGCAGCCTGTGCAAAGGTCCTGGGGTGGGAACGATCTGGTGTGTTCTGGGAGAGCAGGCGTCTTAGGGCTGGACTGAGGAGTGGGGATTTGGGGGAAGATCAAGGGAGGTCTTGGCCATGCCGGGGACCTAGATTTTCCTATGAGCGGGAAGGGGGTCCCAGTGGGTTCGGGTGGATATTCTTAGAGGATCTTCTGGCTTCTCGTGGGCCACAGAGCAGGGTGAAGGGAGGCGTGGAGGCAAAGAGGCCCGGGCCTGTGACAGGACGCTCTTGAGAGGGAGTGACCGGGCACCCGGAAGGCGTGGGGGAGGCAGATGCCCCAGCTGGGGTCCCTCAGGGCAGGTGCAGCACAGGCGTCAGACAGAGTCCCAGCCTCGAGCTGGGGGCCCGCCAGGTACTTTTTTCATGGAGGCTGCAGCCCTCTCCCAGCAGCCCTGCTGGTGACTTGGCCCCGGTGGGATCCACTGGGATGGACAGACAGACGCGTCAGGATCCGTGGACAGGCAGACGGTTGAGAGGGGCTCACTGGGAGGCGAGGGCAGGCCTCGGGGTGGGGGGTGGGCACTGCAGAGGGCTTGGGGGGCAGCAGGGAGGAAACACACCCACAGTCCTAGGGGAGCCCTGGATCCCAGGTTCCTCACATGCTGTCCCGTGAGAGGTCCCTCTCTCCCACTCCCAACCCCTGGGGAACCTGTGAGCCCCAGGCACCTTTGCCCTCACCGAGGGTCTGGGCCGCTCTCAGAGCTTGGTGAGCCCACCTGACCCCAGATTCGTTGGAGGGTGGGGGTCCTCCTCCTCGCCGCCCCAGGCCCAGCACGCCCAGGCTCTTCGTGGCTGTGGAGTGAGGCCGCCTGGCCGGGACATGGGCTCGAGGGCAGCCTGCATGGTGTGAACTCACTGGGTTCCCAGACTGGCCTTGTCCTTGACCTTTGAGTGACCTTGAGCCCTCACCGCCTTCTCTGAGCGGCCACTTGCTAGTGAAGGGCCAGAGGATTCCCTCAGCCCCTCCAGCCTCTGTCTCCTGGGATTCCGAGACCCTCCCCCCTGGCAGTGATGGGCAGGGCTGGCTTGTCCCCGGGCGTCAGAGCTGCTGGAACGTTCACTCTTGGAAAGAACATGCTGCACAAAAATAGCAGCCTGGTGCCGACGAACATATGCTGCTCCCCGGGGGGTGGCAGGGAGGGGCGAGGGCCCCTGACAGGCTCAGGGCTGGAGGCTTCGCCACTCCCCAGGAGGGCGTCTGCGTCGCCAGCACCGACTGGGGATGGCAGACGGGCTTATGAGGCACCTACTGTGTGCCAGTTACTGCTGTCTGTGGTCTGCAGCTTCCTGAGGGCCTGCGGGCAGGTGGTGCTGCTGTCCTTCTTCCAGGTAAGGAAACCGAAGGGAGAGCGGCCGAGTGACAGCGAGGACACAGGGGCAGGGCAGAGCCGAGCTGTCGGCCTGACCTCCAGGGAGGGGGCGCTGCTGTTGGTGCGGGTGGGACAGACTCCCCACCCATACACCCACCCACCCACTTCCTCATTCATCCGCACATCCATCCACCTGCCCACCCACCCACCTACCCACTTCCTCATTCATCCACACATCTGCCCACCCACCCAACTGCCCACTCACCCGCTTGCCCACCCACCCACTTCCTCATTCATCCACACATCCACCCACCCCCCACCCAGCCACCCTTCCACCCACTTAACCCATCCATCCCTTCACCCGTCCATCCTTCTCTCTTCCTTTCTCTTTCTTTGTTTTTCAAGTCTTGTTGATTTACAGTGTTGTGTTAGTTTCTGGTGTACAGAAAAGTGGTTCAGTTACATATATATATATATATATATATGCACACATATTCTTTTTCATATTCTTTTCCATTATGGTTTAGTACAGGATGTTGAATATAGTTCCCTGTACTATACGGTAGGACATTGTTGTTTATCTATTTTATATATAGTAATTTGTACCTGCCAATCCCCAATCCCTAATTTATCCCTCCCCCACTCCCTTTTCTCTTGGGTAATCATTGTTTCCTGTGTCTGTGAGTCTGTTTTGTAAACAAGTTCATTGTGTCATATTTTAGATTCCACATGTATGCGATATCATATGATATTTCTCTTTCTGACTTACTTCACTTAGTATGATAATCTCTAGGTGCATCCATATTGTTGCATATGGCATCATTTTATTCTTTTCTAATGGCTGAGTAGTATTTCATTACCTATATGTACCACGTCTTCTTTATCCACTCCTCTGTCCATCCATCCATCTTCCCATCCATCAGTCACTAGACTGAAGTGAAAGTGAAAGTTGCTCAGTTGTATCCGACTCTTTGCAACCCCATGGGCTACATAGTTCATGGAATTCTCTAGGTTTGAATATTGGAGTGGGTAGCCTTTCCCTTCTCCAGGGGATCTTCCCAATCCAGGGATCAAACCCAGGTCTCCCGCATTGCAGGCAGATTCTTTACCAGCTGAGCCACAAGGGAAGACCAAGAATCCTGGAGTGGGAAGCCTATCCCTTCTCCAGGGAATCTTCCCAACCCAGGGATCAAACCCAGGTCTCCCCCATTGCAGGCGTATTCTTTACCAACTGAGTCATCAGGGAAGCCTCACATTGTCCTCACTCACTTGTACCCTGGGCCGTAGCAGGGAGCCCTCTGGGCCTCAGTTCCCCCTATGGTACAGAGGGGCCCACTTGAGGCCCTCAACTCTCAGGCTGAGAGTGAAAGTCACCTCCCCAGCTCTGCCCGCGGCCGGGGCCATTGAGCTCCCTAGTGTGCATCCAGACTCTCAGTCCGAGCAGCCTGCTCGTCCCCTCCTCCGGTCGTCCCGAGTCTGCCTCCGTCACTCCCCATCCGGGCTCCTCCTTGGTGCTCCCAGCCCCCTCCTGTGTGATGTGGGCCCTGATCGGGTGGAACGCCATGTGAGGCCAAGGCCACAGGGCTCCGTGGTCAGGGATGTGACTATATCTCTGAGGTCTGAACAGGGCTGGACACCGCACCGGGCTGGGGGCTCTCCTGGAATCGTCACCCTGGGGTTCTGGAGTCCTTCCTCGTGTGTGTCTTGTCTTCCACCTGTTGCAGCTCCGGTCAGCTTCCTCTTTGGAGCTTCAGGGCGGCAGTCAGGAGGGTCAGGGGAGTGCAGGGAAAGGCTCCTGGCCCAGCTCAGGGGGCTGCACGTGCTCCTACAAAGCTTCTTCCAGTTGTTTCGGGCGGCTGAGCTGTTGATGGAGAAGCTGGAAGCAGCCTGTCAGGGAGTGGAGAGGAGAACAGCTCCTTGGAAGAGAGGAAGGAGCCGTTACGTGAGCACTGCGGGTGGCTCTGCCGCTGTCTCCCCCGGAGCAGGATGAGGAGGGACGGAGGCAGGATGACTCTCCTCTTTACTCTCTGTCACAGGAGACTTGCGGTTGGACAGGGAGCTCAGAGAGGACCACCCGAACTGCCTCTCTCCCTGGGGACCCGCTGCTCCACCGGGTGAGATGGGCCATCCCCATTTGTGGGGTGAGGTGCCTTCGGGAGCCCCAGAAAGTCTCCCTCACTCAAACATCCCGAGACTGCCCTCCTAGGGCTTCCAAGTGACCTGAAAACAGCATTTCCCCTGGGAGGTCAGGAGCAGTGTGTCAGGGTGGAAGGGGTCTTGGAGCCACTGGGATCAAGCCCTGATGCCTAGGTCTCACCCTCTGTGCTCTCAACTGTGGAGAATGGGAGGGTCCCGGGCCCCACTGGCTGACTCCAGGTGGGCCCGGAGAGGTGCCCTCTTTGTGAGCAGAGTCTGAGGGGGCCCCCCCGCCCCATGCAGGTGCGGTCAGGCCAACACCCCCCGCATACTTGTTCATCCTTGCCTTGTTCATCACCGACAGATGCCTTCCTGGAGGGGCAGGGCACCTGGGTGGGGTCCTCTCCACGTGACCCTCCCCATGGTGGGGTCTTGCTTAATCGCTTCACCATCCCACCCAGTGGCAGCTCAGGCCTGGACCCGGGAACCCGTCTGCTGGAGGTGGGAGGCCAGGGTGCTGACCCCCGAAGAAGCCAGCCCCACCCAGGACGCTTCTCACGTTTTGATCAGCCGACTCCACGCTGGCTGGGGAAATGAAGCGAAGCCCCCTTGAAAGGCGGATGGGTCCCTTGCCCTTTTGGAAGCCAACACGTTTGAAGGGACCTGGAATCTGATTGTTCGCCGATGGAGGCCAAGCTGCCACACATGTAAATTTCCAATTAAAACAGAAATTAATCCTCTCCCCCAACTACCTGCTATCTCCAGCCGGATGAGCAAAAGTTTTATTCTGCTAATTAATGTTATCACCCGTTAGCTTTATTTACATAAGCAGATATAATTCACATGGCTTTGCAGAAGCTGATGGGGAAACTTAAAAAAAATTTTTTTTAAGTTAAAAAAATTAATTACCTTGATCCTCCCTCTTGCATTCTAATCACAGACTTGCAGGGTTCCTCTTTGGTGCTCCCCGAAACCCCCTGGTTGGCGCTTTCTTTGATGAGTGGGAGCTTGTTCCAAACAGAGAGAGGAAAAAGTTGAAAATTGAGCAGCTTGGAGGGGAAGCCAGTACCAGTCTTCATATGAAAGGCCCGATGGATGTGATAATTATTTACGGTTTCTGGCGGTGGGTATTTTGTTACCCAGTTAAATAGACTCCAAATACCACATTAAAATCTTGCAAAGATCCTGGCAGATTAATAACTCACAGCAACTGCTCGGCATTTGGCATGGTTTGGGGGGAAGTTTGAGTCTGTTTGGTGACTGCACCTGCAGTCGCCTCCCTGCAGGATCCACGTCTGGGGGTCCCCTGAGGGGAGGAGCAGCCAAGAGGCATGGGACAGGGCGTCCCGGCCCCGGGCTGGAGACTTCGTCCCTCCAGGGCTGTGTCGAGGACCCCGCTCAACTGTCCCTTTACCCCGAGGAAACAGACTCAGAGGGTCTAACAGGCCGCCTGTTGACCGGAGACTGGCATAAAATATTACGCGTTGTCCTGGGTGGGAGCCGTGAAGTTGGTGTGACAGTCAGTCATCAGACACTTGGAGAACTGTGCTCTGGATCAGTGGTCCCAGCCTTTTTGGCCCCAGGGACTGGCTTCGTGGAGGACAACTTTTTCACAGCTGGGGTGGGGGACGGGGTATGGTTCAGGTGGTAATGTGAGGGTGCGGAGCAATGGGGAGCAGCTGGTGAAGCTTTGCTTGCCCGCAGCTCACTTCCTGCTGTGTGGCCCGGTTCCTAACAGGCCACTGATGGATCGGTCTGCAGCCCCGGGGTTTGGGGACCCCTGCTCTATATGACCTGTGGGTGTGATCTTTTTAGTCTCGGCAGATGGAATCAAGACGAGGTCATAGCGGAGTGGGGTGGCCACTGATTGATGGGCTGCGTCCTCTCAGAAGAGGGAGGGCTGGAGACAGACACCGAGGAGGATCGGCCCGTGGAGACACAGAGTCTGCGGGAAGAGGCAGAGACTCAAGCCAGGACCTCACGCCAAGGAGGCTGGAAGAAGGAAAGGGCCCTCCCTACCCCAGGGCTTCAGAGGTCCGCTTCTAACACCAAGTTTCCAGATTTGTGTCTCCAGCCTGGGTGGGGATGAGTTTCTGTTACAAGAACTCACCCAGACTGTCCTAGGAAAGCAACACAGCTCTGCAGAGTTCCCTGTCTGGAGTGGGAGACAGACAGACAGACCGTCAATACTCCTGGAAGCATCAGGAGTCTCCTGGGGTGGGCGAGGAGTGCAGGCTGCCTGCTCCAGCCAGGGTCAAGGAGGGCTTCCTGGAGGAGGGGAGGCTGGGCTGAGGCTGGGTGCTGGCAGTCAGCTGCGGGCTCAGGATGGTGGTCTCTGCACAGTGCCCCAGCCCCATACCTCTGCCTCTGCCACCCTCTGACCCGGCCGCACTTCCACTGATTCCCCCTTGGAGGTCCGAGTCCACCTGGGGACCCCGCCCGTGGCCCTGCCCATGGCCCTGGCTGTGGTCCTGGGAGGCCCTCTGGGCACCCAGCCCTCCGCTCCGCCTTTCAGCGGCCTCCCACTCCAGCCACAGGGCTGGTGCTTCTGCTTCCTTCCCCCACCTGACCTGAAGCTCCTAGGGGCCTCACTTCACACTGTGTTCCCTGCCTGTCCACCTCCCACAAGTGCCTGGCAAAGGTTGGCCAGACTCTCCGACGGGGCCCCTCCCCCTGGGGGGTGCGGGAGTCCAGGGCACCCTTGGGTGCCAGCCTGGCTCTCCCCAAGTCTGAGCCCTGGGCTTTGTGGAATCCGCCTCCCCTCCAGGGCCTCACGTGCCTCAGGGCTGACATGGGCGCGGGGAGGCCTTGGGCAGCGCTGAGCAGCCGTGGGGCCTAGGGCCGTGCGCCCATCCCCTGTCCCAGGTCAGTTCAGTTCAGTCACTCGGTCGTGTCTGACTGTGACCCCCTGGACTGCAGCACGCCAGGCCTCCCTGTCCGTCATCTACTGCCTGGCGGGGGGAGGCTTGACCGTGACCGTCCCCTCCCACCAGCCAGCCTGCATCTGGGATCAGATGTCACTCTGATCTGAGGCTGGGGCTTCTGAAGAGCTCTGGGCAGGTGAGAAGGGACAGGGCTTCTTTCAGGGGACATGAAAGTCAGACTAACTTTGAAGAAACCCCCCTCCCCACCCACCATTCTCGCCCCCCTCTCCCCCGCCCAGTGCGGAGAGCAGCTGCCAGAGTCTGAAACAGCGTCCTGCCCCCAGAGAGATTTGGGTGTGTTTTTTTTCCCTCTTGAATGAAGGAAAGAAATGATGCTGAGTGGAGACTAATTACCCAAATTGAGGCGGAAATCAGTCGTGAAAGGGGGAGGAAAGGAGATCAGCTAGGAAGTGCCCCTACCCAAAACCGCCACTCTGCCTTCTCCTCCCGGTCGGGCCCCGGGATGCTGTCATCAAAGTGGTTCTGGCTCTGATGGCCTGGCCCCTCCCTGCCCCCAGTGAGGGCCCCAGGGGTTCTCATCTCCCACCTAGGGTCTGCCAAAAAACAAAATTCTACAAATTTTGCCTCCTAGCTTCACAAGGGTTTCCCAGGTGTCCCTAACAGTGAAGAACTCGACTGCCAAAGCAGGAGACCTCAGAGATATGAGCTTGATCCTGGGTGGGTTAGATCCCCGGGAGGAGGGCATGGCAACCCACTCCAGTATTCATCCTAGAGGATCCCATGGACAGAGGAGCCTGGTGAGCTACAGTCCATGGGGTCACAAAGAGTTGGACACAACTGAAGCGACTTAGCATGCTTAGCACTAGCATCACAAAATGTAAAAATATCTCAAAGGGGCAGAGCCATAGAGTTCTTTTTCTTTCCTCTTTTAAAGTTTACTATTTTATTTTTTGGACCAATTCGACCAGAGAAAGACTGCCTGACACCTGTGAGCAAGTGCAAGCAAATGGAGCTCACCCATCACTGTCTCCAAGAAGACCTTGCCGACACGTGGGGCGTCTGGAAATTCTCTTCTTTTTGGTGGAAGCTGCGGCAGGGATGTGGCTGTTTGCACGCTGACCCCATACCCCGTGAGGGCCTTGGTACCTCCCTGAGGGGGCTGTTCTCAGGGACAGACCCACTGAGTTGTTTGAGGAGCCTGGAGCCCATTTCTGAGCTTCAGGAAGTGGTTCTGTAAATGCCTGGGTGTGGAAGGGGCAGGTCAAATGTGAGGGGCCCACTGGGTCGCCACTTCAGAGTCACAGTGGATCACGTAGACGGCCAGAGGGATCCCCGTGAGGAAAACCAATTAACTCTAAAGAAAACTTTTAACCCCAAAATAATTTATGGAGATATAGTTCACAATGATATATAGCTTATGGGCTTCCCTGGTGGCTGAGCTGGTAACGAATCCATCTGCAATGTGGGAGACCCTGGTTCGATTCCTGGGTTGGGAAGATCCCCTGGGGAAGGGAAAAGCTACCCACTCCAGTATTCTGGCCTGGAGAATTCCATGGACTGTATAGTCCATGGGGTTGCAAAGAGTTGGACACGACTGAGTGACTTTCACTTTCACTTTCATAGTTTACATACGATACAATCTGTCCACTTGCAATGTACAATTCATGGTTTTAAGTATATTCACAGGTGTGCTGTCATTTTTAGAACATTTTCATCACTTCACAAAGAAACCTCAACACCGCCACCCCTCAGTCCGCACCCCATTCCCTTCGCAGCCACGAGTCTGCCCTCGGCTCTGAGCATTTCCTGTTCCGGGCGTTTCCTACAAATGGAGTCATACACGTGTGGTCTCCTGTGGACGCTCCTCTTACTGAACCTCTTGTTGTCAAGGCCCATCCACGTGGGAGCCTGGGTCAGGGCTTCATCCTTTTTTAAGGCCAAATCACATCCTGCCGTGTGGAGGGACCCGTCTTCACCAGCGCCAGGTGACAGGCCTTCGGGCCGTTTGCACCTTTGTCTGCTGCGGATGCGGCTGCCGTGGACATCCATGTACACGTGTTTCTGTGGATGTGTGCGTTCGTTTCTCTTGGGTACACACCTCGGAGCGGCACTGCTGGTCACATGGTGACTCCACTTTACCTTTCGGAGGACTTATCAGGCTTTCCCAAAGCAGCTGCATCATTTTCCACCCCCACCAGCTGTGTGTGAGGGTCCACTTTCACCTCCTGCCCAGCACTTAGCATCTGTTGTTTGATTCTGGCCATCCTAAAGGGTGTCATGTGGCATCCCATTGCATGTTTAACAATTAAGCCAAACTTTCACAAACCTGCTTGAGCCCTGGGCCCCACTCTGAGGAGCCAGGGTGTAGGATAGGGTGCAGCCCCCCTGTCACCCCTCAGGACATGCTGGCTTGGCCCAGGGCTGCTGTGGGTGGGTGTGACCTCGCGAGTTGGCACCCAGGGCCTGCGTGGGGCGTTGCTTAGTGTCAAGTAAACCCAGGAATGAACAAGCAAGAGGGTGAACTGGGGCGGGCTTGGGTTTCCACACGGCCTCCTGCGACTGGAAGGAGCACGGCGCTGGAGGTGGCCCGGGAGACCCTGGGCAGCGGCTGAGAGCCGCAGGGCCCTGGGGGCTCCTGGGTGTGCAGTCCTGGCCACTCTACCTCCGTTTCCCCAGCTCCTTGGTTGGCTTCCCTGAGAAGCAGACTCTGTGGGTTGGAGATCGGGGTGCTCGTCCTTCTTTCGGGGGCCCGAGGGGGGTGGTGAGCAGTCGGTGCAGCTGTGACGGGAGTGTCCAATCCTAGGAAGGAGGCAGTGGTGGAGTTTGAGGTGCCAATGTGGACCATCAGAGAGGTGATTTCTCAAGGGCATCCTTCGTGGTCCGTCTCCTGCAGGCTCTGCAGGGGGAGAAGCAGGGAGAGCTGGATCTACTCTTGCACCCATTTGCTGGATGTGGAGATTGAGGGCAAGCGAGCACGAGGGGCGCGCCTTGGATCTTTCCTGTCGCCTTTTTGGCCAGTTCTCACCTCCTGGGTGGACCGATTTGGCAGCATAGGCTGCGGACAGCCCAGCCTCAGTGATGTAACAATGAAAAGGCCTGTTTCTTTTCACGCAAAGTTGCTGCTGACTGGCAGGGGTGAGGCTGGGGGCTGCTCCACGGAGTCCTCTGGTCCCCCAGGATGACAGAGCCCCACCTTCTAGAATGCTCTGAAGGGGGCAGCGCAGCGGAGAAGACAGAACCACCAGCCGGTCTGTACTTTGGCCCAGAAGAGACATGGCAAGTCTCCATGCGGCCCATCGGGAGGTGGGAGGCAGGCAGAATGTCAGGGGGCTCCACTGTCCTGTCACAGCCTGGCAAGAGACTCTTGGGAGCCTGTTTCCTTAGCTGCATGGATGGGGGGCCCCATCTACTGCTGAGGTGTGTGGACCTGAAAGACAGTCGTGGTAGAGTCAGAGGGTGCTTGATCCACGCCTTGAGTCCAGACCCAGGCCGGGGGCCCCTGTACCCTGTGGAACTTGGGGTGGGGAAGTGGCTGTGGGGGGCGGTTCTGCAGCAGCCCGCGTCACTGGGGGCGGGCAGGGCCCTGAGGCTCAGAGCTCCTCCCTGGAAAGTGACATTTGGAAGGAGGCGGGCCTGGGGCTCACTTAACATCTGAGTGCTGCGCTGAGTGCTCCCGGGGGCGGCTGGCAGTGACATTAGCTGGGATGCAGTTGGCACAGACAGGCAGGCAGGATTTAGGGGTCCAGAGGGGGCTTAGGAGGAGGCTTCTTTGTCCTCCAGCCCCTGCGGGGAGAGAGGGAGGGAGGGAGGCGGGCCAGGACAACGGCCTGGGGTCTGGCCCTCCGCCCTTTCCCGCAGCCCTGGCCCTCAGTCCCCAGACTGGACCACGTGCTGGGTCAGGGCTGATCCCACCCCTCACTCCACCAGCTGTCACCCAGCCTCCTGGGTGACACCCCAGCCTGACCTCTCCTAGGGCCCCCTCCCTCCTCCACCCCTGGGTTATCTGCCCCCCTTCCCCACCAGGCCTAAGTGCTAGGGGGCCCAGGGGTGGTCTGAGCTGCAGCCCCACAGGCTCCGAAGAGGACGGCTGGTCTGAGGACCTGGAGTCGGGGGCCGGCTCCCCCCTGACCCTGTGCTTTGATTCTGAGGAGCAGAGCAGTCCCTCTGCAGTCTGCCCACCCCCAGTGACCCCAGTGACCCCCGTGACTGCAGAAGAATCACGCCCGCAGCCCCTTCCCTACCCCAAGCCACCCTGGAGCCCCGTGCCCGGGGATCTGCTCTGTGTAGTGTGCCAGCCAACGCCTCATACATGCTGTGGGGGTGGAGGGGGGAGGGAGAGGGGCCAGGGCCCCGGCCCAGGCCAGCTGCAGAGTCTGAGCTGGGCTGGGCTCCGGGTCCTTCCAGGGTCTTCCCAGACTGGCTCCCAAAGGAAGTCCCGGCAGTCCCCCGCCACAGCCTGCGGCTGGGTCTGTGCTGGGATCTGTCCGGGAGGAAAGGACTCGGCTCCTGCTTGCTCCAGTGTCAGGCAAGGAAGGCCTGAGACAACGGCCCAGGCCTCACCTGGCTCCTGATCCTCTGCGCAGGCTGCCTGGCCTGCAGTTGAGGGTGCGGGTGTCTCTACCTCCTCTGCGGCCGCCTCCGTTGGGGCACGTGCCCTGGGGCCTGGGAGCACGTCGTGCCTTCTTGGTGAGTACCCCCGGCCTGTGGGGATGCTTCCCGAAGCTCTGGCCAGCTGGGCCTTGCCCTGGGAAGCTACCTCCTCTGTGTGTCCCTGGCCGATCGCTGGTCACTGCAGCCTCCGCTGCGTCTCCTGCATCTCCCAGAACAGCACCTCCAGGGAGAAGGCAGTGCCCCTCTAAGTGCTCTCCTGTCTAGCCCCCAGGAGATGGGCCAGGCTGCCCAGGCCCTCAGGCCTGCATCTAGGCTGATCCTGCCGCCACAGCCCTGTCCCTCGTCCTTGCCGACACCGGCTGGCCTGTGAGGCAGGCTCCAGGCTCACTTCCTTGGGAGGCTCTGCCCTGGCACCTGTGTGGGTGAACAGGCCCCTCCATGTCCTGCACCTTCCCGGCGCCCAGCCAGTCGCGCCCAGCAAGGAGCCTGGAGCAGCAAAGAGTCCTTTCCCACCAGGGGCCCAGGGGTGCAAAGCCATCTTTATCCATCAAACCTCATGTTGGGCAGTGACCCGGGGACTGCAGAGGGCACCCTGCGGTGGGCAGGAGGTGCCACAGGTGAGCAGAGTGACCTTGACGTGAGGCTAAGCCTCATCCCTGACCCTGACGTTGACCCTTCTCGGGTGAGGTGGCGGGGCCAGCCGAGGGGCTGGGTGTCAGCCGAGGACAGTGGGGCCGTGGCATCATGGGGAGGGCCGGTGGAGGTGTTGATCTGGGAGCCCGAGGAAACTGGGCTGGAGTGAGAGGAGGAGCCCGGAGCCTGCTAGTCAGCCAGGCTGGTGCCTACAGCTGCTGTGATGAAGGAGGGAGGAGACGCCCCTGAGAGACGCCAGGAGGAAGATCTGCCTGCTCCTTGCAGGTGGCGGCCAATTGCCTGGGACACAGGTGGCCGGGGGGTCGGCCCATCCAGCCCCTGGGGATCTTTGTAAAACCCTAACTTCAACTTGTGGAGTGTGAGCAAGCCTGGAGGGGAAGATGGCCTGACAGCCACACGGCCAGAAAGGCTTCTGTTTGGTGTGGGGCTGGATGGGTGTGGGGGAGACACCCTATTTGTTTCTCAGGACCAGATGCTGGATTAGCACACGGGCAGTGTTTGTGCCACAACAGAGTCTTGGGGACCTTGTGCAGGACCGCCGTGTACAGTTGCTCAGGTTGCACATCTCACAGCTCTAATGTGAATGATGACCCCTGGGCCCTGTGACCTTGTTTTGTGTGAGGATTGAAACTGAGGGCTGGCCCAGGTTCTGGCTCTTCCCTGCTAGGCCAGTAAATGCTGATGCTGCTCCTCCTTTAGGTCTGCCCAGTTCCAGGGTCCCCCGTCTGGGAAACCTTCTCAGAGTGTCCCTCCCACGCCCCACCCCAGGTAAAGCTAATTGCTGCCTCTTTCATTGTGACAGGGCGCAAATGTCCCTGGAGTCTCTCCTTTCCTGTGTCCCTGTCCCTGTGGAACGTGAGCTTGAAACTCTTCCCATCGAGAGGCAGAGTCAGTTTTCCACCCTTTGATGGTTTTGGCTCTTTGGCTTGCTTTGGCTGATGGGACATGTGACCTGGAAGAGGCTTGAAAAGTGCTTCAGCTTTGGAATGAGTGTATCATGCAGCCCTTGGGAAACCAGGGACGACCAGATGCATGAGCCTGAGCTAGTCTGCTGGCTGATGAACAACACACAGACCAGTTACCTCTACCTCTCCTGTGGACAGCCAGCCAGATGCTGAACACGGGAGTGAGGCCAACGATGGCATGCGCATACCTGGGCCCAGACAGCATCGGTGGTGCAGAGGCGAACCTTCTGGCGGAGTCCTGTTCCCAGGACCCACTCACAGGACGGTGAACAAACGATTGATTGCTGTTTGAAGCTACTTAATTTTGGGGTAGTTTTAAAGCAGCAGTAGCTGACCAATACTTCTGAGTTCCCACTGCACTTTATTCCCACATCACTGTTACTGCTTGGATAATCCCTGTAATAGTGACATTACTGTGGTTAAAAGAACAAGCTTCAGTTCTGATGAATCCTGGTCTTTGGCCTGAACATGTCAATTAACGTCTCTGGGACTTAGATTCCTCATCTGAAAATGAAGACTAAAACATGAGACTCCAAGCTCTCTGGCCGTTGTAATGGTCAGACTCAGGAAGAATTTGTAGTCTTAGTACACAGTCGGTAGCTAGCATTCTCCCCTGCTGATCTACACACGACCCCTCGTGGCTCGTCCCACGGTTCCTGGGACCTGGACAGGCAGGGCCTTGTCTGATCACAGGGATGCTGTGCCAAGAAAGCCCATGGCTCAAATATCCTTGCTTCTCTGAGCCCCCTTCCCCCATACCCCGGGGACTCAACCGTCCAGGGCGAGCTGCTCTCCCAGTATTTCTGGGAAGACTTTTATTCTTTGTTCATCTTGGCATTTATGGTTCACATTCCAAGAACAGTCAGACAAGATGAATGTCCTGTCTCCAGGACCCAGGGGTGACTTGCCTCCCTCGCTGTAAATTCAGATCTACCTATCGACACCGTCAGGCATGCCTGCATCTGGCGGGGAGGAGGGGCGGCAGGCGCTGGTCTGCAGGGGACCGGCTACTGGAGGCAGAGAATCCCCTTAGACTGGTGCGTGGATGCCTGGCTTGGGGAGCCCGGCGTGTGTGCACTGCTGTCCACGGTGGCCATGCAGCCTGCGCATCACTGAATCTTGGGCCCGAGTCAGTGTGTGCAGCCTGGCTGGAGGCTGAGGGCTCAGCCTGTCGCTGTTACCATTGCTCTTGTGTCGTGATCTCTGACTTCGGTTGCAGTTCCTGTTGGACGAGGTGGTACCCTGTGGCTTGCACTTAGCCTTCATCCACCCACACACTTGGGTCTAGGCTGGTGGTGCAGAAAATGCATTTGCACATGCATGTGTGCTCATAGATTCAGATACACACATACATAATCACACATACAGAAACATACACTGTTATGTGGACACAGTTGGTGGCCGTGGAGAGCCAGGATGCAGCCTTGCAGCGACTGTCACATGTGCAGAGCAAGTGAACCCACCTCTTAGCCTTGGGGGCAGCCTTTCCAATGAGGTTTGTGGGGTGAGGGGCCCTGAAGTTGCCTCTGGCCTCTCCCAGGTACACCTGCTTGAACATTTCCTGGGCCAAGAGGCCACCTCCCATGCCAGCTGACTGTCCCTCCTGTTGCCAAGGGCAGGAAGGGCTCCTGAATCCTCTGAGCTGGCCTTTCCAGCCTGTCCCCGCCCGGCTGCCGGCCCCTGGGCCCTCGCCAAGCCCGGGCTGGCACAGGCTGGCAGCTGATGTGTTTATTTGCCTGGTGGCGGGGGTGGGCAAGAAGGCCGGGCGGTAATTGGTACATTTTGTAAGCAATCATCTGCTGGCACCTTCTGCCTCAGCGTGTGGGCCGCCCAGTCCCGTTAATCATGGTCTGCGGCCCCAGGCCCCTCTCCTGACAGCCTCATTTCTCTCCCCTGGAAGGATAGAGCCATCCCGGCCCCTAATGGTATTATCTGTTATTCCTGGCCACCCTGCTTGCTCCGGGCATGTGGCCAGAGCCAGGGCCTGTGTGCAGGGTGGGCAGGTGGGCGTGTGGGTGGGCAGGGGGTGGCAGGCAGGGGATGGCTCTGGACCAGGGCTGTGGCCAGCCAGGCCTCACTGGGGTGTCAGAGACCTCGTCTTCAAGATTCTCTGCATAGCACTGATCTGTTTCCGCAGGAAGGAGACAGGTGGGAGAAGCGGAGGCCCCCCACCATGAGGTCATGCAGTTGGGCAGGTGACATGGACCCCAGGTCCCCCTGATTACAGCCCCTCTGGTCAGACTGGCTCTGGACTCTGCGCTCACTGCAAAGTGAAAATCATTATTAATACTGTCCAGATGGTGAAGCTCCCCCTCAGTCTCCTTACCTCTGAGAGGGACCCAGGACACAGCCCAGCATGGGACCTGGGGTCCGGGGGCAGTGAGTGGGTGGCATCCAGCAGGGGTCTTGAGGAGAAGTGCGTCCGGCATCGTTGTCAGTGTTGTTTGTGACGAAATGATGGCATGTGTGGGAAAACAAATGAACCCCATGCAATTAATAAGCAGCCCAGAGTGTGCCCATGTGAATAATTCCTTCATGGCTCTGCCTCACACGCACAACAGCATCACAGGTGCTAGGTCTTTGCAGGGTGTAGACCGCACCCACCCTGGGCCCCTCCTGGGTTCACTCAGACTTCTGCGTTCTCCTCCTGGGCCACAGAGGCTGGGCGGGGGTTAATAGGAGCAGAGAGAAGGAAACAGGATTTGTATTTCTGGGTGAGAAGTTTCCCACATCCAGCCGGCTCTCCAGGCTGAGACCACTGGGTGCTGGCTAGACCCCTCAGCTGACCTCCTTGGGAGCCAGGGTGGCTAGGCTGATGGCCCCCAGGAGCCAGGAGAGAAGGGGCAGCAGAGAATGAGATGGTTGGAAGACATCATCAACTCAATGGACATGAATGAGATGGTTGGATGGCATCGTCAACTCAATGGACATGAATCTGAGCAAATTCTGGGAGACAGTGAAGAACAGGGAAGCCTGGTGTGCTGTGGTCCTTGGGGTTCCAGTCGGACACGACTGAATGACTGAACAACCACAGCGGCAAGAGGCCATGGTTGAGGGTTCAGCAGGCGTAGGGTTGAGGCTTCCTGAGCCTTGCTGGGCAGGCCTCCCTGGCTTCTCCCCATAGCCTGTTGTATGCACTCCCCACTTGGGTAATGCCTCTTGGGGTCCACAGAGCAGGCCTTCTGGGACAGCTCTGCTCCATGGGGCCTGTGGGTGGTCTGATGCATGCAGTCCCTGCCCTCCACCTCTGGGGCTCTGCCTCAGTTTCCTCTATGAGGACAACTGCTGTGGCTCCCTCAATGGTCCCCTGCCTGCAGCCTCATCTGCCCCCTCCACCAGCAGTCACAGTCATCTTTACCTTTACCATCTTTACCATCTCAAAGCTCCACTGCGTTGTCGTCTCTTCCCAGTCTGAAAGCACCAACGGCTCCTCGCTCCCCCCCTGGTGGCAGCTGAAGGTGTGGGTTTCTGGAGCTGCTCTCCTCTTCCAGCCAACTTCCTCCCCCAGTCTTCCCCAGCGCCCTGCTCTGATGCTGGCCCCCCAGCTCCCTCGTGCATTCCTGCAACCCCTTTATCTGTGGAGAGCAGATCTGAGTCATCTATAGCTCCCTAGCTCCTTGGTCCTCAGACTGGACTGGAGGGACTCGGGTGACAGGCCCCCAGTGCTTCAGCCCCATCCCCCATCAGCCGCCTCTGCCCCCAGACCCTACCGCAGCTGGTTCCTCAAACTGTGCTCTGGGTGGGAGGAGGCAGGGAAGGAGGGGCAGGTAAGCTGGGAATTGCTGCCTCCTGGGGATTCAAGTGCTATCAGCCTGGTGCAGCCCTGCCAGGCCTTCAGTAGGAGTCCCACTGGAGCCAGTAAATTCCAGACCTCGAAATCCTGAGCTTGGGCTGCTCTCTCCTGGCATAGAGGGTGACTTGTGACCCTCAGACCTCCACACATTCTTGTGTCCATACTCCTGGGCTCCCTTCTCTCCCCAGATGACTGCCAGGGGACTTCTGGGGTCACCTGTTGAAGGCCCCCCGAGAGTCCTTGTCTGTAGCTGAATCATCTCAAGAATTGAGTCCTGCACATTCCTGCTGGAGACCTGAGGGTCCCCTCTGACCACAGGGGTTGATGCCATGGCTCTTGAAAGTGGGCAAGGGTGTCTCTTAGCTTGGAGTTGGCCCACTGTCTCCAAAGACACTCTAGGCTTGAGCTAGGAAGCTCGTCTCTGAGGAAGACAAAGGTCCTTTTGGTGCTGGCTTTGTCAGAGGGGTTCTAGGGCAATGCTGGGGGACCAGATCCCAGATCTGATCTATCACTGGTGTGACAGAAACTCTGACCAAGAACCTGGCTGCCTGGGTCAGCCCTGGGTCCTCCAATCATTACTGTGTGGCTTTTGGTAAGTTACTTAGTCTCTCTGAGCCTGTCTCCCTATCTGCAGATCTGGGAATCTCTACATGTTGTAACTTTATAACAGGTTCAAGGCACTTAATATATAAAAACCTCCTGAGTTTAACTAGTTCTGTTGGTGAGGCTTCTGGGGTCCCATCCCCAAGTGTGATGTGGTCCCAGCCACCAGGGCCAGGCCTGGTGTTTGCATGACCCCTTCTAAGAGCTGTGGTCATAGCCTCCCTTTGGGGCTGTGAAAAGGAATGGGACCGCTCCGTCTTTTGCAGAAGAGCAAGGCTTTCTAAGATCAAGCTGCGAGGCTCTGATACAGTCTCAAAGGGGTATCGATCTGTCAGATATGCAGGCTGGCAGCAGGCAGCACTCTGCTGCAAAAGCCGCTGGAGAGTGAGATGAAAGCCCCACCTGGTCGGCTGTCTTGTGTTCTGAGTCGTCTCTTTGACCCTGTAAAGAGGGTCAGGTTCCAGTGCTTTTGAGGGTGGCTGCTGCCAAGCCCTCTTCCAGAACACCAGGGAGCAATTGTGGAGGCCGCCACTTCTCACTGGTGGGTCCGGGCAGGGTGGACATCAGCCACTGGATAGCCTCAGAAGGAAAGCAGGGTTAGACGAGTCAGCACCACGGACAGCACCTCCAGAAGCCGGAACTTGCTGCTGGCCGTGAGCCGGCTGCTTCAGAGGCGGACAAGATGCCCGGGGCAGCAAAGGGCAGGACTGGGCATGCAGACCGCTTATGGGGCTGTCGCAGGTATAGAGATGCTGGGCGACCAGCTTCTGGTCAGATGACCACTGGGGCAGGCAGAGTATCCTGCACCCCCCAAGGACTCCTTGAGCACAGCTACTCTGAGGCTGGAGGCCCAGGGCAGGACTAGTGGGGGAAGGTGGGTGGACGCCCTGGCTCAGTGGCCTGCAAGGGCAGTGTCTGTGCACAGAGAAGCAGAGGGGGGACCCCCTCGGCTGGACATGCACTGTCAGTCAGAGGCAGGCTCCATGGGACCCCTTGGAGGGGACTTTCTTGCCCTGCACTGTACCAGCTTGGTCATGCTTGTCCCTGGGAGTCCCTGGGACACCCAGCCTGCACACGGGCAATCTGGAGGATGGAGGGGCCATTGCTCCTGAGTGGGGCCCCAACGGTGGGCCAGGGCAGACAAACGTCCAGCCTCCTGTCTGCAGGGCGCACTTCTGAGGGTTGCTCAGCTCCTGAGTTACAGCCTCTGGGACCCTGAGTCTTGTGCATCCAAGGTGACATCTCCACTGAACTCGGCCAGCCCCTTACTCATGGCGTGGATGAGAGTCAGACTGTAGATAGTCTAAGTGTGAATGCACCAGCTGGGCGATCTGAGCCTGCTCTTGTCCTGTCTGAGCCTCACTTGCCACATCCATGAAGTGGGGGCAGTGACACCTCACACCCTGAGCTTTGCTGAAGTGTGAACAATATAAGGGGCTTCCCTGATAGCTCAGTTGGTAAGGAACAAGGTAAGACTGGATGAACATGAGACTGCAGTTTGAGTGCTGCGTGTGGGGCGGGTGAGGGCTGACCACACAGTGCTTATTCAGCCCTGGCATCCATTTTGCTAGGGGACCCTTATTCTCAGGCTCCCGTCAAAATCTCCCAGCAACTGTACCATGGAGGTAACAGCCTCCGCTCTGCCGTTTCCTCCTCCTTCTTGCCACTGCCCGCTGCCCGCTGCCCGTGCTGCCTGGTCAGTCTGGGAGGTGGGCCCTGCTCCAGGCAGAGCTGCTTGCAGGTGCCGTCTGGGAGGGCGGGCTGGCTTGGATGGATGACCCGGCCGTGCTGCATATGGAGGGGGGCCTGTGGGGAGATGGAGAGAAATACGGCCTCCTGTCTTAACGACCGCGTGGTTGCAGCCGGGCGCGCCGACCACGCAGGCTCTTTATGTGCCCTCATAAAACAAGGGCTGTAATTCTCTCCCATCACTGCCTGGTGCAGCCTCAGGGACCGTGCGTGCTCTCGGTCACTTCTGGGGGACACGATTCCTCCTTGGAGCCGAGTGGCCTGGAGAGTAACGTCCCTCCCAGGGGACAGCAGTGTCAGTGAGGGGGCACGAAGCTGTGAGGGGGAGGGTCTGGTGAGGCCAAGGGAGTTGTCCAATGGGGATGGGTGAGGGGCATGCTGAGGACCCGAGGGGTGTGCGGCCTGCTTAGCCAGCTGGGCTGGGAGAGACGGCTAGGGGATGGCAAATCCCACTCCTGCTGCACAGCCTGGGGCCTGGCCCCTCCCTGCTGCGCTCAGGTGTGTCTGGGGTCTGACAGTGCCAGTTGGTGCCTGAGCCGGGGTTCTGGGGTACACGCTCAGTGCCAGCTTGGGGGGGTCCTGCCCTGACCCAGGAGGAGTCCGAGTGCCGCGTGGTCTTACAGTGGGGGGTGTGTGTGTGGACGTCCCTAGATCAGACATGTTTGAGCAGATGGTTTACCTCCATGTGTCTGTCCAGGAGAGGAGATAGGAGGCAGCGCTGTCTGAGATCATTTTGACCTGGAGTCCCCTGGGAGTCTGTGCTTGGGAAGGACTGCTCTTCGTGCACCGTTTGATGATGTGGTTACTCAGAGGGGTGGCTGAACCTGTGCAGAGTCATGCTCTCTTCCCTGCCCCATCACCACCACCTGTGGGCCGTGGGGGCCGTGGGGCGGGGACAGTGAGGCTCGACCCTGGGCAGAGGCCCCAGACGTGCCCAGGCAGAACCAAGGCAAGGGAAGGGGCCAGCATCCCCTAGGAGAGCAGAGGGGCCCGGCCGGGGTGGGCAGCCTGGAGCCCACTGGCCAACCAGAGCCTCGAGAGGTGGCCAGGGGTCGGGGGCAGAAGCTCCTGCCAGGACCAAGTGCTGACCTGGGTGTGGCCACTGGGTCAGGGGCCCTGGAAGGGGTGGGATTTGCCTGTGGAAGCAGGGAGGCCCCATCAGTTTACCCAATACCTCCAAGGGGCCCCTCTCAGCCTGGTTTTATGGAAGAGAAGGGTTACTTACACCAGGGACTGAGTTTGGCCAGGTTGGGGGGTGGTGGTGGTGAGGAGGGGCGGCCAAGGGTGGTGGCCTCAGCAGGGCTGCAATATGTAAGGTCTAAGTTGGAAGCCCGGCTCTGTCTTGGTTATAAAGACAGATTCTTTGTTTTTTTTTTTTTTTTAAGATTATTTGATGTGGACCATTTTAAAAGTCTTTGTTGAATTTGTTACAACATTGCTTCTGTTTTATGTTTTGGTTTTTTGGCCCCAAGGCATGTGGGATCTTAGCTACCCCCACCAGGAGTCAAACACTCACCCCCTGCATTGGAAGGCGAAGTCTTGACCACTGGACCTCCAGGGAAGTCCCGAGACCACACTCCTGATGCAGACCTGCCTGCACTGAGGCCTTGACCCAGGAGGCTGGTGCCCGGGCGCCTGAGCTTCCTGACTGAGCAGCTGCTGGATCTGTTGGGCTCAAGTCCCCAGTGGACGCGCCTCCTCGAGCCCCCGCTGTGGGGAGGTGGGGACCTCGCAGGTGCCCCTGTGGGCAGGGGACCAGTCTGCTCTCCTTCGGCATTTCCTCACCTCCATGCCCGCTCTTGCCCATCTCGTTCTGCTTGCCCTTTCTGCTGTCGGCCCAAAGGCTGCTCTTCCAGGATTTTGCCCTCCATCTCCTAAGATAGTTCTCCTCTCCTAAGACGGTTCAACCACAGCAGCATCAACAGCCTCAGACTGCAGACCTACTATCTGTCAGGCACATGCTGGGGCCAGAGTGTAGGCCCCACAGCAGCAACTGGGACCTGTTCTCTTGCACCCCTCGTGGTGCCTAAGAACCCCTTGCTTGGCTGCAGGCCCACGGTGAGTGCTCAGGGACCCTCAACCTGAATTCTTGGGCTATTGGCCTTCCAGGGCTCTCATCTGAGTGGCTCACAGATGGTTCAGAGGGTCCAGGCCCACCTGAAATCATCCACCGATTTCCTGTGTCCTCCTCTCCAGGGGAGGTTCCCAGATCTCAGCAGGAGCTCAGAGGGGCCCATGCTGAGAAAGGATCAAGCATCCTTGTTCCGTCCACTGCCCCAGGTGGGCATACCCACACCTGTGTCTTCAATGGCCACCCTCCTGCCAAGCCCTTGATGCCAGGGCAGACCTCTAGCCCACTGCACAGCCTGAGTGCCAGAGCTCCAGACAGCTCATGGAAGCCTCCAGGCACCTGGCTGGGGGTCCCCACAGACCTCCAGGCTGACGGGCACGGTCTTGGGACTGGAGTCAGGCCTGAGTTCACAGCTGGGGCCTATTTGCCAGAAATGTGTCGGAGGAGGGCTCCAGGGTTTCTGGGGCCCTCCCCAGTGGGTAATGTCCAGTCTGTCCTGAAACATACTGCAGACAGGCCTTCCTGTCTTTTCCAGGCCATGGGTCAGTGAAGGCATCGACCCCCTCTGGGAGGCACTGCCCTGCCCCGTCTGCTGGTGAGCCCCCTCTTGGCCTTTTCATGGCCTCCAGGCCTGTGTTGTGGACGGGTGATGCGCTGAGGTCTGAGAACAATGCAGGCGTGTGCAGGGTGGGGGTCGGGCAGGGAGGGCGAGAGGGAGGCAGTGGCCTGATTATTATGGAGCTGGCACTGCTCATAAAGTCCAATCAATTTAAAGCCATTTTCTGGGTATTAAACTTCACTACCTGCTTCATAGCCTGGTCGTGAGCATGGAGCGGGTGTCTGAGCCCGAGCCATACCTCAGAGGTGCCTGGCCTGAGGCCAGCAGGGGGTCTGAAGGTGCCAGGGCTTCCCATGGGGATGCTGGGACCAGGTGGGCTGAACTTGGCCCCAGACTGTGGATGGGGAAGCTGGTTCTGGGCCTCCTGGTGGGCCTGTGTTGCATCGAGCAGGGTTGGGGAGGTGGCCCAGTCCTCAATGCCTGGGAAAGTCTATCGGGAGGTGGGTGGGCAGAACCAGTGGCCCCCCGGGGGGTGGCAGCCCCTGTGTGAGCTCGCTGTGCCCAGCAGCTCCTCCTAGCCTCCGCAGGGGCCGGGGAGGGGCCTCCCCCATCTGCGTGTGGGAAGCGCAGGCTCCGAGGTACCACGAACGGGTGTGGGTCACATCACTGTGATAGCAGACTTCGGTGCCCAGCGGGCCCACATATCAGACACACAGCAGGTCAGTCACATGGGGTCCTCTCCCCCTCCATGCCCTGCGGAGTGAGACAGCCCTGAGCCTGGGCAGAGGTGAGCACTCCTTTCATGATGACAGCAAGTGGCAAAGCTGCTTGCTAGCTCTGCTCCTCCCCATGAACATGGGGGCCCCTCTGAGCCAGGAGACTCCTGGAGTGAACCCCAGTTCCTGACAGGGGTGATTCATAAATAGGGGAGGGATGGCCATGGGGCCCTGGGGTCACCTGCTCCTTCCAGACCCTGGTGGAGTCCATCTGTCTCCCCATACCAGCCTCCCAGCTCTGTTTCTGGTGACCTTGACCTGCTGGTTTTGGAGCCTGGAGTGGGCCCGGCTCAGCCCACTTGGCCTGGGCTAACTCTGTTTCCCAAGGAGGGGACGGGCCCTCATCCAACCTCTGGGGGGAGTGAAGGGGACAGTTCCCAAACTGGGCCTGGATCAGGCTCAGGGAGGCAGCTCCAAGGTGCCCCGTGGGCCTGCTCCTCTTTTCCTTCATGTAGCGACCTTTCATTAGTCACTGCCTGCATGAGAGACGTGGTGACAGGAGGCAATGAGTAGGGGACGTGTCTGTCCTGGAGGGAGAGAGGAGCCACAGTGGACAATCCTAGCCCAGAGGGGGATTTTCTGTGATGGGGGAAGCCCCGGGGCTCATGGGAACCCAGAGAGGACTCTTGAAATGGGTGTCGAGGGATGAGTAGGAGTTTGACAGGAAGGAACAGGGAGGGGCATTCAGTGCATATTGACATGCCTGTGCAGCGGCAGAGGGACCATCCAGCTGTGTGAAGCTCCAAATAACCCCAAGGAGGAACTGACAGAGGGGCGAGTGCACTGAGCGAGTCCACAGGGGGAAGAGAGGTGTGTATCTGGGAAGGCTTCCTGGGGGAGGCAACTCTGATTCAAGGCCCAGGAGGGTTGGGAGTGTTACAGGTGGATCTTCCAGCTGAGGGACTGCATGGCCTTTCACCAGATCCCCTCCCACCCCCAGGTTTGTCTTCACAGGATCACCATAGCATTCACCTCCTTTGTCTTTGCAACGCAGCCTAAACCGACCCTGGTGGGACTACATCAGAGACAGCTGAGACCTCCTGGAATTATACACATCCTGCCCAGGGAACAAAGGGGTTTCCCGCCCCAGCTGGGGTGCTAACACCCTTCAACTCAGCCTGTGGGGGTCCAGGCCTATGGACAGACCATGGGAAACCATTGTCCCTTAGAGGGGTGAGTGGCCCAGTGACCACAGCTGGCTCTGTCCACAGATATCTCATTGAACAACAACTGAAACCAATGAAGCTACATGTCTCTAGGGCAAGCGCTGTGCCCTGGGCCTGGGCACTCTGCTGTCCTGTTCTCTATGATCCCTGATAGCCGGGGCGTCCTTAGATGAAGAGGAGGCTGGATGAGATCGAGTGACCAGCTGAGGCACCAGTCGCACTAAGTAGGGGTGTGAGGACCTGAATCCGGTTCTCTGGGGCCAGATACCATGTTACTTCCAGGCTCCTGGGTGGAGCGGGTCATGCACTATGACCTCTTGTCCCGGGCCTTGGCTTCTCCGCCTGCCAAGGGGGAGGGGTGACCTGGTTGCTCTCTGGGCCCCTTGCCAGGGCCGATCTAACCTCACACCCCGGGCAGGCCCTGCCTGTGCCCCTCAGCCAGAGCCTGGTCCCTGCGCAGCTGGCGGTGTCCCTCTGCCTCCAGAACCCAGGCTGGCCTCCTGCCTGGGTCCCTGCGTCCCCCGGAGGAGAACAGTCATCCCAGACTCCCTCCAGGAACCTGCCCTGGGGCGGGGAGAAGGCTCCGCTCTCGCTTCCAGAAGTCCTGGCACACTTGCCTGAAGTCGTGGGTGGCAGATGGAAGCTGGCAAGTTGAATAAATCAGGGCCTGATCACTTTTTAGCAGACGTCACATTAAACAGCTTGAGGCCCCATTAGGAAGGTGCATCAGCCGGCCTGTCGGGCGGAAGTGGTCTCTCCAGGGTCCATGGATGGCTCTGGGATGCCAGGCCTGTCCCAGTGTCTCCTGAGGCTGCTTGGATGGTGTTGTGGCAGGGTTTCAGCTGCTGGCCCCCCGGGGGGGTCTGGTTGCCATCACTGCTGGGGGTGCAGCCCAGAAGGCCGCCTTTTCACTGACCCACCTGCTATGACAGCTGGGGACCCTGCAGGCAGGGCAGCACCCTGGGACGTGTCTGCCAGGGGAGAAGCTGGCCCAGGGGCCCTGTGGCTCCTGCCCCATGGCCAGCTGGAGCTTTCCCTCATGAGCTGGAGCTTGTGGTCTCAGGATTCTGAGAATCCACGTTTGTCCACTCATTTGAGAAATGGTTCCTGGGGACTCTGGGAACCAGACACTGTTCTGCCCCGACAGCCGTCACCGCAGCAGAGAGAGGACTGTGCTTTCCATTTCGCACAGCCCTTCCCCTGTGCCCAGCCAGGGTGTACTGTGCTGTGCTGAGTTGCTCAGTCCTGTCTGACTCTTGGAGACCCCATAGACTGCAGCCCACCAGCCTCCTCTGTCCTTGGAGACTTTCCAGGTGAGAATACTGGAGTGGGTTGCCACGCCTTCCTCTAGGGAATCTTCCCAACCCGGGGATCGAACCCAGGTCTCCCGCATTGCAGGCAGATTCTTTACCATCTCAGCCACCAGGGAAGCAAGTGCCTTGAGGATACATCGGCAATCAGTCCCAGTGACGACTCTCTACATAAGAATGCAGTCTCCACTTCACGGGTAAAGAAGCTGGGAAGTCAGGGAGCTGGCCTGTGAACCTAGGCAGGCTGGTTCGGGTGCTCCTGCTCCCAAATCCCACAGGATGCAGGCAGAAAGCAAACAGGAACATGGTCCCCAGAATCCAGAAAGCTCTAAGACACAGGGGCAGAGGGGCTACATGGCTCTGTTGGCCTGGCAGGCTGCTGCAAGGGCTCTTGAGGGAGGGAGCCTTTGAGCAGAGATCCTGATAAAGTGAAAGCATGAGTGCCTCTGATAGGGGGCAGAGAGTTCTGGACAGAAGGGGCCCCAAGCAGAAAGGCCCCGTCAGGAGGGTGTGCTGGAGAGGGGGACAAGGAGGGTGTCAGCCCCGAGACCCAAGGAGGGGACAAGGGAGTGAGTGCAGGGAGGGCTGGCCCTAGAGGGACAGGTGGACACAGCCAGGAGCCTGTCCACATTGCCATACCTGCTGGGGCGGCTCCCAGTCTCAGACCTGGTGACACATCCCACTGGGGCCCCGCGTCTCTTCTCAGACAGGGCCTGACTTCTAGGGGACATGTTCTGGGCTCTGTCCTCCGCAGACTCCCAGCCTTGTGGCCCCCATTAGGATCCCACCGGCTTGACTTGTAGTTCCACCAGCTCCCCTTCTCTCCAGTGAGTTAGGGGGTGCTGGGCTATGACCCCGTCTCAAGAGCCTGCTGTGTGTCCAGCATCTCCCTGGACACTTGTCACTGTTCTCTGGAATGCTCCCGCACCCCCTAAAGCAGTTCTTATTAAGGTCGCCCCAAGGAGGATCAGAAGAGCTGTAGGGGTGGACAGGCTGAGTTTGAGGGGCTTGTGAGATCCCCAGGAGTGGGGCCGTCTGGGTCTGGAAGCTGGTGGGGTGGCCAGGCTGGAGGTGAGAGCCCCAGGGATGGACTGGGTCAAGAGTGGACCCAGGATGGGCTGGTCACTCCCCAAGGAGGGGAGCTACGCCTTCTGCCTTCTCAGGACGCCTGGGTCAGCCCCGTTCTGATGATGGGCAAGCCAAAGACTGTGGCCTCAGGGTGGCGGTCTGGCCTGGACCCCAGTGCCTGGCCTCAGCTGCCACCATGAGCAAGGCGCCGGGTTCTTCCCTTTGGTCAAGTGGCTCTGGAGACAGCGCAGGGTGCTGTGAGAATCCTGATGAACTGGCTATTTGAATTCAAGCCCCAGGACTGAGAAAAAAGCAGTCAGAGCTTGCAGCGGGGCATGGCAGGGGCAGGGTGTTGAGGGGGTGGGCAGCTCTTGTCTCCTCCCCTCTCGGGCCCCCGAGAAGGCTGCTCCAGCTGGGGGGCTAGGAGGGGCTAGGGGCTGAGAGCCGGGGGCCTGCAGGAAGGGCCCCTTGAGTGGACACAGAGCAAATGGGGGGGGGGGGTTGGGAGGGCCTGTATCAAAGGTTCTCCCAGTTTTGTGGAAGTTTCCCCCATAGGAGGTGCTAAGGTCACTGACTGCTGAACCTGGTCACACTCTGAGCTCTGATCTCAGCCCCATGCTGAGTGCTGCCCCTGGTCACAGGCTGTGTCTTGATCCCTTCTCTCCACCTCCACCCCCACCGAAGAGATCACACAGTCTGGTCCCAGGGATGAGGTGGACATTCCAGACATAGCTAATTATAACACAAGACTCAGTTAATCTGTGCTCAGCAAGTCCAGGAAGCCATCCGCTCAGGACAATCCAGGAGGTTTCCTGGAGGAGGAGGATCAGTGATGTTGAAGCTGGGCCTTGACAGTCACAAAGAGCAGCCAGCTTGGTGATGAGAAGCATTTGTGAATATGGAGGCTGCACAGACAGGGGTTTCTGGTCCCCAGATGTCAGGCTGAGGGAGGAAGTGTGAGTGCAAGTGTGAAGATGCTTCAGTCGTATCCCTTGTCTGACTCTTTGTGACCCCGTGGACTAGCCCGCCAGGCTCCTCTGTCCATGGGATTCTCCAGGCAAGGATACTGGAGTTGGGTGCTGTGCCCTTCTCCAGGGGCTCTTGTCGACCCAGGGATCGAGCCCGCATCTCTTGCATCTCCTGCGTTGGCAGGCGGGTTCTTTACCACTAGCACCACTGAGGGAGGGAGAGCCAAACAAACTCTGTCAGTCCCTTGGACAGCGCCACCCTGCGTCCACCAGCCTGCCTCGAACCTCAGAGCCGCAGCCCCACCCCATCCATCCCCAGTCCTGCAGGAGGAGAGGCCTCCAGCCTGACTCTGTGGCCCCTCTCTGAGCTGGCGTGGTGGGGGCTGAGAGGCACAAGGCCGGCACAGGATCCTGGCCCCGTTCCCGGCTCTGGGAGCTTTGGGAGAACTCCTCCCCCTCCCTGGGCCCCCTTTGTAATAGGGGGGTTGGACTCAGCGATGTGCAGCCTCGTGTTTAGTTAATCCCACCATCTCCTGCGTGGGTGGGTGTGAGACACAGGTTTTGTGCCCCAGGCTCTGCCCTGGACCTGAATCCCCAGGTGCAGTCCTGGTGCCTGGAACTCACCTGTGGACCCAGCTCCACTCCAGGGTTACCAGCCGTGATTCAAGCAGCCAGGAACTCTGGGCCCAGAGGTGCAGGAGTTGGGGCTTGGGGGATGGGAGAAGGCAGGGGAATGGTGGAGGGGCCTGGCTGCCCCCTGGGACCAGGGAGGGGGCATGCCTGCCTGTCTGTCACTGCTCTGCGGAGCACTAATTACAGGGACGTCTCAGAGTGGGGTTCATTGCTGAGTCCATCCATACAGGATCTGTCACGGAAGAAAAATGTTGCGTTTTGTTTCAAAGACCTTTCCTTGATCTCATCTTGCAAGGAAGAAATAAAAAGTAAAAAAAGAGAATCACACAACAGAACAAGCAAAACCAAAGGTGGCCAGAGAATGAGTTTACGAAGACCCTGGGACGTGCCATCTCCTGGGGTGACTGGGCCCCCAGTTGCCTTGCCAGGTGTTTTTACTGCTGAGAGGCGGCCCTGGCTGGACCCCAGCCTGTCCCAGAACACAGCCTGCCCCTCCTCTCCACTTTCCTGCTTGCGGCCCCGGGGGTGAGCCCTCGGGGTGCTCAGAAGTCACTTATTGGGTGGAACTGCAGGCAGCTCATTGCAGGCCAGCTGTTTCTCTGAGATTCCCAAGCCCCAGCCCTGTGGCTCCCTCCACGTCTCCTCACTGGGAATGGAGGGGTTCAGATGGGGGGGGTCCCTGGGAGCGGCATCTCCTCTGGGCCTGTCCTGCAGTTCTATGACTCAGCTCCGTGGTTAGACCTAAGTGTGCAGTGATTCTATTCTGGGCGTCTAGGGCTCCGTTTTGGTTCCTGTGATCCCATTATTTTATTCTATGATCCAGGTGCATATTCCATTACTGTAGTCCATGAGTGGAGGACTCTGTGGGTCCCGCGTAGCGGCTGGGCTTCAGGGGGAGGAAGGGAATGATGAGGGGCCAGACCGAGCAACCCCATCGATTGACCCCCGTGGGCTTTGCTCCACCTCAGGACGGCTCCTGGGGCAGCCGGTGGTCCTGCCTCTTTTCCACCCAGGAGGGCAGTGGCCTGGGGCAGGGGGCAGATGAAGCCTCTCTGGTGGCGGGAGTGGGGATCTGCACCCCGAGGTGATGCACGGCTCTGGGGTCCATGCTCCCTCCTCTGTCACCTCCCAGGGTCACCTCCCTGCCCTTTGGGCTCCGGCCTTGAAGGCTCCTCCCACTCGGAAGGGATTAAAAACTTCAGGTCATTTTTCTGACCAGGTGAGGGAGGGCTGGGCAACTTGCCTTCCTTGGCTCTCACAGAGGTGTCAGGACACTGGTGGAATCTGGTGCAGGGTGGGCTGGTCCAGGGAGCCGAGGTGAGGAGGGTGCAGACCCCTGGCAGGAGCTTCCCTGGGGGCTTGGGAAGGCTGGATCTGGCTTCCCGGTCCAGCAGGTGTCTCGCTTCCCATCCCCAGGGGAGTGGTCCCCCCTTCCCTTCTTTCTGCCGGGGCAGCCTCCTGGCCAGTCCAGGGGGTTACAGGCTCTGTGTCCTGCGGGGTCTGCAGGAACCTTCTGTCAGTGGCCCCAGAACCCTTTTCTTGAGGGTCTTGGGCTTGGCTCTTTACACCTTTGCATGACCTTTGTCTGGGCTCCCTGGGAGCTTTGGAGAAGCATCCCTCTAGGGCTTCAGTGATAGACTTCCCTCGTCCCTCCACCCAACTCACAGAGCCCCCGGAGCATCAGAGAGCCCTGCTGCCCACAGGTGGCCCTCCTCTCGCCCGACCAGGTCCCCTTCTCCTCTGGGAGGCTAGGCTCTCCTTGCATGGAGACTGTCCCCATCGCTTCCCCCAGCCAACAGGTGGGCAGGCCACAGAAGGCGCACTCCTGGCCAAGAGGGGACCCACAGGGGAGCCATGCGCATCCCCGAGCTCCCAGGGCTCAGGCCGAGTGCTTCCTCCTGCCCTACCCCCACCCCCCCCCCCAGCCTCTCCTCTGAGCAGAATCCCCACGCCAGGGAACCCGGTTCCTGACAAGGGGACCAGGAGAGGCCAAGGAAGTGGCTTTGAGGGAGCGGGTTCTGCGGTGGTGTGTGGATGGCCCGCGGGCTGTGGCGGCGGGAGGGGGCGGGAGGGGGCGGGAGGGGGCGGGAGCGAGGCAAGCCCCTGGCCAGAGGGAGGGGGCGGGAGTGGGCGAGCCCCTGGCCGGGGAGCCAGCAGACTCAGAGTTCCGAGCACGAGCTGGCGGGCAACTGTTGCTAAGAGCCGCTGACGCACGGAAGAGAGAGAATGACAGGCTGGGGTCTGTTAATCACCAATTTCAGGCGAGTAGTGAGGGTCAGAGGCCTGCTTGGAAGCACTTGAAGGGAAACTCATTTCCTGCGGTCGGGGGCAGAGAGAGTTTGGAGGCTTCCTAGGAGGCGGAGGAACGCTGATGGCCGAATTCTCAGGGCCGGTAGGGTCCAGCGTCTCAGGCGGCGTGGGGGCGGCCCTGCCATAGCGGTTTCCGCGCCCTGCGTTGGGGAACCCGAGCCCCAGGCCGGCCCCTGCCAGCAGGTTACTCAGAGGCGCCGAGTTCCGATCTGCACCCCCAGCCCCCAGCCTGGGCGTGTGGGCCCTGCTGGGGGTGGGAATGATGACACACCAGGAGCCGCAGGACGCCCGGGCAGTTGCCCGGCCGGGGGCAGTGGAGGGGCGGGCGTGAACTGGATGAGGGGCTCCCATGACGTCGGATTCAGCCCCCTGGCCAGACCAGGCTCCCGAGTTCCTGCTTTGCCCTTGGAAGCTTCCGGTTAAATGAGCTGGAGGTGCTGGAGCCGCCATGGTGACCCAGGAGGGAGGGGTCGTGAGGCCTGGGGAGGTGGGCAGGCTGGGCGGGGCCACGACAGAGGGCCGGAAGCGCACGGCCCGCGGCACACACAGCCCGCTCCTGTAAGGAGCGGTGGGTCCCCCGCGCTGGACAGTCACGCACCGCTGAGGTCTATGGTGGGGTGCCCACCCTTCCCAGAGGGCCTGCACACACTCGCTCGCTCACACGCACGCACACGCAGACACACTTCTGCTGGTCAGACCCAGTCGGGAGGCCCCTGGCGAAGGACAGCACAGGAGTTGGAGGGCGTTAGTGCGGGTCAGACGGTGCTGAGGCCCGGGTTTCCGAGGCCCTGTCCTGACCCCTGTTGAGAAGGAGCACGTGGTGTCACCCTCACCTACGTGTGTTCTAACGTGGGTGCCCACACCTGCCTGCCCAGTGGGCCCTCCTTTGCGTTCTGTGTTTGGATGGCAAGGGGTACACTTGGCGGCCAGCGGAGCGTGAGTTTGGTCCCTGCAGAGCCAGCTGCCCACCGCCTAAGACCCCCGCTGGATGGCCCCTCCGAGTCCACCCTGCCTGTGCCTTGCCTGGGGCTGTGGGTGGACCCACCTCTCTCTGTCACCATGTGTTTTGGGGTCTGCCTCCCAGGGACCACGGAAGTGAAACAGCAGTTGTTCTCCGTGGGCAGTGGGGCTCCCGGGGGCTGGCTGGGCTGGGGGTGTAGACTGGCTCCGTCTCTGTGACCACCATCTTTCCTGAGTCCCCAGTGTCGACCTGGCAGGCCCTTTCCTCATCCATCTCCTGTCTCGGGGGCTGCCTCTCCCAGGGACCCAGCTAGAGCTGCCCGGCTGGTGCCCACAGCCTCATCTCTGAGACCTGCGGGGTCAGGAGTGGACCACTGGGGGCCCAGTCCTTTTGTCCATGTGCAGCCCAGCTCCTCCAAGGGGGACCCCAGCCGCCTCTCCTCTGGGGTGCCCCAGCCCCTCCCCACTCTGGGGGCACCCTGGCTTCCTCTCCTTTGAGGGTAGCCCCGCTCCCTCCCAGCCCAATGAAAAAGTGGGTTCTTCTATCCCCTCCTCCCAGGGGTTCACCCCACTTTCCCATCACCCCATCTCGGCAAGACTAGAATCTTCATAGGATCGCGTGGAGGTGGCTTTGCCCCTGGCTGGCCGCTGGCACAGAGATGACTTGGCCTTTTGGGGGGTGCGGTGAGTCCAGGCCCCACCTGTTCCTCCTCTTCCTCCCCCACCTCCTGCTCGGAGCCCGAGCTCTGCACCCCGGATGCGTGTGTGTGTGCCCGCCCCCAGGTGTGTGTCTGAGTCCCAGGCGTCTGCTGTCCCTGACCCCACACGTCCACCTGCCAGCTCTGTCTTCTGTCCGCCACGGGAAGTTCTGGGGTTGGCTGTGCCACCTCCCGCAGAGATGGCGTGTGATTGCTTTCACACCAGCCCCGGTGGCAAGACCTATGGGCTCACACCTTCCGGGGACCCTGTGCTTTGATGTCTTCTCACCATTTCATAAACCTGATTCTCTCCCTCCTCCCAGGCAGCCTCACCGCCTCCATGGCGACCTCCTCTCTCAGAACCCTGGGGCCCCAGCACATTATTAATCATCAAGACTGGGGCGGTGCCACCATGTTGCCCACTGGGAGCAGGCAGGTTCCAAAGTGACCACACTGGATGGCCACACCCATGGGCGCGTGGGGGATGGGCTGTGAAGGTCAAAGCCTGTGCCCATGGCCACATGGTCATTGCTGCTCCTGGGTACCAGGCCTGGTCCTCCAGGAGACCCCAGCTCATCCCTGGACAGCTCATGCAGGGAGGGCAGGCCAGGGTGTGGGAGCATGTAGGGGGCAGCACCCCATCCCAGGCACCCAGCAGGGATTCAGCACCATAGGGATTTGCTCTATCAACAGGGAGAGGGCACTGCAGGCCGGGGGACCCATGTGAGCAAAGGCAAGGATGGGGCTGCTGGACAGAGGTGTGTACATCGTTGGACGCGAAGCAGCAGCCGCTGCAGGACGGCCTCGGGGGCATCGGTGAGTGGCAGCAGGAAGGCTTGCCCCTCTGGGTGGACCTGAGTGAGGGAGGAGCTGCTGGGCAGGGCAATACGGGGTCCCCTGGCAGCTTCGGGGGAGGAGTAGGGGGGCAGGGGGCGGAGAGAGGAGCCTGCAGGAGACCAGCTTGCAGTCAGGGCTCAGCCTGGCCTGACCTGGACCGCCTGCCTCTGTCTCTCTGTGTCCCCAGAAGTGCCTGGGGGCCAGCTGGGAACCGGAGTGTGTGTGTGGGGGGGAGTGGTGGTGGTGGTATGTGGGTGGGCTTCCACCTGAGCCCTGGAGGGCCTAGAAGGGGAGCCTCGGAGGCCAGAGCTGGTGACTTGGCTGGCCTCTTGTTCTCACCCACAGAAGGAGGAGCTGGCGGCCATAGCCACCAGAATTTTCCGAGTCCTCCTTCCTGATTGGTTCTTTCTAGCACTAATGTTCCAGGTCTGAACTCACCACAACCGCGTGTTCCCCCAGTGTGGGAAGTCCTGCTCCTACCCCATTTTGCAGATGGGAGCCTGCATGAGGCTGCGAGTCCTGCGCTTGGCTCCTTGCCCTGGAGAGTCTCTTTGGGGGCTCGAGTGTGGCCAGCACACAGAGGAGCTTGAGTTCCATCTACAGGCCTGTGTTGGTGTATCGTGGGACCCTCAGGGTCCACACTGGAGGGACCATGGACCTGCCCGTAGCACACACACTTTCTGGAACTCAGAGGGGCAGACCCAGGGGCCTGCACACCCTCCGTGGGGCCTGGATTCCAGTCTCAGGCCTGCACCTGCTCTCTGTGAACCCTTCATGTCCCCCAGCCTTGGTTGCCTCATCTGCGCATGGGGCTGCTGGGATCTGCCTGCCTGCCTGCCTGTGGGGAAGAGACTCAAGGCCATAAAGCACCTGCACAGGACCCCCCCCCCCCCCAGAGCAGGCATGGGGCCCAGGGAGTCTCCGGGGGGTGCTTACAGCAGGGGTGCGGCCGGTCAGCACCCCGCGCTCGGTGCCATGGAGGAAGATTCCCTACGCCTCCGCTTCTTTGCGGTGACATTTAATCCATGCAGGGGCTGGCGGATGCTTTATTTTTGGAGCTGGCTTTTTATTTGGGGAGGGTATTGTTGGCTTTGGCCCCAGGGAGTTGATTTAAGAAGCAAATATTACCGTTTCTTATCAGAGGCATCTTGGAGACTCTGCCAAGGCCCCTCCCTCCTGTTGAGAATTCTAGACCTTGCCCGATTGGCAGTCCTACCTTGCTCACTCTCTCAGGGAAGGAGGAAGCCCCGGCTTTGGAGATGCTGCAATGCTCCGCCTGGACATGCTGGATCCACTCCTTCGGGCCTCGGTTTCCCCATCTGTGGGGTGTGAGGGTGGACGGGGAGGTCCCTCCTGGACTTCCGTCTTCACAGCTGCTCTGGTGGAGCTGACCCTCCTCCCACCCGCGAGGGGGGAAGGATGAGGCAGCGACATTTTCCTCCAGCTGATCTGGGGGTGGTGTGATTTGCATACGATTTGCATGAATATGCATACCGATTTCATAAAGGCCCTAGCTGCAGGCATTTAAGACAATTCCAACAAACAGATCCAGGCAAAATGCCTGGAATTGTCTTGGGCCCTGAAGGCAGCTTCACTGAGGACTATCCTTCCAGGCTGTCCTGCATGCTGGGTCCCCTGTATTTTGTCACCTGGGCCCCTGGTCCGAGTGTCGGGAGGGGTCAGGATGGAGTATTAGGGTCCCCTGGCTTGGCTCAGGCCACCGGGTTCTAGACTGACCTCAGGACTTCCAGAGTGTTCCCTGTAGTCAGGGTGGGGGTGGATTCTTGGGCAGATTCTTGGGTTCTGAGGTTGGAACTCCCCGAGGAGTCTCCCAGACACTCTTGTCCCTGCAGAATCCCAGAGGGGAGAGAGCTGGGCCATTTAATTCAAGCCACAGCTGCCCCCCCTGCCCTGCTCTCCCCTCTCTCCATCTCGGGAAGGGCAGCTCTTCCTCTGAGCCTGGAGTCTGGAAGCTCTCCTGACCCACCCCCTTGTCTTGTCCATTTACCCCTAAATGGCTCTCACAGTTCACTTCATGAAGCTGATCACACCCCCTCCCCCAAACCCCACGAAACAATAAAAACCAGATACTCCAGCAGTTTCTTCCCTGCTCTTGGAATAGAGACAAAACGCTCTCTGTGCAAGACTCCTTCCTGCTTCTGCCGCCTCCACAGGCAAGCCAGTCTCTCCTCGCCCCCTGGCCCATCCCGCTTCCCCCTGTGTGGGGCATCTGTCTGTGCTGTTCCCATGCCCACCTGGCTGTCCCCCTGCCGCTTTCCCAGCAGAGCCGTGGGGGGAGCCTGTTCCCTCCTCCAGGTTCTCACCTCACGGCTGTGCTTTGACACTGGACGCTGTGCAGTGAGCCCCGTGGGGCAGGGACCAGGCCTGCCCCTTGCTCCCCGGTGTCGGCACGTGGTGGGTGCTCACTGGACAAGTAAATGGACCTATGAGTGATTAGACACACGGTTTCCACCTTTGTGTCGGATGACCCCCGACACCGGGGCTGCGTCCCCCCTGCTGGCATGTCCCACCTGCAGAGCCATGCCAAGCACACCGCAGGGCCAGTCCTCATGTGAAGGGAGCCTGTCCGGACACTATTGGACCCAGTGACGCTGTTACTGCACCGCAGCCTGCACCACACCCCCAGGTAGAACTGGGATGGACTGGCCAGCTTGGAGCTGCGGGGCTCCTGGCTGCTTTTGGCTCATGGGACATCCTGGTGGGAGATGGCGAGCCGGCTTCCTGGAGGAGGTGATGTCTGAGCCACTTGAAATCAGACAAGGTCTGCTGCGGCCTAGGGAGGTGGGCATTTCAGGTAAAGCAAGGGAGGTCGCAGAGGGGAAGGGCCTCCGCTTGCAAATTCAAGTGCGAGCGGCTGTCACCGTCCCGAAACCATGATGAATGCGCCTGAGCCCGCAGGCCGGCCCACGCAATCCCCAGCGAGGGTGATTTATGATGGCTGAGATTTTTCTTAAGCAAGTGGTTTTCGGAGAAAAAGAAAGGTCACAGCCAGTTAGGCCCTACATATCTTATCTTGTTCTCCGCCCGCCGGCAGTTCCCTGGGAAGCTGGCAGAGCCCACGAGAGTGTCTCGTACCAACTGCAGAAATGGGCGGTAATGCCCCATAAATGCAGGCAGGGCAGCCCAACGACGCTCCCAGCTGAATGGGACGCTGGTCTTTTTCTTGGGGTTTGTGACAGAAGGGGCCTGGCTCCCGGCAAAGTCCTACGGCTCAGATGAGGAAACCCAGGCTGACCTGGGGGGCCTGGCTGGAGGTGGGAAAGACACAGGTGGGCAGCCGGGCCTGGCAGATGCTGGAGGTGGGGACTTGGTCCTGGTCCGAGCACAGCCAGGTAAGCCCTATACCAGTGACAGGAGTGCTGTAAGTTCTGGCTCTGCTCCTTTCAGGCTGTGTGGCTGTGGGCAGCTTGTTCAGCCTCTCTGGTCTTGGAGTCCCTGACCATCAGAATACGTGTAACATAAAATGTGCGTGCGTGCTGCCTGCTAAGTCACTCAGTTGCGTCTGACTCTTTCTGACAGCATGGACTGTGGCCTGCCAGGATCCTCTGTTCATGGGACTCTCCAGGCAAGAATACTGGAGTGGGTTGCCATGCCCTCTTCCAGGGGATTTTCCCATCCCGGGGATTGAACCCATGTCTCTTAATGTCTCCTGCATTGCAGGCAAGTTGGGCATCCCACATAACTCAGTCGGTAAAGCATCCTACAGTGTGGGAGACCTGGGTTCAATCCCTGCGTTGGGAAGTTCCCCTGGAGCAAGAAATGGCAACCCACTCCCGTATTCTTGCCTGGGGAATCCCTTGGACAGAGGAGTCTGGCGGGCTACAGTTCATGGGATTGCAAGTCAGGTACTTATGCTATCTTCCTTCCTTTCTTTCTTTACCACTAACGTCACCTGGAAAGTACAGTTCAGTAGCGTTAAATGTTCCTCATTCCAAACCGTGCTTCTGTCTGGTTGTAGTCTCTCTCTTATCTGTTCTCGGCCGGATCCAATGCCCAGCATGTGAGGACACATGGCGGGTAGTGGACACCCGTCTGTCATCAGATGAAAAGGGATGATGCAGAGGTGTGAGGGCAAAACGAAATACTCCAGGAGTGTGGTGCACAGTTCAGGGAGGCTTCCTGGAGGAGGTGGTTCCCCTGGGTATGAAATCTCCCTACAATATGGGCCATGTCCCCAGGATTGGGCCCCAGGATGACATGTGTAAGAAGAGGAATCTGCTTAGTGGATGGGTCACGTGCCAGCGTTAACCAGGCTGTGGCAGCTGTGAGAGACGATGGTGGTGTGAGGATGGAGGAGGCAGGCCTGCCCCACCTGGAACCTCATCACAGCACTGACCACCTCGATGCACGGGGTGGGGCCCTGCCGCTGGAGAAGACCGAGGCTCCTGGTAGGACAGGGTGGAGGTGAGGGTGCAGGGACAGCTAGTCAGCAGCTGGGGGCCTCTGAAATTGGTCAAGGGGACAGTGGGGCTTCAGAATTCAGGAATCACGAGGCTGGAGGGAGGGAACCAGCCCTGGGCCAGGCAGAGAGGGAGCTCACTAAGGCCGGTCCCTGGAACAGGTTAGGGGAGAGCTGCTGGCCCTCACGCTGCCTGGAAACCCTGCCCTGGGCCTCGGCATCCCCTCTGCTCCTGGTCCACTCTGCTGATGACTGTAGTTTTTGCCCCGTGCACTCTCTGCTTTGGTCTGCCTGCCCAGGGCTGCCTCGTCCCCTTAAAGTGACCCCCTAAAGAGACATGTCCACTTAGAGCCTTGGTCTTAGTCTCTGACTGAGACTTTTGTTTCTGAAATGAGAGTATTTGCAAATGTACCTGGGGTAAGGATCTCAGGCAGGGATTGACCTGGGTTGGAATGGGCCCTAATGATGATGGGTAGCCCTGCTTGAGACGGAAATGTGGGGACACATGGAGACATGGAGAAATCCAGGGGACCTGGAGGCAGAGACTGGAGGGATGGGGCCGCAGCCCAGGGGCAGCTGGAGCCCCCAGAGGCTGGGGAGGCAGGAAGGACCCTCGCCGAGAACCTCCCCACATAGCCCCCCCACATAGCCCCGCTTTGGATATCTGGCTTCCAGAACACAAGTGCTTACATTTCTGCTTTTTACATTTTTCACTGTGGTAAAATACACACAGCTTTGAACTTGCCATTGCTAAGTGTACTGTTTAGTCTCTTAGATGCTTTTAGTTTGTTTTGCGTCCCTTACCACCATCCATCTCTAGAACCCTTTGCATCTTGCAAAACTGAAGCTCTGACCCCATTAAACAATAAACTTCCAGTTCCCTCTCCCCAGCTCTAGCACCCACCATCTGCTTTCTGTCTCCATGTATTTGTCTGCTCCAGGTCCCTCATATAAGTGCATTATACAGTACTTGTCCTGTTGTGACTAGCTAATCTCACTGAGCACAGTGTCCTTGAGATTCATCCATGTTGTGAATCAGAACTTCCCTCCTTTTTAAGGCTGAATAATATTCCATTCTGGGCTTCCCCTGTGGCTCGGTGGTAAAGAATCTGCCTGCAATGCAGGAGACACAGGAGACACGAGTTTGGTCCCTGGGTTGGGAAGATCCCCTGGAGGAGGGCATGGCAACCCACTCCGGTATTCTTGCCCGGAGAATCCCATGGACAAAGGAGCCTGATGGACTATGGTCCATGGGATCACAGAGAGTCAGACACAACTGAGGTGACTGAGCACGCACGCATGCAATATTCCATTGTATGATGACTTCCCTGGGGGCCCAGAGATTAAGAACCTGCCTGGCAATGCAGGTTGACCCCTGGTCTGGGAACTAAGATCCCACAGGCTGCAGAGCAAGCAAGCCACACGCCAAACTACCAAGCCTGTGTGCTGCAACTACTGAGCCCCTGCGCCACAGTTAGAAAGTCTGCACGCTGCAATGAAGACCCTGCATGATGCAACCAAGACCCAGCCGGCTGGACTGAAGTCATAGGTTGGATGGCTTTGGAGTCGTCTGTGTTTAGTTATGGTGAAGATGTGCTTAGGTTTATGAGGGTGGGCAGAGGAGGGACGGGTGGGCCAAGGTAGAGCCCTCTGCCTTGGAGGGCCAACCAGGGTACAAATGAGATGGGCCAGAGCCTTGTGGATTCTGGCTGTCTGTCTGAGCTGGGCTGTCCCTGGTGGGATAATCACTCACCATAGGAAACTCTGCTCTCTGCAGGGCTGACATTGGTTTGCAAGTTTCCCTGGACACTAACCTTGCTTCTGCCCCAGGGCCTTTGCACCTGCTGTTTCCGGCTTGAGCACCCTTCCTCAGATCCTCCCAGTCTCCCTCCTCCTCTTAGCTATGTCACAGCATCTCTGAGGACCTCTGTGGCCAGATGGCATCTGTCTCCTTGCGACCACGTTAATTCCCATCCCCGACCTCACTAACTCCACCTGAGATGTCTCTTCTTGTGTGTGTGTGTCTGTCTTTCCTACCTGAACATGACCTCCTGGGGGGCAAGGGCTCTGCTATGTTTGATGCTCTATCCCCAGGGCTAGTTTAGTGCTGGGCACTCAGTGGGTACTCGATAGTCCTTGTTGAATTAATGAACTAAATCCTGCATCATTCCACAAACATTTATGGAAATTTTCCTATGTGCCCAGCACAAATCTGAGCCCTGGGATGAAATGCAAAGATGAACAATAGCTATGTGGTCCCTGCCCTTGTAGAATTACATTCTACTGGGGACAGTTACATAGTTAAGAAGCAGGTGCTCACAGCAAGGTCAGGTGAAGGGCATGGGAATGGTGGAGTAGTTTCCAGGAAGTGGTCAGGAAAGGTCTCCCTGTTATAAGGACCTTGAACCAGTTGGGGATGAGGGTCCCTGATGAGGGGTGACCTGGGGGGAATGGAAAAAGTAGGTGATGAAGGACTGGTCCCAACTGGAGGCTGTGTGTGTTGGGCAGGGCTTTGGGTTCAAATCCTGCTCATCCATGGCTTGTGACATTTCCTGCTTGGCCTTGGAGTTGTCATCTGTGAGATGAGTCCCCAGAGGTGTGGCTTCTCTGGAGCTGATCCAGAAGCAGGGAGCAGAGCAACAGTACCTTGCAAGCTCCGGTGAAGGTTTGCTTCCCTTTGTCCTTTTCTGTGATAATTATAACCCTGGCAGCCTCTTTGGTTGCGGCCTCAAGGCAGACATCTGAGATTTTCGGAAGCTCCAGGCTTCTGTTTCTGCTGCTCACGACCCTCCTCCTGACACCAGCCCCAGGCAGGGAGCTCACGCGTTTCCTGCCTGGCCGAGCGCCAGCTCCTCCACGCCCCCACGCCGGCCACCCCTTGCTTCAGCTTCCTTCCCACCTGCCCTGCAGTGTGATGGAGGTATGCCAGCAAAGGTGCACATGATGGTTTCTGGATGCTTCTGAATTTCAGCTTTCACTACTTCCTGCCGGCAGAGATGGAGTCGGGGTGGGGGCAATATCTTTGGCATCAGGACAAGGATTGGGCAGGTGGTGACCTCAGCTGAGCCTCTGGAGCTCCTGGAGGGGCCCCTGGCTTGTCTCTACAGGGGCAGCAGACCTCACAGGCCCTCACGTTCAGGCCTGGGTGAGTTCCATGTTGAAGAAGCTCTGGGTTTGGGTGATGGACTCCCAGCAGAGGCTGGGGCAGAGAGGCGGGGAGGCCTGCTGAGTTCTGGTCTGGCATCTGCCAGGTCTCCAGCCCCCCTGCCCAGGCCAGCCCACAACGGCATCCCAGAGCATAGGAAGGGCTTGTGTTGGTCTGGCCCAACCTCCATTTCTGCCAAGGAGACTGTGGCTTGGGGTGGGGGAGGCTACTGCCAGCACACCTGCCCGGACTCCCCTGGATCTCAGCCTGCAAGGGCCCTGCTCCCTCCTGGGGCCGCCTGTGGAATCCACCTGGCGGCTGGGTCACTTCCCCCCGTTGGCGGTCCCTTCGCCCAAGATGGTCCAGGTATCCTGTCTGCCCTGCTGTCTCCCTCCCTCTCCTTGGTCCACCTCTCCTCCAACTCAGGATAGGCCCTGGGGGTCAGGGAAACCTTCTGAGGACCCTCGGCCCACGGGGAAGATAAAGACAAAATTCCAAAGTGGGGCTCGGGGCAGCATCCAGAGGGGGGGTGGGAAGGAGGGCGCATATCCTGATGAGCGGGGGGCACCTGGGAGCTGGCAGGGGTCAGGGTGGCCCCCACTTCCCCCGCCCCGCCGCCTTGCTGTCTGGAGCTCCATGGCGTTTTTTCTCCCTGCAGTTTGGGTGTCACCCAGCTGGCGGAACTGGGGGTTTGGTTGCTCATTTCCTCAAGCTATGTGCAGCTTCCTGGTGGACTTTTAAGCCACTGTGTGCCCGGATTCCAGGGCCCGGATCTGTGAGCGGTGACTGGGGAGGATGGAACTCCGGCTATGCAACCCTGAATGTCTGTGGTTTGTCCACTTTGTTGTGGAGGTTGGGATAAGATGGTGGACACTCCCTGGCTGTAAAAATACCTAGGTAGACTGGCTGCAGACCCCAGAATTAAGCTAAAAGCTGCAGCTCTTGATGTGTTAAAAAAGATAGCACTTAGAGGCAGGAAGATGTTTTGCTCTGTATGTTCCTTTTTCTATTTTTTGGGTGCATTTTATTGATTTCTGCCCTGAAATAGTGCTTTCAACATTTTAAAATAGAATCCTTGGCAAAGGGATCCCAGGCTGGGGATTTAAGTGGAAATTGACATGGCTCTTCATAAAATCACCGTCAAAACAAGACACTCCGAGGCCCAGGCCTCTTTGCACCCTCCACTTCCTCTGTAACCCCCGTCTCCGCTTTCGCTCTAAAAAAGTCACTGGGATAATTGCTCATCCCGGTCTCATCACTCTGCTGCGGATGACTTCCTCTGTTCTCTGTTGCTGGATGCGGTGGGAGAGAGAGCGACACCCCGGGTCAAGCACCTGGAGTTGCCTGTGGAATCACAGTCTCCCGTGATTGCCTCCCTCACCTGGATGCCCCTCTGCTCAGGTGTCCAGGTGCTGGGCAGCCGCTGTGGCCTCCCTCCATCCTACTTGCCATTGGGCAGCGCCTGCTTCCAGGCAGAGGGAGGCCTGGGGAGGCAGGGCAGCCTTCAGGAAACTCCCCCAGCCTTGGGGAAGACAACCCTGAAAGGGGAGGTTCCAGTGCAGAATTCAGGTCCTCAGGGCAGCTTCCTGCCCCAGGGCCCTTACCTGCTGCTGTTGCTGCTGGAAGGCGTCCTAAGAGGAAGACAGAGGCTGGACAGCATCTCGGTCACACCCCGCATCACCATGGAGGTGGTCGGGGCTTGGGCGGAGGCCGGAGGGCTGGGACGTCTGACGGTGAGCACGACTCCCTCCCGAGACCTGCCTTTTGCAAGGTTCTGTGCAGAGCATCCTCAGGCCTGGGGACCCTCCTCCTTTGTCTAGGGGCTCAGGAACCACCCCCTTCCTGGTCCCTAGCCTGGGCTGAGCGCCCTCCCAGGCCATACTTCTGCTGCTGGAGGCAGCTTCTGGCCCATCTCTGGGGGGTGAGCAGGGCCCGGGTGGAAGCTGAGCCCTCCTTGGGGGCCCCTCTCGGGCTCCTTCAGGGCACATGTGGCCCCTACAGGGGAGCCGGCCCTGGGCCCCTCCTCACTGCCCCCTCATCAGCGGCCTTGTTTCTCCAGCTCTCAGTGCACTGAGCGGGGTAATTAGCCTGTCAGCTGGGACCACAGTTTCTGAGCAGATGCCAGCAAGAAGTTAGTTGTTCCGGAGCTGGAGTTGCAAACATGCAGATTCTTTCTAAAAAATGTACGCTGTCCCAGCTTCCTCCTCTTCCCTGACTCCTTTCTTCCAGCTGTTGGTGAGGCGGCAGCGATGGCGATGGCAAGGCCGACCTAAGGACACTTCCCACCCTGCGGCCGAGGGGCTGGGGTCAAGATGGGCTCGGCAAAGGGGCCCAGCAGGACTGCGGGGCCCCGTGGGAGGGCAGGGCGGCCCGAGTGACCCCCCCAGCAGCTTGTGAGGCCTGCAGGGGGCACGCTGGCCTCCTTCCACATCTCCCCTGGATTGGGAACCGAGTCATGACCACTGATGTTCTGTCCCGGTCACAGCAGGTCCTGACCCCTCACTCCAGCGTCTTCCCAGAGTCCAGTCCTCACCAGAATTTCGATGACTGAGACCCCAGGACAAGTCTGGCTCCTGTCCGAGGCATCTGACCTTCAGAGGGAACCAAGGTCTAATCAGTGGATGACTCGGTGGGCAGCCGCAGAACCAACACATGGCCCACAGGGGTGAAGACAGGGCCGTGGGCCTGGTGGGCCGAGCTGGGGGAGCTTGTTGGCCACCTGGGCAGGGCATCCGTGCCTGGGGAATGGCCCCTGGACCCTGACCTCAGAGGCGGCCTAGACGGACTGAGAGGATGCTGTCGGAAGAACCAGCTCGCCACTAGAAACCTCCACCCGCCTGACGACCCAGAGTCAGAGAATCGGCCAGGGTCCCCTCTAGCCCGGAGCCCCGTGGTGAGTGTGAGCCAATGGTGGTCCTGCCCACCCTGCCCTCTGCCAGCCGTCAAGCTCTGGGGCGGGGCTCCCACTGCTCCCTTGGGGGGCCATCGGGGGGTCCGGCAACGCCTCTCTCTTCCTCTGGGTGGAGGTGCTGGAGGCTCCACTCACAGCGGCTGCTCAGACCTTTGCCCCGTCCGTCCTCCCCCGACACCCAGGCAGCAGAAAGGGACTGTCTCCCTGGACCCTCATGAGCGGAGTTTCCGGCCAGTTGCTTTGCACCTAAAGGTCATTTCTGCTGACGGGAGCCTGCATCTTGCCGGTACCCAGTCCAGCTCCCCGATCCCACAGGCTTGCCCTGCCTCTCTTCTCCCATATCTCCTCACCGTCATTTCTACCTCCTTTTCAGAGCTATGTTCAACTCTGTGGCAAAATAGACCAGAGCCCTGCTGCCTGGAACGGGAGACTTTTCTCCCCAGCAGCAGGAGGCCTGGCCTCGTGTTAGAAGCAGAGCAAATGCCACTGCTGGGACGTGGGGTCCGGTGCCAGGAGAGCTGTGTTCTGAGGCCTTTGGCCTCACGGGAAGGGCTGCGGGCTCTGCGGCTACTGGGGGGCAGCCTGTGGGCCTCATGGACAGGAGTGACATGGCAGGAGTGCTTCCGGACGTCCACCTGCCGGAGCGTGGTGAGCAGGGAGGCCAGCATCGGCTCCTCGCCGGAGCCGAGGCCCCCCCGCCTCAGCTGTCAGGGCAGGAGAGGAGCCCGACCACCCTGATGGGAATCTGGGTCCCGGGCAGGCGGGCTGCTGCCCCAGGCTCCTCCCGCTAGGGTCCTCTCCCCTGGCATGAGAGAGGGGGCGGGGTACAGTGCATCTGCGTTTCCAGGCTTTGGAGTCAGAGGATGGAGAGGTGGGGGGAGGGCGGGGTGTCTATCGATCTGGGGGGAGGGTGAGCTTGGGGGAGGGGTCTGGGGGAGGGGAGCTTTGGGGATGGGAGCTGGCCTGGAGACAGAGGTGCCTGAGCCCCGTCTTCCCTGCTGGGCTCCTCCTGGCTCGTGTCCACTGGGAACAGGGAGTAAAGAGAGGTCAGGGACCCCGTGACTGGTGGGGCTGGTGGCCAAACCGGGCAGCGGGGGAAGCGGGCTAGGGGACGGAGCCCCAGGTCTGACGTCCCCCAGGCCAGGTCTCAGCCCCATGGCCAGCTGGCCTCCGGCATCTGGCTCTCATCCATCCAACCCCACAGATGATAACTGTGCCTCTACTATGTGCACCTGGGAGCAACCAGCAGAAGACGGACAGGCTGTGTGGAAAGGAAACGTCCGCGCAGGAGGAGGAGGCGGGGCCTCTGCTGTCGGCGTCAGGGAGAGGGGGTGGGGCGCTGGGGGAGGCGGCCGTCATTCTCCCCAAGGAAGGGCCTGGGGGCACGGCCTGGTGCTACACCCGGCGTGAGGCGCAGCAGCCTAGGGCTCCCATGAGGGTCACCAGATAACAGGTAGGGTGCTCAGTTAACTTTGAGTTTCAAATAGCCAAGAAATCTTTTTTCAGTATAAGTATAGCCCATATTTTCTTGGGCTCCAAAATCACTGCAGATGGTGACTGCAGCCATGAAACTAAAAGACGCTTGCTCCTTGGAAGAAAAGCTATGACCAACCTAGACAGCATATGAAAAATCAGAGAATTACTTTGCCAACAGATTTGCAGATAGTCAAAGCTATGGTTTTTCCAGTAGTCATGTATGGATGTGAGAGTTGGACCATAAAGAAGGCTGAGTGCTGAAGAATTGATGCTTTTGAACTGTGGTGTTGGAGAAGATTCTTGAGAGTCCTTTGGACTGCAGGGAGATCAAATCAGTCAACCCTAAAGGAAATCAGTCCTGAATATTCATTGGATGGACTGATGCTGAAGTTGAAGGTTCAGTACTTTGGCCACCTGATTCAAAGAACTGATTTGTTTGAAAAGACCCTGATGCTGGGAAGGATTGAAGGCAGGAGGAGAAGGGGATGACAAAGGATGAGATGGTTGGATGGCATCACTGGACTCAATGGACATGAATTTGAGTAAGCTCCAGGAGTTGGTGAAGGACAGGGAAGCCTGGTGGGCTGCAGTCCATGGGGTGGCAAAGAGTCAGACATGACTGAGTGACTGAATTGAACTGAACTGATAACCCATGTAACAATGGGGATATACTAAAAATATTCATTGACTATCTGAAATTCAAAATTTAAAGCCCTTGTCACTTTATTGGGTAAATCTGCCAAGCCTGACTCCCTCTTTGGGAAAACCAGGAGGAGACTCTGGAGAGGGGCTCCTTGTCCCCCTTCCCCGGGGGCTGCAGGAAGGACAGGAGCAGGGCAGGGGGTGTTGAGCCCTGCTCAGCATGCTTGGAGCTTGGTGGGTGGCCCTGCTGAGCCTTGTCTTGAACTAGTGTTCCGGAGGTCTGGCCTGTATGTCACATGTGTCCCCCAGTAGGGATGGACCTCAAATCTTGGTGGCCCAAGTGCTTTGGCCAAGCTTCTTCTCACACATTCTTCTTGGAATCAAGTGACTCTGAGTGTGCTTTTTCACTGCTTTGGCTGCTGGCCTAACTGAATGTGGTCTCTCCTTTGTCCACTGCATGGAGCGGATGCGCTGCTTTGGCATCAGGGCTCGGTGACCTTCACTCTCCTGTGTGTCTCTCGGTCACCCCGTCCTGCTCCCTGGGAAGCCGAGGAGGGAGGTGTGTGGTTATTGTGACGGAGTCGTGCCATCTGCTGTGGGATGTGGGTGAGGCTCTGCTCCTCTCCGGGCCTGGTGTCCGGATCTGTGGGCTGGATTGGCAGGTCACAGGGACTTCCCTGCTCAGGGATGCCGCAGTCACATTCTGCATCCGACGGGCTGCCAAGGACGGTTTGCTTTATGGAGCCGGAGGTCTTAGGCCTGCCTCTTGGAGGGGCGGTTATATTTTAATCAGATGGTTAAAGGCCTCCAGTCTTCACTGAGATCTAAAAGCTTCTGCAGAGGCTGAGGGCCAGGGAAGCTGAGATGAAGGAGCGCTCTCTGCCCTTCACCATGCTGTCTCAGGCCCCACACATCTGGCAGGCCAGCCCAGCCCGCGGGTCAGAGACAGGGCTGTGGGCAGCTAGGAGGAGCTTGTGGATTTCAACAATCCATCATGATGAGGGGTAGACTCTCCACCTCTCCTTTTTGGAGCCAATCCTTTGCATGAATGATTAATAACTTTTAAAAACTATGTTGCTTGTTCATCCCTTGATGGATTGAATATTCCTTAATACTTACTCTCTTTGAGTTATGACCAGGCCCTGAGTTACAAGAAAATCTTCAGGTGTTTGGAAATAAACATTGATGGATGATGGGCGAGCCCCCAAAGGTACTCCAGTTATAGTGGAGTCCCGAGCAGATGGGGTGGGCGGCCCCTGCTGAGTCGGGTCTTAGATAACCCGGGAGCGACGGGGGCTTGGGAAGACCCCTTGCCCTCTGAGGCGAGGGCTGCTCTTCTCCCACGAGGTGTCCTCTCTGGGCAGCCCTGGGTCTCCCAAGCACGGCTCACCCACCCCCTGCCCCGTCTTCCTAGCCCCAGAGAAGGGACTCCAGCAGGTGATGCGCTGTAAGCCTGAGTCCTGGGTGACCAAGCGAAGAGATGCCCCGTCTACCCCATCAACCTCCGTGGGCACAAAGAGGCAGCAAGGAGCCAACTCCTGAGATCCAGCCATGCCTACATCCCACACTCAGGTTGGCAACCCAGGGGTATTTATTTAAAAAAGACAGACTTGAGGGCTTCCCTGATGTTCCGCCCTTCTCCAGTAGCACATTGGACACTTTTGGGAAAGACTGAGGAGGAGAAGGGGGCAACAGAGGACGAGATGGTTGGATGGCATCATCAACTCTATGGATGTGAGTCTGCGCACCCTCTGGGAAAGAGTGGAGCACAGGGAAGCCTGGCGTGCTGCAGTCCATGGGGTCACAAAGAGTCGGACACGACTGAGCGACTGAACAACAACAGCTGGTGCTCCAGTAGTTAAGAATCGCCTGCCAATGCAGGGGACACGAGTTTGATTCCTGGTCTGGGAAGATCCCACATGCTGCAGGGCAACTAAGCGCACGGGCCACAGTTACTGAAGCAGCCTGCCCACCCGGAGCCTGTGCCCTGCAGCCTGAGAAGCCCGAGCTAGAGAGGAGGCCCTGCTCACTGCCGCTGGAGAAAGCCCTCACAGTGCAGCGAGGACCCGGAGCAGCAAGACAAAACAAAACGAAGAACAAAACCAGACTTGAACTTTCAGAGCAGTTTCAGGTTCACAGCAAAACTCAGGGGACGGCAGAGCGATGACCCCCACAGCCCCGACTCCCATGACCTCGCCGATGTCAAGACCCCCCTGGTGATGCAGCTGTTCTGACCGTGAACCTACACTGACACGCCGTTATCACCCAAGGTCCATTGTTTACTTTGGGGTTCACTCTTGGTGTTGTGCTTTCTAAGGGTTGGACAAATATATAATGACATGTATCTGCCATTATAATATCATCCCGATTATTCCCACTGCCCTAAAATTCCTCTCCGTTCTGCCAATTCATTTCTCTCCTCTAACCCCTGGCAACCACTGATCTTTTTACTGTCTCCATGGTTTTGACTTTTCCAGAATGTCATAGAGTTGGAATCAGATAGTACGTAGCCTTTTCAGATTGGATTCTTTCACTTCATAATATCCATTTAAATGTCCTCTGTGTCTTCATGGCTTGATAGCTCATTTCTTTTTAATGCTGAATAATTTCTATTGTCTGGAAAGATATGCATGGTTTCTTTATGTACTCACCTATTAGAGAGCATGTTGGTTGCTTCCAACTTTTGGCAATTATGAATAAAGCTGCTACAAACATTCACGTATAGGCTTTTGTGTGGACAGACATTTTCAGCTCCTTTGGGTAAATACCGAGGAACACAATTGTTGGATCCCCTGGCTTCGTGAGAAACTGCTTGGCTTCCAAAGTGGCCGTGCCACTCTTTGTCCCCCGGCGGTCAATGAGGGTTCCTGTTGCTCTGCACTCTTGCCTCCTTTTGGTGTTGGCAGGCTCTGGGCTTGGACCGTGCTAATCGGGGTGTCGTGGTATCTCACTGCTGCTTGAATTTGCGTTTTCCTGACGACAGGTGATGTGGAGCATCTTTTCATGTGCTCATCTGCCGTCTCTATGTCTTCTTTGCTGAGGTGTCTGTTCAGGTCTTCAGGCCCATTTTTTATCTTAAAACCAGATTTTTCGATGGGGCCTTTTGGAGTTGGGCTCTCTTGCAAGCATATTAAGCACCAGGCAGTTGTGGGAGGGGTGGCGAGGCTTCAAGCCTGGCCCTGCCGCGTGGCTGATGACTGAGTGAGACGGCTGACGGCTGAGCTGCGCCTCCCGCCCCTGCCGGGGCTGGGGTGGAGGAGGGAGATGATTTCTGCGAAGACGATTCGATGTGTTCCGAGCCGTTAAAGTTACACATGACCCTGAGTTTGCTTTGTTCATGCCTTCCGACCCACCGTGTGAAGGGCTCACTGCGTGTCCTCTCACGTGACCTGTGCTGGATGCCCGTCACCCACCCCCACCCCCGCCCGCCTTGTTTGCTGGGATCTTATCTCATTTTCTCTGGCGTCAAAACCCAGTTCAGGAATCGCCGCCTCCAGGGTGTCTGCCAGGGACCCTCACGATTCCTCACACTCACTCCTGCGGGCGTTCCCCGTGTGGTACTTTTCCCAGTGGGTGCCAGGGCCTTCCACCCCCCACCCACCAGCTCACGGAGGCCAGGGACGGGTCTTGCCATCTCCCTATCCCCAGGGTTAGGCTGGCACGTGGTGGGCATTTAGCAGTGATTTTAAGTGACTGAACACAAAAACAGGGCCCCTGGGAGCTGGGCACTGGAGACAAAGGGACATGCTCTCCTCCTTCCCCAAGGGAAGGGACTTGGCAGTTACTGAGAAACTTCTGGGTTCAAAGTGCTTTATCCATGCTGACGTGGGTCCTTGCAGCCCAGCCCAGAGGCCCGTGTTGGTCCCCACTTGGCGTGTGGGGACCTGAGGTCTCCCAGGGGGTGAGGGGCCAGGTGGGGTCCCAGCCCTCCACCTGGCGTCCACAGGCCCTGGGAACACCCCTGCAGGGGGCTCATCCCCCCAAAGGCAGGGTGCTCTGCTTCCTCCTGGCTGAGCCCCTGGTCGGGGCCCCTGCCGGCCACTTATCCCTCGGTGGCCTTGGGGTGGCCCTCAGTTTTCTCCAGGTGTGAGATGGGCGTGGCCATCTTCGATTAGGGATTGTGGAGGAGACTGAATCAGAGGTGGACGTGAGTATCGGGCTGGGGGCTGCTTGCTGCAGGGAACCCGCCCTCAGGGTTCACAGCAGCCGCTTGCCCGGCCCCCTGCCCCACCCCCGGAGGGGATGAGGGCTTGCAGTGGGGCCCCTGTGGCCATCCTGTTTGGTGCCCACATCACTTGGACAACAGGACCAGCTGCTTAGCTGCCTTTCCCAGCCAGGGCTGCGCCGCCCACCGCCTCTGTTTCCCCTCTGTCTCCTGGGATCCTGGAATACTGGGCTCTGAGAGGCTGAGGACAGGGTGGTACTGGAGAGCCATTTTTACAACTAGGTGCATCTCTGCACACAGACCACCCAGTGCCGCCCACGTCCGTTTGAACCCCATTACCCATCCATCCCCCTGGCACCATCTGGAAATCTGGCTCCGAAGTGAGAAGAGGAAAGATTAGATATTAATTTAATTTACTCCAGGTTCTAATTGTCTGGAGAAACTTCTTATGCACTCACATTAATTTATTTCCACTTTGGGCCTGTTACGCTAATTCAAATCCTCCTTAAGTATTAAAACACTGATATTGCAGATCAGATAATACGACGGATTGAGGGAGCCAGGGGAGGTGGGGAGAGGAGGCTCTGCCCACAATGCCTCCAGCCAGGATGGACGAAGGGCCGGGGGAGGGAGAAGGCCCCACCCCTCCCTGCGACTGTGAGCTGGGCTGAGGCGGCCCACACTGGCACCTCTTGCCTCTGGGGGACTGGGCGTTGGCCCCATTTCCTCTGTCTGAGCCACGAGGCTGCCTGTGGAGTGTGTCCGGCCCTGAGCCTTCTGGGGTCACAGTCACCTGTCTCTGGACGAGGTAAATGTCGGGTGGGGGGTCAGGAGGGGAGCATGGTGGGGGATGCTCCCCCACAGCCGGGGGGTCCCGTCTGGAGTCATACCCCAGTGATGGTGAGGACAGCAGAGGGGCCAGTGGACAAGCTCCCCTGGTGGCCCTGGTGGGCTCTGCTCTTCAATGGGCCCCTTGTGAAGTGTGTGGCTTTGGGACAGTCAGTCCACCTCCCTGGGCCTCAGTGGCCTCATTTGTCAAGGCGCCTTGGGAGATGAGCTTCTTGTGGGTCGGGCTTGGGCTCCAGAGTGCTTGACATTGAGTCCCACCCACAGACAGGACGTGTCCTCCTCCGGGCCTCGTTTCCCGGCTGGGAGGTGCTCACTCAGGCTGTGCCCGGGGCGGGCTGAGTCTTCGGTGTGGGGGTGGCTGGAGCATGCCCCCTACTTGCCAGCGGCCGTGACTCATCAGGCGTTGACAGACTGAGTCATCGGAGAGGCAAAGAGTCGTTTCCAGGCTCTGGGATGTGGGCCTGGAGCAAGGCTGACTGACAGCACAGCCTGACGGCCGGTCCTTGGCTGGACCCAGCACATGTGCTCATTGCCCCTGCCTGCAAGCCCTGCCTCCTGGGCTGCTCTAGGAACCCTGGGCAGGGAGGCCTGCTGGTCTAGGCATCCCATTGCACAGATGGGTGGATTGAGGTCCAGAGAGGGATCACAAGGGAGACAGGATGAGGACCCAGGACACACATGTGGGTCACCGCCTGCACCACACCAGGAAGAGGTGTGCTGGGACAGATCACAGAACCTGGCCTATCTGCTGCTTACAGTTTTGTTAGGTGTGGAGCAGAGTCCAGGGCAGGTAGGGGAGGAAGAAAAAGTCCAGGGCCCCTGCCCCGGTGGGTGAGAGAGTGGTGTGGAATTCAGAAAGTGCTTCTGAGGGCCCTGGGGCAGGGAATTGGTGAGGAGCTCCATGGGGGCAGGGGTGGCTGGTGAGGGCTTCATCTCTTAAGAGTGATTCTGTTCCCTCTTGTCTCCATCTGCTCAACCTTGCTTCTCCCTGGGCATAATGGGTGAAATCGAACATGCTGTGTTTTGAGGTCTTTTCCCGTTCCAGTTGCGTGTGACTCTAGTTGAGTCAGCAGCAGACTGTAAGCAGCAGACAGGCCAGGTTCTGATCTTTCCCAGCACAGCAGGAACAAGCAGGTTTGTGCTCACAAATGACCTTGGATGGGTGGATCTGGGAGAGGACGGGTGGGTGGGTGGATGGATGGAGAGGCACAGATGGACATGTGGCTGAATATGTGGACGTGGATGGGAGGAGATGTGTGGGTGGATAGATGGGTAGATGGTTGAGAGGATGGATGGATGGATGGATGGATAGTGGATGAATGGACGTAGGTAGGTAGGATATGAATGAATGAGTGGGAAGTTAAGTGGATGGATGGATGGGTGGATGAACAGGCAGGTGGAAGCACACATGGTAGGTGGATAGATGGATGGATGATGAGCTGGTTGGAGGAGGGAGGGATGGATATATCTGTGGGATGATGGATGGATGGGTGAGTGGTTGAGCTAGTGGGCAAGTGGTAGATGGATGGATACACGGGTTTTGAATGAGGAATGGGTGACTCGGTGGGAAGATGTATGGGTGGATGATGTGGATGATGTGTGGATGGATGGGAGTGGATGAATGCAGGGAAGGGTATGTGGAGGGATGGATAGATGGGTGGGTGGATGGATGAACTCTGTGACCTTTCTAGTGCTCAAACTTTATGTTCCCTCTGCCATTAGCAATTGGGTATTTGGTAGGTTAAGTGCACAGCAGAAAACCCTGGACTGGCAAATAGAAGCCCTGGGCTAAATTTTCATCCTATCACTCTGTGACCTTGGGCAAGTTGCTTGCCCTCTCTGATCAAAATGAAGGGGCTGGAATCATTGGCTCATAAGTCTCCTTGCTCTGGTAAGTTCTGGGAGTGTCCTGCTCGTTCTGTCCTCTGCCCCTCCTCTCGCCCTCCCTTCTGGGGCGAGGCCTGCTGCCTTCTCCTTTCTTCAAGGCTAAGGCTCAGGGCCCTCCCAGGGTGGCGGCTCAGCTGGCTGGTGGTGCAGGCCCGGCAGGGGTCCTGCTGTGACACCTTCTGGAGTGGGGCCCACTGATGCCAGCTCCCCGGCCGGATTTGGACTGGTGCCCAGCCTGGTTTTGAGCTTGTCATTTAAGTGCTACGGGAGGCCGTCTGTCTGCATAACCTCCCCGGCTGAGGACACTGCCCCCTCCAGGGCCCCAGACAGCCACCATCTGGCAGGGGTGGTCAGTGGTGGCTCGCATAATATTGCGATTTTTCTTATTTTTGGAGAACTGAAGTGTCAACCCTCACCTGGGGGCACTGTGAAACGCATTGCCCCCTCTGGACCTTTGCCTGTCCTTCCACCGCCCTGCAGTCATCTCGTCAACCACAGGAGGTTACCCGAACTGGGGAGTGTCAACAGGACAAGTTAGGAAAAGGAAGAAAGCTGACATTTCCTGCCTGATGATCACAGCGTTAACGCTCTGACTGAGAGCCGGCTGCGGGGCTCTGCACGTATACTCGGGTGTCCTGGTGACCCTGAGCCTCAGTCTCCTCCTGTGTTCTTCAGGGAGAATGTGACCCCTCCCAAGGTGGGGATAGAAGGCTGGAGTGTCCACTGAGGGTCAGTGCAGCGCCAGCCACGGTCTTGAATAGGATGAGACTGTTGCCTGTCTCTTCCCGTCTGCGGATGCTGCATCCTATGGCCCTGGTCCTCTCTCTGGGCCTTGAACCCAATTCCTAGGCCTCCCTGGGGCCCAGAGCACAGAGTGGACCGTCACAGGCCGGGGACCAATGTGTTTGATGGGAAGGGTTGGGGACCAGGTGAAGGGCTACCACGTCCAGCTGTGGTTGTAACTTCCCATCTGACAAACGTGTGTGGGAGGGTTTGCTTTAATGATGTTTCTTGTGTTCCTCTCAGCCCCTGTGTCTGTGAGTCTAAGAAGGGAAGGAGCAAGGATCACGTCGCATGTCACGTTGTATGCATCCTTGGTGCTCAGACATGCAATGTGGGTGCCGCGGCAACCTGGAGCAGCTCCCGAGGCGTGCGAGCTGGCAGCTCCAGCGACTCCCGGGAGGGGACAGCTTTCGTCGTTACGCAGTCAGGGCCGGGCTCCGAGGGGCAGGGGCACAGCTGAGGCCGCTGGTGGGACGTGAGGATTCCTGGGGGCCGGTCCTTACTGGCGAGCTGGGAAGCCAGGGTCAGTGCTGCCGGAGGGGAGGATGTCTCTGAAGCCCTGAGGCTGGCCTGGAGATGGCAGAGACTGGTGACTCCCCTGCTGGGCAGGAGTTTCCTCTGATGGGCAGTGGCTGGTGCTGCCAAGCCTCATGGCCCGTGGCTGAGCCTGCAGTGGGGTCCCAGGGATCTCTTCCCTGCCCGCTCCCATGCTGGCTGCTGCTCTTGGTGACTCTGACTCGGCCACAGCAAAGTCACTTTCCTCCATGGGCCTCCGTGTCCTCATCTGTAAACTGGTGCTGGCCGGGGCAGGGAGGCCCACCACCCCGGCACTTGGGGCTTGCCCCCCAGCTGGTGTGTGGTGAGTTGAGATCCTGAGTGGCAGGCAGAGCTGGGATGTGCAAGTTTAGAGGTCTGTGGGCGTGGAGGCCTGGAGAGGCCACAGTGGGGCATTCTCGGGGACCAAGCATTGCAGAGGGGCTGCGCCCTCTCCTTCCCACCCACCTGTCCTCGGAAGACCAGCCCCACTAGCCCTTGCCTGGAGGACAGGCTTATGCCTTTGCTTTTATGACTTTAAAAAAAAAACTGGGAACTGGGACAAACAGGCAGGGGCTGACCCCGGGGCAGGTTGGAGTTGGGATGGGAGCCGCAGTGGCCGGAGCGCGGGGTCTGCACTGAGCCCAGGTCCTGGCAGGAGTGAGTGACAGACTGGAGGCAGATGGAGGGAGCGCGGGGCTTTGGCAGCATAGGGAGGGTCTTGGGCTCAGGGCCCTGCCCAAGCAAGTCTGCTGGGGCCCGGGGGAGGATGACTCGCCCGGGGGGGACCCCCTCACCCCAGCCATCCCCCATGTGGTAGAGAAGCTGCCGGGTTGCTTGGGGTGAGTGGGCAGAGGGTCCTGAGGCTGTAGTCGCCCTTTGCTGGCGCTCCGGGCCCTGGGGTGACTCCGCACACTTCCCCGGCCTCAGGCTCTGACCTGAAGCCCCCCGAGCCTATGGAGGTAACTGCTGGGGCTCTCCGAGCACCTGTCCCCCAGCTGTGGGCCCGGGCGGGGCCGGTTGGACAGAATCTGGGGCAGTCCTTGTGCCGGGGAGCCTGGCTCCCGGCCAGCCTCTGGGTGGCAGTGGAGACCCAGCTACCTCCCTGCGGCCCCACACGGCCTCAGCTGCTGCTGTCAAGGCCCTGCCCGCCGATGGCCACCACGGGGCATTTCTGGGGCTGTCCCGCCTCCAGGGGAAGCGGGAGGTGGGCCCGGGGGGACAGGGAGGTGTGGCTGCAGCCAGCCTCTCCATCTGCTGGGGCTCCTGGCAGGGCTGTGCCGCACACCTGAGGTTCCGCCTGTCCCAGACCCTCTGTCCCCTAGGACTCTGCCCTTGGCCCCCTGGACCTGACCCAGCAGCTGCATCTGGTCTTCCCGTGTGCCCTCCTGTCCCTGGTGACCGAGCTGTGCCATCGGCACCTCAGAGGGCCTTTGAGAGCCAGAGAGTCTTAGAGAATATTCCAGGGCATTCATGCCAGGTATGCCTGCAATCACAGCTCGGATGCCTCCCACGATGGGGAACTCACTGCCTGTCCCACGATGGGGACCTCACCACTCCATACAGGGAGAGTCTAGCCTGATTACTGATCAAAGGGCTACAGACAATCATGCCTGCTGGGCCCCCCACATTGCAGGATGGATGAAGCAGGCTGTGATGGGTGCTGGGCACACTCTCCCTTCCTCTCTGCTTTCTTTCTGTTGTGAGGATTTTTCCTAAGACCAAACCAAGGGCAACCCCAGCAGGCCTGCCTCTCTTCTGGCACCAGCCCTTCAGGGGTTTGTGAAGAGTGACCCTCCTGGCCCAGCAGGGCTCACGGACGTCAAGGGGAGACCCTTGTCCACATATACACATACAGCCAGGTCACCACTGAGAGCTGGGCCTCCCGGGGACCACAGGGTGCAGGGTTGGGAAGGGCAGCCTTTCCGTCTGGAGCTCAGGGATGGCCTTGGGACAGTGGCCCCCGAGAAGAGGAGCCCTCAGGTGATACATGGATCAGGGGGATGGCTCAGGGGCCTGGAGCAGCCTGGGCGAAGGCCCTGGGGCAGGGGGAGATGAGCTGCAATCGCCCATCGTGGCTGGAACTCTGAACGTGAGAGCGGAGGTCTTGGGGCCCTGGAGGTGCGATTGGGGTTTGAGCTTTATCCTGAGGATGCGGAGACCCCTGGGGGCTCAGGCGCTGCTGGATCTCACAGTCCCCCTTTGCCTTGGGGATCTGCCCTGCCCATGTCTGGTTGCGGCGGATCCTTCTGGCCTCTTGAGCGCGCTGGGGGCTCGGCCTGGGGGCCGGCAGGGAGACTAGCTGGTGAGGGGGAAGATCCTGGGCTGTTTCTCCTCACTGTCCCACTGCTGGCACCGCTGGGAGCTCCTCTGACTCCAGTGCCTGCCGCCACCCCACCCACCCGCGAGGCCCAGCTCTCACAGGTGTCCCCCCATGAACGTGGCCTGAAGCCCTGCTCTGGAAGCTCCGGCCCCTCTCACTCCCCCTGCGCGGCACGGTGGCCCTTCCCTGTGGCCGCTGGTCTCTGGGCAGGCTCCAGGTCCCTGGCTGGCGTCTCGGCGCTTTTATCCTGTGTGAACACCCCCGGGCTTCACGGCCCCTCTGAGGACCCTGGAGTGTTCTCTGCATTCAGACGGAAGCCCATCTGATACCCACTTTTCATAAGTGGGATTGAGCTGGGTTCGTGCCACTTGTAGCTGACAGCACCTTGACCTTCTGCCTCTCAGGGGGCTTATGAAGAGGTGGGGAGAAGGCGGCCACCTGGAGAGAGGATTTAGGAGGAAAACGCTGCTGTTTAAAGAAGGTGTCATGGTTAGGACATCACATCTGGGGATTTGGCTGAGGGTAAGTGTTCCTTGATGTGTCCACTGTCACATAAGAAGCCACCCCAACACGGGATCAGCGGGGTGTCAGCAAGAAGACACCTGATGGGCTCATACCGGGGGGTGTGTTGAGGGAGAGGGCCGGGGCAGAGAGAGGTCATAGGCATTCTCACTGATTCATTCAGCCACGTTTATGAGTCTCATTCTGCGGGCTGGAACCTGTGGAATCAGAGACAACCCCTGTGCTCCTTTAGCTGCTGTTTGGTATGGTTGGTGGTAAGAAACACACAGACCCAAGTGTGATTCTGAGTGTTCAGCGGGTGAGGGGCAGCAGCAGGGTCTGAGACAGGAGCACAAGAGGGAGTCATCCAGGAGGGCTGCCTGGAAGAGGAGACAAGGACATGCAGTGACTTCAAAGTGAATAAAGGGCCAACAACCCTATGAGGAGAGCAGGGAAAAGCATTCTGGGTTGGGGAGCAGCGTGTGGGGAGACTCTGAGATGCGAGATCCTGGTGAGATTTGGGGGAACTGCTGCTCGAAGATCACTGGGCACATTTGAAATGTTTTCAGGAGCGCGCTTGTGTGCATAGAAGTCTGCACAGGGAATTGAGGTTAAAAGCAAGCAGACTGTTTCTCTGGGAGACACAGTCTGGGCCTCCACCTGAGGTGGGCAAAGCTTGCTGCTCCCCTGTGTAAGGTGGGGCTATAACCCCAGGAGACAGGGGTTATGCTCTGGCAGCGGCTCTGGTCAGGCCTTCCCTGTGGCCCCTGGGCTGGAGGCAGAGAGGACTGCTGCGGGGCTGGAGCAGACGGGGGCTGCCCAGGCCCTGCCCCCACCCTTGCCTGCACTCCCACTGCAGAAGGTGACTCAGGATGTGGGCGTGCTCCGTGAGCACCCTTGGGCGAGGGCCAGGAGGGGCTCGGGTGAGGGAGCTAGCCTGCCCTCAAAGGCCCTGCTCCGAGGGCTGGTGGGAGCAGGCCCTGACACCCAGCCAGACTTCACTTCCCCGGGGGGCTCATCCACACGGCCAAGAGTGCCCGAGGTCTGCAGCGGTGTGTTGGAGCTTCCACGGCACCCCAGGGCCCTGCCGTGATGCCTTTCTCAGACTGGAATCTGCGGAGCGTGTCTTGTCTCTGCCATCAGGTTGGGGCTGTCCTGAAGGCGTAGCCCTGTTTCCCTGTCAGATTACAGGCATCCGGAGGCAGGGCCACACCTCTACTCCAAATTTTTGGCTACGTGGGGGCTGGGACTGCATCATCTCTATCCTACCAGAGATGGGACATGAGATGCTGCTTCTAGAACAAGCATCCCGTCTGCCTTCCCTGCCTCCTTTTTTTTTTAAACTTTCCATTTTCCATGAGCAAATCCACCTCCTGCTGCTGGTCTCTTGGTTAGATTAGAGCAGTCACTTCTAAGCTTGAAAATACCCAAGTTGAGGCAAGAAGAAAAAGGCGGAAAAAAAAAAGAAAAGAAAAAAGGGATGAAAACTCCATCCCACAGTTGTCCTGACGGAAGATTTTCTTATCTCCTGGCTACAGTCTGTGGGTCTCTGTGTGCTTAATAACCCAGCAGATCTTGTCCTCTGCAAGAGAACATGACAGCCTTTCAGGCCTAAAGCCCTACGCGGCGGGACTTTTCTCCTGCGAGTCCTCCCCCGTCTTCCCAGGATTCATCCTTGAAGCCAAGGAGGCAGGCCCGACCTGGGAGGAGGGTGGAGGGACCTTGTTTACTGATGGCCACTGGGTGCCCAGTTTTGCTTCGGGCCCCAAACATGCACAGTCCACATTGGCCTCCCGCCTACTCTGTGTGGTGGGCATAACAGATCCATTTTACAGATGGGGAAATTGAAACCCAAGCCAAGAGGTGGGGGTATCCCAAGTGAGGCTCAAGGTCCCTTGAGGATGGGAACCCAGAGCAGGGAGCCTGCGCCAGGCCTCACTTTCCTGCAGACTCAGTTTCCCCATGTGTGCTCTGAAGGTAGGCTCTGATGGTCTCCAGGATTCAGAGGGCCCCAGTGTGAGTGCACAGTGAAGGAAGCTAGGGTGCCAGTTGGGGCATTTTGAGGAAGTGCTGTGGGAGGGGTGGCTTTGGATGGAGGGTGGGCGGGGTGCCTGCTGGGCCGCCCTGCAGGACTCGCCTCCACATGCTCGGTGAGCACTTGCTCACCCGTCTCCCACCTGGCGAGCTGCTGCGTCTCCCTGAGCCACACCTTTCTCATCTGTGAAGTGGGGCCTGTGACCCCAGGGGACGGGCCTTCGTGTGACTTCTGCAGGGTTAACAGAGGCTGGGTGCCCACACCTGGGGAGTGGAGGGCCATCCTTCACTCCGCTCCTGGGAGTAGAGTCAATTAGAAGTGAAATCCCCTGTGAGCCCAACTTGCTGTCACTCCAGGAGATTGCTTTCGGTGTTGAAGCTCATGAAGTGGTCCTCCGTGCTGTTCTCCACTAGCTGGGCCATTATCTGAGCTGGAGGGTCTGGACTGAAAGTGGAGTGTGGGGGACTCGAGAAGGGCTGGAGGGGCCTTGCAGGAGCGGACCCCAGATTGAAAGATTCCTGTGAGGATGGTCCGTAAGGTGCGAGATTTAGCGCAAAGATGAGAGTGATGGAGAGAGATTTAGATGGAGACTGGGAGCTATTGAGAGGGTGGAGGGATGGTGCTCTACCTCTGGGGTGGTGGGCCCTGCAGGCCGGGGCCTGAACAACCTGACCGTGTGGGCTCCATGCAGTGCAGGGTAGGAACCCGGGGAAGGAACCTGGGCCTCTGCAGGGCCAGGCCATCGTGTTGTGGGGGCGGAAGGGGTCAGCACCAAGGACAGTGGCCAGGCCGCCACACCTGGAAGACCCTCTGCCTGCTTCCAGCACCAGCAGTCACCAGTACAACCAGAGATGACTTCCTGGTGGTGCACAGGCACCGCCCAGCTCCCAGACCCCTCTCGGGCCAGCAGAAGGAGGACAGGGGAACAGCACGACGTGGAGGGATGAGGGGTGGGGAGAGGCAGGGGCCTTCGGGGACCGACAGAGGGGCTGGGCTCAGAGAGCGGGGAGCTCTCTCACGGAGGCAAGCTCCCAGAAGCTGGGGTGTCTCCTCTGGGCCCTCTTCCTCCTTCATAGCAGCCAGACGGCCACCTGCCAGGTGGACTTGAGAGGTGATTCCTGCTCTGGGTGGACCATGGGGCCAGAAGTCCAGCTGAGTCACTTCAACTGTATCTGGTTGTACTTTTTCGCTGGTGTGAGAGGTTGGGGTTGGGGGGAGGGGACAGGGCTGCAGCCCCTGCGTGGGAAGTACAGGGAAACCTTGCTCACAATCTGCTCTTCATGGACCAGGCGTGGGAGGACTGGGACTCCCGGAAGGTGTTGGACATATTTCACACCATGTTGCTCTTTAAAGCCTCTCTTCCTTTTAATTGTTATAAATCATGTTAGAATAATTGGTCATGATGGAAAAGTCCCCTGCCCATACTAAGGTAATGAACTCCACTGCTACCGTCACGCCAGGGGCCCATCCTGAGTCCCCTGGGCTGGCCCTGCCACCTATTCACTGCTCAAATGCTTTGAGGCAAACCCCAGGCTTCATCTCATTTTATCTCCACCTCTCTCAATATGTGCCTGTAAAACCTAAGATTCTTTTAAAAAACAATCATGATGTCATCATCACCCCTAAAATAGCAGCGATTTCTTAGTATCAAATATCCAAGTGTTCGCATTTCCTCATTGTCTCACATTTTTTAAAACAGCGTATTGGATTCCAGATCCAAATAAAGTTTAAGCATCAAAATTTCTGGCAGTAAATTCTTTTTCAATCTATAGATTTCCTTTCCTCTCTCTTGTCTCTCCTACCATGAAGCTGCTGAAGAAACTTGTCTGTCTATCTGTCTGCGGCATGTCTGCCTTCTGGGTTTTGTGGGTCGGATTCCTTGGTGTGGCTCTGGGAAGGCGGCTGGCTCTGGAGCTGGTTGGATCTGGGTCTGGGTTTGGCAGGACTAGGTTGCAGGTGACACGTTGGACGTGGTCTTCTCTGCGGTGCTGACGGCCAGATCAGTACCCACACCCGTTAACTCACGGAGGTGGCTAGGTGGTGCCTCCGTTGCTCTGCACACACACAAAATGCAGCTGAAAGTCAAGGGTGAAAGCCTAGCCCCCTCCTCCTTCGACTCCTGGTGCTCACCTGCTTCTCAGAGGGAGCCAACATTCTGTGTGGTCCTTCCAGCTCTTTCTCTCCAAAGAAGCACGCAGCATGCCATGTGGACATCCAACTCTGCTCTTTTCTTTACAAAACAAACTGGATCACATTCGATGCACTGATCTGTAGCTACATTCGCTTAGAGTCATAAATTAAGAACATTTCCATGTCACCACCCAGAAAGCGACTCATTCTTATCCATAAACATTTCAGAGTGTGTCTCTAAAGATGAGGGCTCTTAAAACAGCCCAACCACAGCTCCATTCTTCCACGCAAAGGAAAGTTGGATATTTCCTTAGTTTTATCTAATGTCCACTCAGAACTCGGTTTCCTCAGATTACATTATACACATTTTGTTACATGGTTTTTATTAAAATTATTTTCAAAGGAAGGTCCATGTATGCAGTGGAGAGATCGCTCAGACCGCTTAGTTTATAGATGTCCCGCCCCCATCTGTCTCTCTTCCTCTTTTTTCTCTGTAATTTGTCTGCCTGGGTCTTCCTTCTCGCAGAAACTCCCAGCCTGGACACCCCGGTGTCACTGCTCCCATTCCTCCGAGCTGGCCTGTGTCTCTGCCGTCAGCGTAGGGTGGCTCTCCATCCAACGCTGCACGGCGCTCGTCCGTCTCTATGACGCCTCGGCCGGTGACAGCTGCCGCCTACATCCATCAGTTCACGGGGGAATCTCAGAACGGTGGTGACAGAGCCCTATCATTCCTCTGCCTCTCTTGCTGGAATACATCCCCCCACGCTGCTGAGGAGGCGCATCTGCTCCCTGGCTGTTGGTTACTGGGGCAGGCAGTTAGAGAGGATGGACGGTCAGGGGACAAGCTTGGTTCTCTCCCTTTAGTTACTAGTTTTCAAAACAATGAGCTGGTTTTCTTGCCCCTTAGCAATTGTGAGATTCCCCCCAGTCTTTTTGAACTCATGATTTGGATCTGATGTGTTTCAATCTGTTGCCATTATAATCTGAATTGATCCTTAAGTTGTTTCATCTTCAACTTGTGCAGACCTTTTCGACTTGACCCCCGAGTCCTTCTGCATGACCCAGGGCTTCTCTGATTGCATCTCACTCTCCTGCCTACGGTCTCTCAGTCTCTGGGGTCGACCACTTCTCCAAGGAGTTCCAGGTCCTTTGAATGACAGGTGACATCGAGAGGCTGTTTTCTGGCACTTTGATCCCTGGTTTGGTCTTTGTTTCTGAGCCTTTCATTTGGCTATGAAATTTTCTTCTTTAAAATTAAAAAAAGCCAAATTTTGGCTTACAGAATTTTATTTAATTTCCCGACTTTGTCTCTCCTTTTCCTCACATTAACAGACTTGGTTCCTAGTGACATTAAAATAATTATGTATTCATTTCATCTTTATACAAATATAGTTTCAGAATATCACTGCCAATATTAACAATACAATTACTGAGAATCATTACAGACTTTCTTTTTGAAATTCTTTCTGGCCTCATGGTATAACCCTTGGGAATAGGCGGTAAAATGACTGTTTAAACTCACTTCAGATGATTCCTTTCCGTGTTGTTATGCTACCAATCCGATACCCTGCTAGATTCATTGGTTTTGTTTTGCTTTTAGCTTTCCGAGATTGTTTTTGAAAATTCAGTCTTGTGTAATTACACAGAACATTGGCACGTTTTTGAGATTCTCACCTCCTCCCCCGGCTCCCGGCTCCTCCATCCTGGCTGTTTCCTTCTCGGGGCACAGACTTTTTCCTCCTCAAGTGTTCGCTCTGAACTTCCATCATTTCTTAAATATGTGCATGTCATGGACAGATTCCTATCCTTGAATTCTTCTCTGCACATGCTCTTCACCCTGTTTTTCTAACAATGCATCTCCGTGGCCACCCCACATTCCCAAGAGTGGGTGTGGCCCCATTTCTCGGTCCCCAGTGCCTGGTGGGGTTTGAGGCATCCTGGGTGGGGCTGCGTATCTGTCCGAAGATGGATGGAGGTTACCACGGAGCTGCAGCCAAGCCTGGGAAGGGAGCCCTGGAGCCTCCGAGAGAAGGCAAAGGGGGGCGGCAGGGACTAGAGGGCTTGGGGGAGGGGCAGGGTGAGCAGGGTCTCCACTCAGGAGAGAGCTTGGGAATCTGTGCAGAGTGCAGCTCCTCAGTTGGTTCCTGGCACAGGCAGGGAGGCAGAGCATGGCAGTTGGGATACAGGCCGTGTGTGCCACTCAGAACCCAGGCTCTGCCGGGGACTTGGTCACCCGTGTGGGTGGAGGTGGCAGAGGGCACCCCCTTCCTCTGTGCTCCAACAGCCTGCTGCCCCACCCCTAAAATATATCTTGGGGTGCAGTCGGTAGGGGAGGCGTCTGCTCTCTGCTCAAACGGCACACCCCAAATGTCCAGTCCCCCTCACTGCCCAGCACCTGGCGTGGCTGAGCAGAAAAAGGAATGCTTCTTGGAAACCCAGACCTGGGTTCAGATTTGGTCTCTGCCACTGTGTCCATCTGGCTAATGGGCTCGGTAGGCGTCAAGCTCCTTAGAGAGCTGGTGTGGGGACCCGGGGGCCACGAATGGGGGGCTCTTTCCCTTCACGTGGGCAGGGGGTCCACCCCGTACCAGCAATGCCCACCCCCCAGGCTGTCTGCACCAAGTCCTGAACGGTGGGGTTGGTTGTGTTTGGCTGAGCGGTGCATGAGGCCCAGGAGTGAGATGGGATGGTCGGGCATGGCTGGTCCCAGGGAGGGGAGGAGTGTGGGGTTGGGGGTGGCGAGCAGTCCCATGTGGGAGTCTGTCGAGCTGGTTTCCCAGAGCTGCCACAGCTGAGCGCCTCACACCAGGCGGCTTAAACCACAGGCATTCATTCTCTTCTGGTTGGGCTGCGAGTCTGAAGTCAAGGGGTGGGAAGGGCCACATTGCCTCCCGAGGCCCCCGAGCAGGCTCCTTTCTGCCTTCGTCTCCTTTCTCCACTCCACTCGGCTTGGACGTGTGTGGCCTCTTGCATGCAGCCCTCCTGGCCTGCCTTCCTTCTCACCCAAGCCACAAGTTCCCATCATAGTAACTTGATCCTGACTGTGGATCCCCAACCTGGCCCCCACCTGCCTTTCCAGACTCACCAACATCACTCCTCTCTTACTCTCCAGAACCCAGTGTTTATCAATGGTCCCAGGAGATACCAGGCCCCTCCTGTTTCTTTGCAAGGGCAACACCCTCCGGAGCCTCACCTGGCCACTCCTACATATCCTGTAAAGCCCTACTCAATCAACACTACCTCGTCATGCTTCCCTTGACCTGTGCCTGCCTGAGCAAGATGAATCACGCTCCCCGGAGCACCGTCTCGGACTCAGCCGGCAGCCTCCACCTCTTAGGAGCTGTGTGGTCATGGGAAACTCCGTGAGCCCGGTGCCCTCATCAGTAGAATGGGGATGATAGTACAGCACTGCCCACATGAGGTGTCGTGGACGTGATGGGATTACGTGGCGTTGGGAATGGTGAACACTCAGGAGAGTTGGCTGTAGTAACAACGACATGGCTCAGAGCCCCGAGCACCCTCGGGCACCATGGGGACGGTGCTGCTCCGGGTTTCTTGCTGTGTCCACAGGCTCTGGTGACTGCAGGGTAGCCAAGTCCGGGTCTGCAGGCTCTAGCATGCTTCGCTCTCTCTGAGTCACCCACTGAGGGCCTGCATGTCATGGGCAGACAGGGTTGGGGGACACCAGGAAATCTGGAAGTCTGCTGTGTGGTCTGCTGACACCTGTCCTCTCCGGCCAGCATGGAGGTGTGGGAGGTTTAAGCCACTTAGCAGGACAGACACTTCGGGGTGGCCCTGGCTTCTCAGCTGGCAGGCGAGACGAGCCTTTGGGAGCCCCAGGGGACTTGCCTTCCACACCTGCAGCTCCACGCGCTCGTGTGTGCAAACACCCCATTTATGTCTGATTACAAACCATTAGTGCAATTAGGTTAGCCCCTTTCCCATGTGCTGGGCCTGGAGCCAGCTGTGCTGGGGGCCAGGATAGAATAGCAAATAGCTTCCCGCAGAGGCGGTGCCCACTTGCCCAGCTCTCGGGGCTCTGGGAACCCTGTTCTCTTGGGCCCGGGAGCTGGGGCTGCAGTGTCCCTGGGTCGGGGGCCGCTCTGTGCCTCCTGGAGCTGGGATGGGGGGCGGGCCGGGCGGGCTCAGGCCAGGTCGCCTGATGGGCACGGTCCTTCCCCAGGAACGCTGTCCCTCTCAGGGCCCTCACCTTCGCTCTGCTGCTGGTTGGTGCCAGGCGACCCTTAGCTGTGGGGCCGCCCCATGCTCTGTGGGGTGTTTAGCAGCACCCAGTAGATGCCGACAGCACCTCCTGCGCCAGGTCTATGTTCCAGCACTGCCCCCCGCACCGTCAGGGTCCCCGTGGCCTGGAGCATGCTTTGGCACTCAGCTGCACCGTCCTGCCACTTCGATGCTTTGTTTTCAGTGTTGCCTCGTCAGCACCGAGGCCGCCCTCCTCCTGCTCCCGCCCCGGCGCTCTTTCCTCCTGCCAGCAGCAGACTTTGAAGCCCAGACACTCTGTCACCTCTGGCCCTGTCCCCCCCAGGGGTGCCCGAGTCAGAGAGATCCCACATGCCGCTCCCCTGACCCTCCACGTTGAGCAGAGCCCCAGCCTGCTGGACTTAAAAGGGCCATCTGAGCCGCGCACTTGACCAGGAGAAAGAGAAGAGGCTGCGGGCTGTTTGTTCTGGGAGTCGGGAGTGAGCGCGGTTCTTCAGAGCCCGGCTGGAGGCGTCTGCCCGCCTGCCTGCCCGCCGGGTCTGTGGCTGCTCCTCACCGCGTGCACCCAGCCCCAGCTTCCCACTCGGGCCTCTCGTGAGCATGTGCCCCACACTTCCACTCCCCCGAACTGGGGACGTGCCTTTAGGGTGCGGGGTCTCACAGCTGCTGTCACCTGGGACATATCTAGGACGCGGCTGCTCACGTGCAGGCCTGAACTTGGCCATGGCTCGGGATCACTTAAAGCTATGCCAGGACTTCTTGCCCAGCTCCACTGCCTGCACCTGGCAACGTGACTTTGTTGCTTCTCCCCCGAGAGTGTGTCTGCTCCTAAGGTGACCAGTCCTTGTGGTTTGCCTGGGGCTAGGGCTCTAGGGACACGGGACCTTTGGTGCTGCAGCTGGGAAAATTCCAGGTGAAACGTGGAGAGCCAGTCACCCATTTGTTTCCCATCCCTTGAATCGGGCTTGACCTCGTGACTCATTTTGGCCGATAAGATGTGGCCAGTGTGATGCTGGCACAACAGATTTCCCCGCATACCCCCTGCCCCAGGATCTGCGACATTTGCCAACCTCCTTGGTGTAAATTCGCCTGCTATGGCTGATTTCAAGCTGCCAGCCTGACATCACTGAACATGGGGTCAGGGTGAGAGGTGCACAGCTGCTCTCCAGCTCGTCCCAAGGGTGTGGCAGAGCCCAGTGTGTGTTACACAGCCTTGAGGGTCCGTGAGCTCTGCTCTCCCCCGAGGACTGCCCTGTGCACAACCCCGGCTGGCCTGTGGAGGGTGAGACCACATGGGGGGCAGGTGGTCCCAGCCACGATCCTTCCAGACCAGCCCATAGCCAGCTCACCCCCAAGCACAGGAGAGGATTCAACCAAGGCCCATAGAGCCGCCCACCTGCTTCAAAGCTCACCTCACATGTATCGGTGAACCTCCTGGGGCCAGAAGAACCGAATGTCACTCTACGGACTCACAAGCTTGCTGTGAAATTCTGTTGTTTGAAGCAACTGCCTTGCTTTAATGGTATTATTTAAGCAATTCTTTGTTTTTGGAGAGGTTTGTTACAAAGCAGCAGCTGGCTGATACACAGCTGTTCATATTGCTCTCCTCTGGTTGAGGTGTGTGTACTGTTGATAGATTGCTTGTGTTGAGTCTAATTGTTATTTCAAATCACTTCGAAAAATTTACACTCTGATTCTGCAAGCAATGGGAATCATCACTTACACCAGAAGCAGGGTGGCAGGGTTCCCTCTTACATTAGCAAAGCCAACATTCATCCTTGAAGAAATGACCTCAGCTCCATATTTTCATACAGAGCAACATATGGGTGCTTTATGGCTTTCTACAAAACGGCTCTGTTTTGTACAAAGATGTGTGCCTTGCACAGGCTGAGCAGTGCTGCTGAAGGCAGGAGAGACCACCAAACCCCTCCGAAGAGATGATGGTGATTACTGGGATAGACTGGCATGACTGGGCCATGGCCATGCAGGACTGTCGAGGGGCACTGTGCTGTAACTGGCAGTGTTTTCTCTTAATGTCACACAAAAACCATGGTGTCTTAGAATCCATGACATCCTCAACTTGACAAAATAAAGCATCATTTTTTATCACCCCCACTGGACCACCAGTCCTCTATAGGCACTTGGTTTAGTGCTCTGCTTTGGCCGTACTGACATTTTCATTTTTAAGAGTATTTTCATTTTCCAGTGGGCCCTGCAAGTTATAAAGCTGGTCCCATTAATCAGGTTTCTCTGGAGGCTTGTAGCAGGATGATGGTTAGACCCGGGCTCTGGGTCCAGACCTGCCCCCGGCCCTGTGAACCCGAGCTTGTAGCTCAGGACTAATTACACGCCTGTCTCCAGGGCCGGCCAGCTCCGGGGGCCTGTTGACTGTGCGTGGTCGGTTTTTGGTGGCTGTAACCTCCCTCCCAGCAGCACCGAGAGAGCCCATGGGGGCGACACGCTTTGTGAACAGCCCAGCACCAGGCTGACTCCTGTGTGGTCATCACTATCACTACGCATGGTATCCTGAGCTGCAGTTGTGGACGCAGGTGTCCTGGGCCCAGAGAAGGGGCTGAACTTGACCCACAGGTCTGGCCACTGGCCCCTCGCTTCCCTTTGGGGCCCTGGGAGGACCCAGAGCCTGCCGACCTGCCTGGGACCCCTGGGGCTTTACCATCCCTGACCTCAAAGTCCAGACGCTGCCTCACTGGGGAGCAGAGGCGAAGGGGTGACCTTGAGTCGGGCTGCAAGGTGAAGAGCACTGACAGACGTTTATTTCTAAAATAGAACTGACTGTCTGGACAACTGCTTATTAACTGGGGGGAAGGGAGTGCTACTTCAGGCCCGACATTGGAAAGGCATTTTCCTTTAAGAGCTTTTCCTGAACTTTTCACACTGGCTTGGCTGTAGGGAGCAGGGCAGAGAGAGCCGCCCCGCTCCCCAGGTCCCGGGAGGGCTACGGCCAGATGAGCCATGAGCCTCCATGGCGGATGCACGTCCTCCGGAGGCCTCTGAGGTCCTGTCATGTGGCTGCAGCACCCCACACTGTGGCTGAGAGGTAGGGGATTGTGTCTGGCCATCCACGACCCTTTCCACTGCCCTGGGCAGGTTTTTCACATTCCTCAGATGGCCGGGCCTTAGAATGTAGGTTCACGGCTAGGGCCAGGGCTCAGCCAGTGATCAGAACCAGGGCTTAGCCTCTGACTGCCATCAGGGCTCAGCAGGACTTGCAGGGGTGGGAGGGCTGGGCCAGGCATCGTCTGAGGATGGGGACCAGAGGGGGCATCCACCTTGGGGTCCCTCTGGCCTCTGGGCCGAGTCTGTCCCTGAAGCTGGCTCTCCCTCAGCTCCCCGCAGCACAGGCGGCTCTGGGAGAGCAGAGTCCTGCAAGGTTCCCAAGCATCAGCTGAGTGAACCAGTGTGTCTGCAGAGCGACTTCCTCTCGGCCGCTTCCCTCTCCTCCGGCTGCTCAGCTCATGGTCTTGGGATGGAGCTGGGTGGGTGGGGAGAGGGCTGCCCATGAGTGGGATCCAGAGCAATGATGCCCTCCCAGAAGTGAGGAAGCTCACGGGTCTCAGCTTCTGCACTTGGGTGGGCCTTGGCTCTGGGCTCTAGATCTGCCTCGGGGGCAGCTGGGAGCTTAGCAAGATGCCTTAGCAAGTTCCTTCAGGAGATTCTATTTGCACGTTCTCCCCCCACTTCTTCAGATATTTGCTGTGAAGCTCACATTATGCCTCTTTATTAAAACTGTTAATCAAAGGAAAATGCAAAAGCTGGAAGGAATGGAAGTGAAGCTCGTGGAGGGTGGGATTGTCCTGGAGTTGGGTCAGAATGCCTGCTTCTGGCTAAACCTGGGTAGAATCGGAAAGCTGCCTGTACAGGCAGCTTTCTGCCTCACTTTCCCCAGGGTGCTTAGTCTGCAGAAGGCCTGGGACCAGACGTTCCTGAGAACAGTACTCTCCCCTTATCTGCATTTCACTTTCTATTTCAATTACCTGTGGCCAACTGCAGGCTAAAATATTAAAAGGAAAGTTCGAGAAACAATTCGTAAATTTTATATTATGTGCTGTTCTGAGTAGTGTGATGAAATCTCATGCTGTCTCTCTCCATCCGGCCTGGGTCGTGAGTAATCCCTTTGCCAGCGTATCCACACCGTATATATGACTCGACCATTCAAATAGGAAGAAAGTACACATATATAGGGTTCCATACTGTCCAGGGTTTCAGGCATTCATTTCAGGGGGTCTTAGGGTGTGTCCCCCTTGGTTAAATGGGGGAATGACTGTAATGGTAACTGAACATGTGCACAGAGCTCACCATAACTCAGGCACACTTTAGTGCTTTATGTATATCACTCCGAAAGGAAATTAACCTTGAATATTCATTGAAAGGACTGAAGCTGAAGCTCCTATACTTTGGCCGCCCGTTTCGAAGAGCCGACTAATTGGAAAAGACCCTGATGCTAGGAAAGACTGAGGGCAGAAGAAGAAGGGGATGACAGAGGATGAGATGGTTGGATGGCATCATTGAATCAATGGACGTGAGTTTGAGCAAACTCCAGTAGATAGTGAAGGACAGGGAAGCCTGGTGTGCTGCAGCCCACAGGATCACAAAGCATTGGACACGACTTAGCGACTGGACGGCCACACAATGCTAACTCAATTGACTCATAATATCCAGGGGCCATTATTTTCATTTTACAGGTGAAGAAACTAAAGCACTCAGCTAATCCTGCAGCAACCTGAACAGAGGAAGGGGCTCCTCTATGGAGGAAACACAACCCCCTGAAGCCCTACTCCAGACTCAGCTATGTCTCCTGAGCAAGGGTGCAGACAGGACCAGCCAGCCCTGTTCCAAGCCTGTCCTTCTCCTTGCCGCCAGGAGACCGTGAGTGAAGCACACTCCTTGATTTCCTCACTGCCAAGATGGACATCAGTGCTTTGTCCATGGTCCAGAGTTGTCCCGATGTTTCAGCGAGATGATGGACACAGAGGTGTCCCGACGACTGTGAGGAGCTGCCCAGGGACCAGCTTACCTCTGAGAGGGCAAGAAGAGGAGATGAGTCTTCACTGTGCACTTTAGAGGTTTGTCAATTTTATCGATCGTTTCAAGGAACTAGCTTGTTGTTTCATTGATTTTCTCTGTTGTTTGTCTGCGCTTGGTTTTGTTGACTCCTGCTTTTATTTTTGTTATGTACTTCCTTCTGCTTGCTTTCACGTTATTCACTCTCCTTTTTCTAGGTTCTCAAGGTGGAAGCTTGATTACTGACTTGAAACTTTTCATCTTTTCTAATGTAAACACTTACTGCTATAAAATTCCCTCTCAGTGCTGCTTTAGCTGTGTCCTATAGAGTTTTGTATGTTGCACTTTCATTTTTATCTGGTTCAGGGTATTTTTATTTCTCTTTGGACTTCCACTCTGATGCATGGATCAAGTGTTTGGAGATTTTCCTGTTGTCTTTCTGTTATTTATTTCTCACTGGATTCCATTGTGCTGGAGACTACACTACACTTCCAGTTATTTTTAAGTTTTTGAGGTTTGTTTTACGGGCCAAGAGATGGTCTATCTTGTGTTATGTTCTGCCGGCACTTGAGAAGAAAGTGCATCTGTTGTGGTTGGGGGAAGCGTTCAGTGGGTGCAGGTTTGAGCCTGTTGCTGAGGATGCCGTTCACTCCTCTCTGTCCTCACTCATCTTCTGTTGGGTTGCTGTGCGCTGCTGCGAAAGCAGTGTCGAGGTCTCCCGCTGTCCTTGTGGATGTGTCTTTTTCTTCACATGCTTTGCAGCTCAGATGTTGTTTCTATTCATTTAGGACCATTACGTATTGTTGATGTATTGGCACTAACACAAGCGCTCCTGATTTTGATTAATGTTTGCATGATATAACTTTTCCCGTCTTTTTCTTTCAGTCCACCTATATCTTGATATCTGAAGTAAGTCTCCTGTAGGCTTCATATAGTTCAGTTATGTTGGTTAATTTACTCTGACAATCTCTGTATTTTAATTGGCATATTTAGGTCATGTATATATAATGTGATTATCGGTAATGTTGTCTTGAAAAAGGGATGCCATTTTGTTTTTTGTTTTCCATTTGTTCTTTCTGATTTTGTTGATCTCTTTTGTTTCTCTTGCCCTCCTGTGGGTTACTTGAGAAGCTTTATGTAGGCTTCTGTTTTGATCTGTCTGCAGTGTCGTTGAGTGCATCTATTGTTGAGTGCAATTTTGCAGCTATTTTAGGGGCTGCTCTAGTTGTTACATTACACACATGTAGCTCATCAGAGCCTGCTGGTGCTGTCACTTCACCAGCTCAAGCAAAGAGCTGAAAACTTACCTCCTTTTCTGTCTCATTACCATCCGTTATTTGTAATATAATATTTTCTGTACATAAACTTAGAACCTCAGACAATGCTACAACATTTGCATCAACTGTCAAACATAACCATAAAAAATATTGCATTTAGCTGCATTTTTATTCTTTCTGCTGTTCATCCTTCCTTTCTGTTGGTGGTGGTCTAGATGCTCCATGATTCTTTGCCTTATTGTTTCCTTTCTGTCTAGAGAACCACCGTTAGCCATCTCTAAGGGTAGTTCTGCTCACAAGACAAATTCTATTTTCCTTTACCTGAGAATGTCTTGATTTCCCCCGCACTCTTGAAGGATGTTTTCACTGGATATATGATTTTGGGTTGACAGCTCTTTTATCTCAGTACTTGAAACATGTTTTCTCACTTCCTTCCAGCCTCCATAATTCCTGATGAGAAATTCACTGTCGTTCCAATTGCTTTCCTCCTCGGGGTAAAGTGTTGTTTTTCTTTGGTTGCTTTCCAGATTTTCTGTTTTTGTGGTTTTCAGAAATCTGACAAAGATGAATCTTTGTGTGGATTTCCTTGGTTTTCCAATATGGGGCTCTCTTGCCTTCTTGCATCTGTATGCTTATGTTTCATTTAATTTGGGAGATTTTCAGGCATTCTTTCTTGAGGAACCTTATCCAGCTCCTCTCTTTCTCTGGGACTGTGATGACAGGAATCTTTGCTGTAGTCCCGCACGTACCTAAGGTTCTGTTAGTGCTTTTTTTGCGGGGGGGGGGGGGGGGGGGGGGAGGGTGGTGCATTTTCTCTATATTGCTCAGATCTGGGGTGTGTGTGTCTGTGTCTGATAGTTGCTCAGTCGTGTCCGACTCATAGACCCCATGGACTGTGGCCCTCCAGGCTCCTCTGTACATAGAATTCTCCAGGCAAGAATACTAGACTGGGTTGCCATTTCCTTCTCCAGGGCATCTTCCTGACCGAGGGGATGAACCCAGGTCTCCCACATTGCAGGTGGATTCTCTATCATCTGAGCCACTGGGGGAAGCCTAATTTCTATTATTCTATCTTGAAGTTCACGGATTCTTCCTTCTGTCCCTTCCATTCTGCTGTTGAGTTCATCCACTGAGTTTTAAAATTTCAGCTATTGTATTTTCCAGTTCTAAACTTTCAATTCAACTTTTTTATATCTTCCATTTCTTTGCTGACATTTCTTATTTCTTCATTCGTTACAAGTTGTAATTGTTCTTAGAACATTTCATGAAGGCTGCTTTAAACTCTGTGTCAGATAATTCTAACTTCTCTGTCAGTTCACTGTTGGCATCTATTGATCATCTTTTATCATTCAGTTTGAGATCATCCTGCTCTTGGTGTGGTGAGTACTTTTCAATGGAAACTTTGGACATTTTGGGTATTACGTTATAGGCTCTGGATCTTACTTAAACCTGTTGGAGCTGACTTCTGATGCTATGATATGAAATGGTGATACTGATTTCTTATTACCAGGGTGCCTTATCTGGTGAGGGCAAGTTCAGAGCTAACCTGGAGTCCTTCTCCAAGCCCTTCCTGCTTTATCACCACTCCTCCACCTACTCATCAGCTTCCTCATCTATGACCTTAGCTGGATCTCCCTTCTGTGCCTGCCTCTGGGGGTCATGGTGTCAGTAGCAGGCTCAGTCTCCTCAGGGGGAGGTTAGCCCAGGATGGGGAGCTGTAGGACCAGGTGACTCCTGCAGACCCTCCCCTATTCTAGGCTCAGAGACCTTTAATGGGAGCACAGGTCCTGGCTACCATTTTCCTGGTACATCTTAAGCTTACTGCAGTGATATGGAATTTGATTGAACGCTTCCCAGCCCAACTCAAATCACTCATCTTTAGGAGCCTCCTGGATAGCTCCCTCTCATACATAGAAGCTATAGAGTCATGAGAAGAGGGAACAGTATGATCTGAGGGATGGTAACCGAGAGTAGAATGATGAGAGAGACTCACTGCTTCCTAACTTCAAATCTGGGCTCCATGCCTCAGGTATTGTAGAAGATTTTCATCCTTATCAACACCATTGTCATCATCAACACTAACAGCATTATCCATCAATGTTATCCTCATCATCAACACCATCACAACCATCATCACCATCACAACCATCATCACCATCATTGTCACCACCATCATCATCATTATCACCACCATCACCACCACCACCACTTAACACCATCACCATCATCATCACCATCACTACCACCATCATCACCATCATCACATCACAGTTACCACCATCACCATCACCATCATAACCATCATCACCATAATCATCACCACTGCCATCATCACCATCACCACCATCACCATCACCATCATAACCATCATCACCATAATAATCACCATCACCACCATCACCGTCACCATCATAACCATCATCACCATAATCATCACCATCACCACCATCATCATCACCACCATCACCACCATCACCACCACCACCACTTACCACCATCACCATCATCATCACCATCACTACCACCATCATCACCATCATCACATCACAGTTACCACCATCACCATCACCATCATAACCATCATCACCATAATCATCACCACTGCCATCATCACCATCACCATCACCACCATCACCATCGTAACCATCATCACCATAATCATCACCACTACCATCATCACCATCACCACCACCACCATCACTGTCACCATCATAACCATCATCACCATAACCACCATCATCATCACCACCATCACCACCATCATCATCACCACCATCATCATCACCACCATCATCACCATAATCATCACCACCATCATCACCATCACCACCATCATCACCACCACCATCACCATCACCACCATCATCACCATCACCATCATCATTGTCATCACCATAGTCATTACTGTCATCACCACCCCCATCACAACAGTAAAATAGCAATGATAACAGCAAGCATTTTTTGAGCACTTATATAATTTCTTTTCCTTATTGCCACAACCTTATGATGGAGGAGATATTATCTTACATTTTTCAGATGAGAGAAGTCAAGCTTAGAGAGGTTAAGTAACTTTCCTGACCTCACACAGCTTGTGAGTGATAGAGCCAGGATTAAAATTCTGCCCTGTCATATGCTAAAGGCTTGGCCCAACCATAGCTGATAAAGGAGGCCTTGAGTGGGCTGGAGAGTAATGGCTTTGTCCCCTTTGTAAGCTCCGCACAGTTGGGCCACACTCTGTGGCCTCTATGTGGTCCTGACCCCTGACCGCACACACTCATGCACGGTGAGAAGGTGAGGAGCCAGCTGTTCCAAGGAAGCATGGCCAGATGCCCCGCCCGCCCCTGCCGTGCATTCCTGCCCCCGTGGCTCCCTTACTTCCCTGGACACTGCAGCCACACACACTGGGAGCTAGTGCTCCTTCCTCCAGCTCCTTTTCTTCTATTTATTTCACCACGTCAAACGCCCCGCATTTTCAGGGTGTCATGAACATCAGAATTCCCTCTCCCCGTCCATGGCGTGGGATTGGCCAGGTGGCTCGGATGGTAGAGAATCCACCTACCTATGCAGGAGACCTGGGTTCGATCCCTGAGTGGGGAAGATCCCATGAAGAAGGAAATGGCAACCCACTCCAGTGTTCTTGCCCGAGAATCCCATGGACAGAGGAGCCTGGCAGGCTACAGTCCATGGGTCACAAGGAGGCGGACATGACTGAGTGACTAACACTTCCATGGCGCAGACGCAGCTGTCCGAGGAGCCCTGAAGTTGCCCGGGCAGGAGACAGTCCTCAGCCCACATCCATGCTGGAAGGAAGGGAGCCCCTCTCCTACGTGTTCATGAGACACAACTCAGCGAAGACGTCTCATGGCCTCTGGTTGGGCCGTGTGACTTGCCTGCCATGCCTGGGATGGGGCCGCTAGCTGTCCTTGCTGGGTCCCTTGTAAGGAGGGGAGGGGTCGCATGACCAGCAGCCCCACTGGACCAGATGGAGAAAGAACGTGTGCCTCACAGTGCCGACAGATAGGGACTCAAGTCCCGGCCAATGGTTTGTGATAACAGGGTGATGGGCTTCACACCTGGGCCTCACTTTTTCCCCTTCCAAAGTAAGAATGATCGTGACCACGTCGGAGGCCATCACGAGGGTCAGGTGACAGCACGTGTGAGGCGCTCGGAGCAGCACCTGGCCCGCAGCGGTCGCTGCCACTGCAGTCACCCCTCTCCGGGCCCTGCTGCACCTTTACCGATGCCCAGGCTGCACGAGGCTGCCCGTCTTGGGGCCTCTTACAAAGGGCAGGTGCGAGTAACCCTAGGCCTTGTTTGTAGTGTCAGACTCCAGTGCCTGCGGTCAGGGCCACTGGTATACAGCCCGCCACACCTGCAGCTCCTGGAGCAGAACGCTCGGGAGAGGCTGGGCAGAGGGGCCCGTGGATGTTTCTTCGAGAGATTCCCGAGGAGCGCGGCTCCACAGGCAGCTTTGCACCGGATCCTTCGTCTTGGTGACACACATCCTCACTCTCCCCTCTTGTCAACAGTGGATGTTCCAAGGAGGCCTTCACAGTTAAGCATCCACGGTGGCAGAAAGAGAAAGCAAAGCAGCTGTCACTTGTCCTGCATGTCCCCGCGTGGAATCCTTTCTCAGCCATTAACCCAGCTGAGCCTCCTGCGAGACAGACACTCAGTGATGGTGACGGTGGCTGTGGTCTACAGGTGGGGAGCTGGGGGACAGCCCCCGTTGCGTCTGGTGGGTCAGTCACCTGCCTTCACCTCGCTCCCAATCCTTTCTCTAACACAGAAAGAAGGAGCCTCAAAGACTTCCTGTGGCTGATTAAATGTAGAATTGGAGCAGAGTCTGAGTGTCTTTTGGTTGTTTTTAGTTTCTTCTTGGGGAATTGACCGAATCGCATCTTTGTCCATTTTTCTTTTGGAATTTATTTATTTAATAGATATTTGGAGTTAATTTTTGAGGGAAGAAAGCGGTGGAGACAAGAAAAGCAATGCTGAATTGTAACTGTCCTGAAGTTCACACTCTCAGGGGGAAAGCAGACAATGCACACTCAACGCATGTGCACATGCTCATACACGTACACAGGCCCATGGGACATGCGTGCACACACATGTGCGTACAGGCATAAGTGCACCCACAAATAGGTACCTGAGTATTTGGAGAGGGTGAGCGGCTCCTTGAGGTCCAGGAACCTCAGGTCAGATGGCACCCCTGCCCTCCCCTACTTGAAGCTGGTGCCAGGGCTGGCAAGGCATGGGGACCAGGCACCCCACACTCAGAGGGCGGGGTGCCATCTGACATGCGGCTCCTGCAAGGCCCTTTGGGGCTGTGTCATGGAAGATTTGAAGTGCTCACATCCTTTGACTCAGAGATTCCCTCCCAGGGGTGGATTATAACAAAATAACTGGGTGTGAGCCTGCGGGTGTGAGTGTGATGATGCTCTTGCAGTGGGCTTTGCGAATGACCAGCCAGCAGGCAGGGCAGGACTGGAGATGAACTGAAGGGGCAGCGGCAGAGGGAGGTGAGAGAGACGATGGCCCGTCCATGGCGTGGGCTCCTGGGTGGCTCTGAGATGATGTGGACTTGAGTTTATTGTTGTAGAAAGTTGTCCGTGGCGGGAAGTACTGCATGTGGTCACAGAGCACAGGCAGCGTGTCCAAATGGGGCCACTTCACACAATCCTCGCTCTCTCTCCCCATCACTCCTGCTCTCCAGCTCTAAGAATAATGTAGAACATGAAGCTTAAAAACCTATTTACCAACATTTTAATGGCTCTGCAAGATGAGATTGCCAGTAATTTTCTTTCACTTCATCATTCCTTTAGGTATTGTCTTAGCTTTTTAAAAAAAATTTTATGACTTTTGCAGTCAATGCTTATTACTTTAATAACAGTAAAAATGTGATTTTTATGTTTTTAAGTGATTCTTCTGTGCCCCATGGTGAAGGCAGGGGCCTGTCTCCAGAATGTCCCCTTGACTCACCATAAAGGAGGGAAAGATCCATTTGTGACACTTCTCGAGCACCTCTTAGGCAAGGCGCTGAGTTGGATGCATTCGTGTGGATAATCTCATGGACCCCAGGCAGCAGCTCTGTGATGTCATGGTCATCACTCACATTTCACAGTAGAGAAGACGGTGGATCAGAGAAGGCAAGCAGTCTGCCAAGGTCACACAGCTGGGGCTCCAGCCACACGGGGAGGTGGTGCATGGAGAAGGGATGCTGCCCTTCCCGGGTTGCGAAATGGTCTAGCGCATGAGTGACGTGTCACCACCAAGGGGGAGCTTTTCGATTGGCTGAATTGATATGGCCAAGGATGAGTCCTGGCTGGCTGTGAGGAGCGTTGGCAGGGAGAAGCGGGTGAGTGCTGGGCCTGGGCCGGGAGGATGGAGGCGGAGACCTGGCCCCAGCAGAGTGGAGCGCAGGAGTGAACCACGCCCTGAAGACGAGTCACCCACATTCTTGGGGGCAGTTCCTCTAGCAGGAAGGTGTGTCAGCAGCCCTGCAGACCCTATGCCTGGGCTTCAGAAAGGAGCAAGGGGGACACTGCAGGGAGAGGCTGTGAGAAGGGCTGGGGGTGTCCCGCCCACATGGTGTCCCGCCCACATGGTGTTTGTGGCACCGAGCCTGGGAATGTGGTCATGGTGGCCAGTGGAGGGTGAGCACAGATCTTCACGGATGCTCTGCCAAGTAATTAGTGTGTATAGACCGTTTAATATCTAACATCTCCACGAAGCAGGCAATGATGTTGGTAGTGATTCACAGATGGGGAGACTCGAGGTCCCGAGATGCTGAGAGACTGGCCTGAAGCCTCACAGCCTGTAGGAAGTTGAATGTTTGTGTCCCCCAGTCAAGCAGCCCTCCTCCCCAGTGTGATGGTGTTTGGAGGCAGACATTTCGTTTGGGAAACATTTAAGGTTAGATGGGGTCATGAGGGTGGGGTCCCCAGTATGGGATTAGTGTCCTTATGAAAGAGGAAGAGACACATGATCTGAGGCTACGGCAAGAAGTTTGCAAGACAGTGAGTGAGTCCTCACCAGACCTGATCCTGCCGGCGCCTCCCTCTCAGCCCCCGACCTGCACAGCCGTGTGGAGTAAGCCCCCGCGGCCTGACCCCCAGTCCACAGTGTTTTGTTGCAGCATCCCGGGCCGGTTGAGCCCTCAGCTGAGCTGGGTCTGTGCCCCGCATGCTGGCTCTCAGCCCGGCCTTGTCTGGCCACAGTGCCACGACCTCCCTGCTGGTGAACTTAGGTCAGTCACATCTGCCCCAGGCCGGGGGGACGAGGAAGTGAGCTGAGCACTCTTGGGCACGTGTCTTAACCTCTCTGAGCTGCAGGCACTTCAGCCATGAAAGAGGAATATAGTTGCGTCCCCTTTTCTGATTCCTCCGAGTGTGAAATGAGGAATGAAATGGTAGAACACGGCGTGAGTCTCGAAGGGCCGGTGCAACAAATCACCACAGACAGGTGGCTGAAAGCCACAGGAGTGGATTTTCTTACAGTCCTAGAGGCTAAAAGTCTAAAAGTTGTGGGCAGGGCTCCGGTGAAGGGTCCTTCCTGCACCCTCCGGCTCCTGGGGCCCTGCAGTGTTTGCAGCTGCATCACTGATCTCTGCTCCATCGTCACGTGGCCTCTCCTCTGTGCATCTCTGTCTGTCCCCAAATCTTGCTCTCCTTTCTCTTAGAACGATGCCAGTTCTTTTCTGACTTGTTTTTGTTGATACAACTCACTGTGATTTTAAAAATAAACTTTACATTGTGGAATAGTTTTAGATTTATAGAAAAAATTCAGAGATGGTACAGAGAGTTCCCATATACCCACTCCCGTTTCCTGCTATTAATAACATCTTACATGACTGTGGTGCATTCGCTACAACTAACGAATCAGTATTGATAGATTATTATTAAATGAACTCTGTCTTTATTCAAATCTCAGTTTCCTGCTCCACGCTGAGTCCCCTCTTGGCCATGGCGCGTTCTCAGACTTCCTTTGTTTTTGATGACCTTGACAGTTTCGAGGGAGTCAGATATTTTGTAGAATCTCTCTGATGTTTTTCTCATGATTAGACAGGGGTGATGTGTTTTGAGAAGGAAGAACACAGAAAAATGCCATTCTCACTGCATTATATGGCGAGCACAGGCTGTCAACACTGTTTTTGACTGTGGATGTTGACCTTGGTCACAGGCGAAGGCAGTGTTTGTCAGGCTCTCCAGTGAAAGTCACCCCCGCCCTCCTTTCCACCCTGTTTACCTTGGAAGGAAGCCTCTGTGCAGAGTCCATGCCTGGAGAGAGGGAAGGGGAGGTCCTGCTCCCCCTCCATGAGGGCAGAGTTTCTGCAAACATTATTTAGGATTTTTTGGCGTGGGAGATTTGTCCGTATTTGTTTATTTATTTGTCCAATCATGTATTTATGTCAGTATGAGCTCAAGGGTAACTAGTTTATTCTTTGGGGGTGTAACCCATGGCCACTGTGTTTCTGTTGTTGGAGTTGTCCAGCCGCAGCCTCCGGGAGCTCTTCCTGTCGACCCTGACACACCCCCTGGTGATGCTCTCAGAGGCATCAGATCCTCACGTGCTGACTCAGCAGGTGCCCCCGGCTCATCGTGTGTGTGCCCTGCTCCATCCTAGGCTCAGCTGTTCCTCCAAGGAGTCCCGACTGGAGAACAGGGTTAGAAGCCAACATCTGGGTGCTGGGGGAGCCTGCTGCTGCCGGGTGTCACTGCTCCAGGCTTTCAGCTGACAGAACAAGGACACGTGTGTGTCACCAACGTGGTGCACACGTATGTGTAGGCATTTCTATGTGTGCCCACCTGTATCTCTATTAAACTAGATGGGCGCTCATCCTGGCATCTCCAGTGCTAATCCATCCCCACAGGGAGCATCCCAGCTTACCCAGCGCCTCCCCTCCAACAGGGAGAACCCCGCTCCCAGAACCCGCCATCCACTCACGTGATTGTCCAGATCGGTCTGCACGTGCAGTGGGGCCGGCACCCCGTGGGGACAGTTTACCCCCCGAGTGCAGAGCTCAGCCCCTCTGCCTTGAGTCTGGCACACGTCCCGTGGGGACAGTTTACCCTCCAGAGCGCAGAGCTCAGGCCCTCTGCCTTGAGTCTGGCACACGTCCCGTGGGGACAGTTTACCCTCCGGAGCACAGAGCTCAGGCCCTCTGCCTTGAGTCTGGCACACGTCCCGTGGGGACAGTTTACCCTCCGGAGCACAGAGCTCAGGCCCTCTGCCTTGAGTCTGGCACACATCCGTGGGGACAGTTTACCCTCTGGAGCGCAGAGCTCAGGCCCTCTGCCTTTAGTCTGGCACACACCCCTTGTCCCCATGTTATTTCGGGCAGCTCCTTTCTCCTCTTAGTCCTCGCTGTGGGTTTCTGATCATAGATCTTTTCTTTTCAGATGTCAGAAATACAGGAAAGCACAGGAAGAGATTGGAAAGACCCCAGAATCTCCCTCCAGGCCAGCCTCTGTGCATGTCTGGGTGTTCATCCATCCGTCCTTTTCTACCCCAAATTGTACCCCAAATCAATCTTCCCTAACTTGCTTAATAATGCCATTCACTCACAGAGAGCCTGCTTTCCCAAGTCTGTGAACAGGGGCGTGCTTACCATACAGCGGGTGCTGTGCAAGGCTCTAGAAATTCCACGGACAACATGAGGAGAGGCGGCTCTTCCCTTGAGAGGCCCCAGCCTCGGGGGTGTGGAGATGGAGGTGCTTCAAACAGTCACAGGACCAGATGGAAGACTGTGACTGGGACACGTCAGGAGAAGAACGGGCACGCGGTGCTCTGAGTCCTCTGGCCGGATCAGCAGGGTCAGGGTGCTGCCCTGAGAAGGGTCCTCGGTGACGGTCTGAAGGATGACAGTGACTGGCAGAGAAAAGGGGAGAGGCTGCTGCCCGGCGGAGGCCCTGGGGCCGGGGCAGCAGGACACATCTGGGGGTGTCCAGCATGGCCTAGTGGGGTCTGGGGAGGAATCTGCAGAGACTGGCTGTGGCCACAGGCCTGGAGATTGTGGGCAGCCCATGAAGTACACGGGAGCCCTGGCGGGGATTGGAGCTGGGGGGAGTCACGATCTGACGGACTCCTGGCTGTCCTGTAAGAAGCACTGGAGAGGCCAGGGGATGAGGTCCAGGGGGACGAGCCAAGCTGCAGCTGCCAGCAGAGAGAACTGACCGTTTCGTGTGATATCTTAGGGACGGTGCCCCCTGTAGGACTCATGCCACCCAGACCCGATCAGAAAGGCTCCTCTCTGCCCCTGGGCCTTTGCATGTGCTGGTCTCTGCCCCTGGTCCCTGCACACACTGCTGCCTTCTCTTGGTCACAGCTCAGGCGTTTGAGTTCCCCTCTCAAGCCAGCCTCCTGCTCTCCCGACCTCAGCACTAGATGCTATCCTAGAAGTGGTCTCCTGCCCATGTCCCCTGCTGCTGTCTCCCCATGGGACCCTGAATGTTGACTGGAGACACGGCAACCTTGATGCTGGCAGGAATGGTCCAGGGCTGCTGGCTGCCCAAGACGACCCACGTGCTAAGACAAAAGGTGAACGTGCTCACTCACGGGGTGGAGACTCTCGGTTTCGATTCCAGGTTCAGATGAGCCAGGGATCCCGCACAATATGCCTGAGGCTCTAGAGGCTGGGGGTCAGAGTTGACCCGTCAGCAGTGCCTCCTGTAGTCAGATCCGGGGGCTGCGGCTCCTGGCACCTGCTCCCACCACCGGGAGTGACTTGCGGCCCAGTCCAGAGCTGACCAGCGTGATCAGGGATGAGAATGCTCTAATTACCAAACGTCCTGCATGATTAACTAGGAAATTAATAAGCCGAGCATTCCCTCTCCACCTGGTGAGCATCTCGGAAGCCCATAAACATGCCGGCATCTGAATGCTGCTGTGAGGCGTCCCCCCACCCCGCCTGCATCCATCAGCGCCTGGCGATTTATGGTCCTTTCCAGAGCGTCTCCATGCCAGGGCCTTGTTCCAGAAACCGGAGCTGGGTCCCAGTGCCCACTTACTGCCCCCTGCGCGCTGGAAACGACCAGGCTCAGCCCCCACCCCCACTCTGAGTCTGTCGCCTCCTCTGCCCCTGCTTTGCCCCTTGCACAACAGAGGCGGTGCTGCCTGGCCTGAGCCTGTCCTCAAGGTCGGACTGGACCTGCGCTGACAGGTGCTGCCGCTCCCTCCCCCCGCCCAGCCCGCTGGAGGTGTCGCTGACCTGGTGACCTGAGTCTGAGGTCTGTCCCTTGTCCTGTGTGTGTGTGTGTGGCGGGGGGGATTGGGAGGCTTCTGCTGCATCTCTTGGTCCTGCGTGTCCCCGTGGGGGGCTCCAGGCATCAGTGGCTCTTTACCCTCCCTCCTTCCCAGGAGTGAGCTGGCAGCTGGCCCTGGCTTTGTCCTGGGCTCAGCTGCCTCACACTTGGGGTGGGGGACCCTCCAGACTGACCTGAATCTCTCTGTCAATCTAGCTCTCGCTCCAGCCTGGGCGGGTCTTCCTGGCTCCTGTTGAAGAGCAGTTTCTCTTCCCTGTGGCCGTGATCCCCACGTGGCCTTCTCCGGAAGGAATGGAGCTGAGCAGTGTGAGGACAGGTCTCAGGCGGCTGAGCTGTGAGCCACGGCGCTCTGAGCAGAAGCCCCGCAGGGCTGGGCAGCGGGCCGTGGAGGGTCAGCCACTGGTCCTGGGCTCGCAGGAGGGGGCAGCAGACAGGGTGGCCTGGGGCCTGCTCAGGCCACGGGTTCCCTGTGTCCCAAGATGCTGATGGCTGAGATGCAGCGTCCTTGGCCTGGGCCACCCCTGGCACGGCTGCCTCCTCCACCCTCACTCCTCAGGCCCACGGAGGGCCAGACAGTGGCGGGGGCATCACAGGTCAGCAGAGCTGCAGACCCCACCGCCTGGGCCACGGTCCCATCCTTCACCCCTGCCCTGGGTGACCAGGGAGCCTGTGGTACCCTGGGGCCTCGTTTGTCATGTGCAGCGTGGGCGATGCTGCCTCCTCTCCCGGGATGGTTGATGGGAGTCCTTGGGGGAGGGGAGCGGCTTGGGTGGCCAGGAGCCGGCCCAGAGGCGGGCACGCAGGACGGAGTTGCTGGAAGATGCTGTTCACCAAATGTGTAGCAGTAGCAGCAATGTGTCCCACTTTTGAGGTCATTTTTCTCTTGGACTCACTTTTGAGCATTTCGAGCTCATTTGTCCTCTGGAAGTGAATTTCCAGCCATGGGCTCGTTCCAGTCATTGGTCAGGGGGATGTGGGCTGGGAGGGCGCAGAGTTGGCAGAGGCCAGGCTCGGAGCGGCTGGCAAGGCAGCAGACCCTGGGAGGGCGCTGGGGGGGCTGTGGGAGCCGAGCAGAGACCCCTCCTCCGTGAAGGTTGGTGGCAGGCAGGCTCAGCCCCATCTAGACCCACTCAGGAGATGAATTCCCTTTGGATTAACGTTAAGTATATTTAAAAAAAAATCAGGGCCCAGAAAAGCGAGAATTAAGTAGAATTTAATATTCATCACGCCTCGGGAGAGGGAAGATTTCCTAAGTTTAGAACTAATACAAGGAATCAGGAGAGAAAATATGGACAGATTTGACTGCATAAAAATGAAAATCTTCTGCATGTCAAAATTAAACCACCAAATAAAAAGGCAAAAAAATGTGGCCTGGGAAATATATTTGCAGCAAATATGACAGACAGAGGCTTAATTTCTTTATTAAATAAAGAGCTTATAAGAATATCTGCAAAAACATAGAAATGCATATGATGTAAAGTTCAGACTTTCTTTTTTAAAAGAGAAGGATGTGTTTAAATGATAGGGAAAAACAAACGAAAATCTTATGTGTGGAGGAAAAACTGTGCGAGCACCGTGATGTTGAGAGTGAATTTTAGGGACTGGTATGCTTTTTTGTCTATTTATTCTTTCTATTTTCCTAGAATTAAAAAAAAAAAAATTTAAAGAGTATGCTTTACCCTGCAAAAAGTGTGATGGATTCATGAATAAATTTGCTGTACTATTACTATTAACAATATTTATTTAAAAAAATTTTACTGATGTACAGTTTACCTGCAGTGTTATGTTAATTTCTGCTACACAGCAAAGTGACTCACTTATGTGTATTAATATATATGTTCTTTTCCAATACAGCCTATTACAGGGTACTGAATATAATTCTCTGTGCTGTACTGTAGGACCTTGTTCATTTATCTTATATATACAAGTTTGCATCTGTTAACCCCAAACTCCCAGTATCGTCATCAACCTCATTACTATTATTGGAAATAGCAGCAATACTATCTGTTTGTTAAGCAGCTGCTAGTATAAGATGCGTGCATTACTGTGTGTGTGAAGCATTTTTCACTCATCGTCTCATTTAATCCACACAACACCCCTGGGAAGTAGTTATTATTATCCCCACTTTAAAATGTGAAAACTGAGGCTCAGAGGGGTTAAGGCCTCCAGGGGGGTGGGTAGGACAACTAAGTGGGAGATGTGGATCTGAACACGGGGCTTGGACCCCAGGTTGCCTGGGGGTGGCTAAGTGATGGCTGGGATGGGAGTAGAGAGGCCCTTCCGTGTCCCCACCGGCCCCTAGGGCTGTGCTAAGATCGAAACCCACCTTGTGTGCAGATGGGCTGAAGAAGCCCTTGTCCTCTAGGAAGGGCAGTATGTTCCAGCCTTGCCTGTCTCACTCCCTTCCCAGTAAAATAGAAACCAATCCAGGCAATGCCAGGAGTTGAGAGGGCTCGGGAGGCCCTGGCAGAAGGCATGCATTTGCAGTTCCACACGTGCACAAAATGCTTATTAGAAATCTGACAACAAGGCCGATGTATTCTTAGACTAATTGACTAAGAATCCTTGAACTTGACACAACTTGGGGGAAAAATAACAGAAAAACGAAACAAAAACGCTCAGAAGCAGCTCAGCTCCTCTTCCTGGGTCAGCACGTGCGCTGGCGATTCCTGTTATGCTTGTGCCGAGAAGGGGAAGGCGCCCTGAGACTCATGGTCCAAGGCGGTCCTTGAAGCCTTCAAAATGGGAACAAGCTGGGGGGGTAAAACCCCACACAGATGGGTCGTGTCACGCACAGCCCGGGCTCAGAGATGAAAACAGCTTGGCCCTGAGGTGGTGTGAGCCCTGGCTGCTCTGGTTTTCCTGGAGGAGGTGTTTATGTTACTGAGCCCGCAGGAAGGCTGCAGGTCCTGAAAGGTGAGGCAAGGAGGGCTGAGGAGACTTGGCAGGTGGCTTTTGGTGGCACTCAGGATCTCCGTGTGGGGAAGCCGCAGGAGGTAATTGAACCCCGAGGGCTGGAAGTGGTCACTCTGCCTGGGCCTGTGGCCTCTAGGAGATGGGCAGGTGGTCACAGGCTTCAGAATCACAGCATCTTTAGGGAACTAGGAGGAGAGAGTCAGCCGTCATCTGGGGCTAGCGAGGTGGCTGTTAGTGGAGGAGAGAAACCGACTTCCCCATCTTCTGGATCGGGAAGCTACTGTCCACGTTTTGCAGAAGAGAAAACTGGCGGTCAGAGCCTCAGCCCCACAGCCTTCCCGGTGCTTCCTGTGGCCCAAGCCATGGCTCCCTGCCGCGGTGCCCTGCACCCTCCGCGTCGGGTGCCAAAGGAGGCTGGCCTCCTTAGGGCTCCTCCTGGCCGGTCCTGTTTGTGGCTCTCTCGGGCAGACCGCTGGTCCTGAGCACACAGTGGGCTATGGAGCCTGAACCCCTCAGCTGCCGGGCCACGTCGGACTCCCCTGATGTCCGAGGCCTCAGCCCAGCATGTGTGTGCAGTAGGTGCTCCATAAATGCCCTCCGAACAACCAAATTCACAGACTAAGTGCACCTGGGGCAACTCTTGGGCGGTCTCCCCTGACTCCAGATAAGATGAACGCAAGCTGTAGTCACATGTTCTGAAAATGTCACCTCAACTCAATTCACGTGCTGTCATCTGCCCCCAAGTCTTCCCTGTTCCTCCTCTCAGTTCAACTCCAGACCTCAGATCCAACTGTCTTCAGTTTTCACCTTGACTCAATTCAAATCAAATTGGCTCAGTTTCCTTTCAATTCCATTCTATTGAATTCTTTCTCCAGAATTCGATTTCCTTTCTTCGATTCAGCAAAATTCAATTCCTTCAATTCATTTCAGTTGGCCTCAGACCAGTTTGGGGACTTTAACCCAATCCTGGCCAATAATTCAAGTACAAGCAATTTTCCAATCGGATCCAAGATGACTCAGCTCGCCTCAGGGCCCCAGCTGGTCCCTAGATGTCCTCCCGCATGTGAATCATTTCGATCATCCTCCACGTGTCTTTTGAGCACCTGAGCCCTGCAGGGCGCTGTCCTTCTGATGTGGGATGACAAAGAGGCTCCTTTCTGGAGAATAAACTGGAAGGAGATAAAATGTGCACGACCGCTTGCTTTGGGTGAAGCTGTCTCCAGTCCGTTGCTTCCTGTTCTCCCTGTGACACCCCCAAGAGAAGGCATTAGTGTTTCACGGTTGTAGTCCGTTGGAAGGCTGGGGACGCAGAGGCACATGGTTGAAATCCACGGCCTTACAGCATAAGTGCTCAGATCTTGAACCGGGGCTACTTGACAGCAAAGCTCTCTAGCTTGATGTTTCCATGAGAAAATAATAGCAATTCAGTCAATGAACTTGTTCAACAATGTTGAGTGATTCCCAGGAGCTGATCATTGTTTTAGGCAGTGGGGCTCCGGAAGCAGGGAGAACAGCCATGTCCCAGTCCCGTGTACCTGTGTGCATGGTGTAGGGGGGAGATGGAAGTTCATGCAAGCAACATGTGGATGTCCCCAGCTTTGGTGGGAGTGGGGAAGGTCAGGAGAAGATTCCAGGGGTTGGTAGTATCATGACTGCACGTAGTAAGCACTGGATAGGTACAGCTGAATGAGGGAATAACTGAGTCACGGCCTTCCTTGGCTTTCAGGGGATGACTCTCACCTGGTCCAGTCCTTGCTTGAGCCTAGAGCACCACCCTCCTGCCCACAGGTCAATAGAGCCATCACCGTTTGGTCACAGACTTTGTGCCGAGTAGCTTCCTTGCTTCAGTTGACACCACAGTTTCTTTACCTGCTTCTTGTTGTACCTGCATCTCAGCTTTTCTTCTGATGCTGGGAATGATTGAAGGCAGGAGAAGGGGATGACAGAGGATGAGATGGTTGGATGGCATCACTGACTCAATGGACACAAGTTTGAGTGAGCTCCAGGAGTTGGTGATGGACAGGGAAGCATGGCATGCTGCAGTCCATGGGGCTGTAAAGAGTTGGACACGACTGAGCGATTGAACTGAACTGAACTGAACGTCAGCCCGGCTACCACAGATTCAGCCACCATAGACTGACACTTCAGTCCTTCCAGATTCACTGACTTTAGCTGCTCTGGGTACCCACTCTGGTAGTTTCTCATGGTTTTGCCTTCCTGAGTGACCTTTGTTCCTCTGAAAGCTGTAAGACTTTTATAATGAGACATATGTGCACAGAGGGTACCCTGAGAGGTGGATATAATGGACGGAGGTCAAGAAGGTCTAAATAGAAATGTAATGAGTGCAATAGAAAGAAAGGGATTGAAGGAGTTGGAGCAAGTTGGGAGACATTGATTTTCCTGTGGGAGGCATACATTCAGGGTAGAATTAGTGGGATTTTCAGGGCCCACCACACTATTCTCCCCCATGAAATTAAAAGACGCTTGCTCCTTGGAAGAAAAGCTTTGACAAACCTAGACAGCATATTAAAAAGCAGAGACATTACTTGGCCAACAAAGGTCAAGAGATCTGCACCATAAAGAAAGGTGAGCACTGAAGAATTTATGCTTTTGAACTGTGGGGTTGGAGAAGGCTCTTGAGAGTCCCTTGCAAGGAGACTGCAAGGAGATCCAACAAGTCCATCCTGAAGGAAATCAGTCCTGAATAGCCATTGGAAGGACTGATGCTAAAGCCAAAGCTCCAATACTTTGGTCACCTGATGTGAAGAACTGACTCATTGGAAAAGACCCTGATGCTGGGAAAGATTGAAGGCAGGAGGAGAAGGGGATGACAGAGGATGAGATGGTTGTATGGCATCACCTACTCTATGGACATGGGTTTGAGCAAGCTCCGGGAGTTGGTGATGGACAGGGAAGCCTGGTGTGCTGCAGTCCATGGGGTCACAAAGCGTCAGACTCGACTGAGCGACTGAACTGACATCTCTGGCCCTCTCCCAGCAACGTGGAGGAATGGGCTTTTCAGCACCTTGCCTCTGTGGACAGCACCCAGCGCCCAGCTGTCCTTTCCCTTCTCCGTCCACATCACCTGCCCTTACCTCATCCTCCGCTTGACGCATCTATCAGACGGCGAATTCCACCAAAGGTGCTACAGAAGGACCACCAACCTGTCCCCGCAGGGAGAGTGTGATTCTTCGGAGACAGACAGAACTGGATTCAAGTCCTCGTCTTTGCCTTATCACAACTTTCACTCCCGCTTCCCCACCTGTCATGCTGAGTGACTATGAGGAGTTAACAGGGTGGTATTTGTCAGATGCTTGATGGAGAGCAGGGCTTCAACAGCTGTTTGCTTCTTCCCCCTAAGTCGCGTGTATCAACTTTCCAAGGGATTCCTAATGCCTGAGCCAGATGGCTGAGGAGCAGACATCTTGGCAACCTGGTAGGGGAGGTTGTCTTTAGCAAGCGCCATGCTGAGGCTCACCTTGGTGTGGGGCTGAGAAGCAGCTGTGTTTTGACATCCCCCAGGTCTTTTCTGGGAGTGAGGGGGTGCAACAGCTAATGGTGGGCCCTGCAAGGGCAACGCTTGGCTCAAGCGATGGAGAGTGGAAGGTAAGGTTCCAGCCACGCGCATGATACTGGGGACACTGGATGGCAACTCACCCCTGTCATCACCTTGTTCTGTGGCTGCCTGCCCATCCCTGACCAGGCTGGCCTTTTTGGCAGTAAACGTCCCCGCCCTCCAACATACACACCTCATGAGAGGCTAAGACAGAACCACAGGAGGAGAGAAGCAAGGGTCTGCCTGGAACTTGTTAGAATGCCCTCATTCCAAGGCTGCTTTTAGGTGATGGTCCTGGGGTTATCTGGGAATATCATATTAGACTCAAAATTCCATCTCGTTCCTGCCCCAGCCCCTGCGACGGGGGCATTGTATCTCGTTCACTGCTTTTTCCTCCTCCGCGATGTGGCTGCCCCCTGTGCTGGGTTCCCTGTGCCTGATGGCACATTGGGCTGTAATTGCCACAGCCTGCATGATGTGTGACTCACCAGAAAATTGCATGAGGTGAGTTCTTTCTGAGAGGCCTGTCCCTAGAGAGCTGGTCTCCAGACCCCGAGGGAGGATGGCTTTTCCTCTAGGGAAGTTCAGATCACAGTCATTTCAGAACAGGTTGTTCCTAAGGGAGGTCAGCTGGGAACTCACTGCAGGCTCCCCTCTCCTGGGCTGGCACACCTGTCGGCCCTTCAGTGAGGATACCAGCCTTGTGGCCTGGCCTTTGCTCACAGGTACCAGTTTGCTGTGCCTGCAGCCTCTGGACCCTCCCACTGAGGCTCTGTCCTACCTCTTGGAGCCTCAGGTTTTCTATCTGCAAAACAGGGAGAAGAGGATGACACCTAACAGAGAGGGTGATGCGTGCCAGCCGCTGACGGTGCCGTGGGGAGCGTCACCCAGGTTAAGCATTCTTGTGGGACATGGCGGGGCAGGGGAGCAGGCACAGGTCTGGGATCCCGCAAAGCACACACAGGGATGGCCCATTAGGAGACCTGTGAACCTCTCTTAGCTCCTGCCTCTCTGTCTGGCAAATGCAGGATGCGATGAGGTCAACCTCTGACCCCCTCAGTGGAGTTTCTCTAGTTATGTAAACTGATACTCATCCTGCTTGAATAACACAGTGGGTGCATCAGGTGAATCCCTCTGAAAACTAGCCCCCCCACCCCCCATAAGCTGTGCCGGGCACACACCATCCCATGCCTGGAATAAGACTGAGGCCAAGCGCTTCCCAGAAGAGGAAACAGAAGGTCGGAAGGTCCCCTGGTGGCCCCCACGTTGCATAGCATGTGTGTGGTTTCTCTGGGGTAACTGTTAGTTGGTCTAGTTCTTTAGCTTGTGCTGGGGCCCTTCTCTGGCCTCCCCTACTCCTCTCATGAACCTCAGATGTCACAGCAGTGCCCCTGTGAGTCCATCTGGATCTCAGCAAGAGCCAGATCCAGACCAGAGAGGGAAATCTACTAGCTGGTTTTCACACAGCAGGCTGGGTAGGGGGTGGTGAGGTGCTGCCTCCAATCCTGCTCCCATTTCCAGCCCAGTCTGTCTTTACCTGGCTCTCTGGTGTCTAGACTGTGCCCCAGTCCACAGCCCCCAGCCCGCAGGCCCCCAGTCTGCAGGCCCCCAGCCCGCAGGCCCCCAGCCCACAGGCCCCCAGTCTGTAAGCCCCCAGCCCGCAGGCCCCCAGTCTGTAAGCCCCCAGCCCGCAGGCCCCCAGCCCACAGGCCCCCAGCCTGTAAGCCCCCAGCCCGCAGGCCCTCAGCCCACAGGCTCCCAGTCTGTAAGCCCCCAGCCCGCAGGCCCCCAGTCTGCAAGCCCCCAGCCCGCAGGCCCCCAGTCCACAGGCCCCCAGTCTGTGGGCCCCCAGCCCGCAGGCCCCAGTCTGTAAGCCCCCAGCCCACAGGCCCCCAGCCCACAGGCCCCCAGTCTGCAAGCCCCCAGCCCACAGGCCCCCAGTCTGTAAGCCCCCAGCCCACAGGCCCCCAGCCCACAGGCCCCCAGTCTGTGGGCCCCCAGCCCGCAGGCCGCAGTCTGTAAGCCCCCAGCCCACAGGCCCCCAGCCCACAGGCCCCCAGTCTGCAAGCCCCCAGCCCGCAGGCCCCAGTCTGTAAGCCCCCAGCCCACAGGCCCCCAGCCCACAGGCCCCCAGTCTGTAAGCCCCCAGCCCACAGGCTCCCAGTCTGTAAGCCCCCAGCCCGCAGGCCCCCAGTCTGCAAGCCCCCAGCCCGCAGGCCCCCAGCCCACAGGCCCCCAGTCTGCAAGCCCCCAGCCCACAGGCCCCCAGCCCACAGGCCCCCAGTCTGGAAGCCCCCAGCCCACAGGCCCCCCGTCTGCAAGCCCCCAGCCCGCAGGCCCCCAGTCTGTAAGCCCCCAGCCCACAGGCCCCCAGTCTGCAAGCCCCCAGCCCGCAGGCCCCCAGCCCACAGGCCCCCAGTCTGCGGGCCCCCAGCCCGCAGGCCCCAGTCTGTAAGCCCCCAGCCCACAGGCCCCCAGTCTGCAAGCCCCCACCCCATAGGCCCCCAGCCCACAGACCCCCAGTCTGCAAGCCCCCAGCCCACAGGCCCCCAGTCTGCAAGCCCCCACCCCATAGGCCCCCAGCCCACAGGCCCCCAGTCTGCAAGCCCCCAGCCCGCAGGCCCCCCGCCCACAGGCCCCCAGCCCACAGGCCCCCAGTCTGCAGGCCCCCAGCCCACAGGCCCCCAGCCCACAGGCCCCCAGTCTGCAAGCCCCCAGCCCACAGGCCCCCAGCCCACAGGCCCCCAGTCTGTAAGCCCCCAGCCCACAGGCCCCCAGTCTGCGGGCCCCCAGCCCTCAGGCCCCCAGCCCACAGGCCCCCAGTCTATAAGCCCCCAGCCCACAGGCCCTCAGGCCCACAGACCCCCCACAGGCTCCCAGTCTGCAAGCCCCCAGCCCACAGGCCCCCAGTCTGCAAGCCCCCAGCCCACAGGCCCCCAGCCCACAGGCCCCCAGTCTGCAAGCCCCCAGCCCACAGGCCCCCAGCCCACAGGCCCCCAGTCTGCAAGCCCCAGCCCCAGGCCCCAGCCAGGCCCCCAGTCTGTAAGCCCCCAGCCCACAGGCCCCCAGCCCACAGGCCCCCAGTCTGTAAGCCCCCAGCCCACAGGCCCCCAGCCCACAGGCCCCCAGTCTGCGGGCCCCCCGCCCGCAGGCCCCCGTCTGTAAGCCTCCAGCCCACAGGCCCCCAGTCTGCAAGCCCCCACCCCATAGGCCCCCAGCCCACAGACCCCCAGTCTGCAAGCCCCCAGCCCACAGGCCCCCAGTCTGCAAGCCCCCAGCCCATAGGCCCCCAGCCCACAGACCCCCAGTCTGCAGGCCCCCAGCCCACAGGCCCCCAGCCCACAGGCCCCCAGTCTGCAAGCCCCCAGCCCGCAGGCCCCCAGCCCACAGGCTCCCAGTCTGCAAGCCCCCAGCCCGCAGGCCCCCAGTCTGCAAGCCCCCAGCCCGCAGGCCCCCAGCCCACAGGCCCCCAGTCTGCAAGCCCCCAGCCCGCAGGGAGGTTCAGTGCCACCTCACGTGGAAAGCTGGGGGGTGCATTGGAGCGTCCGAGGGGGGAGTGCTGTCCCCGTTGCTGGGCCATGTGCCGGTGTGTGTGAGAGTGACAGAGTTAATTTCCCAAACACCATCTGAGCTGAGTGCATTTTGATGAGGGTGATGGTTTTTTAAATTTTAAATTAGAAATTACATTTTTACCTCTGCCAAAATAAAGATGAGAAATCAGATAAATCTGGTTCGAAAAGGGCTGGAACTGGGGAACGTGTGTCTGACAGACTCTCTGCTGAGCAAACAGACCCGGATGCCAGTGTGTGTCTGGAGCTCGGTCCCCGGGACTCTGGGCTGCTGGGGCCTCTGTAGCCCCAGCCAGGCTGTCTGCAGAGCCGGGGGCGGTAGGGCTGCCCACATGGGCTGGGCTCCCAGGAGGGGTGGTGGCCTGGACACCCCAGGAGCCGGCTTCCTCCTTCCTGGAACCTCCAGGTCGCATGCTGGCTGCAGTGCTGTGTCTCCAGGGCTGGCAGGGGTGGTGGGCTCAGTCCATCGGTCCCCCCCAGCATCTCTGAGAGACCCTTCTGATGCTGTCAGCTCCGTTCTACTCTTGGGGAAACTGAAGCCCAGGGACCTGGCTGGGTGGTCAGTGTGGGGGGTGGTGCACTGTGGCCGGAGCAGGGGACCCGAGGACAAAGGCTCCCTCCCTTCCCCCACAGGGTCAGTAAGGTGGGTGTGGGGCCGGCAGGGCAGGGGGAGCGGCCGGGGGCACCGGCTCTGACTGTCTGTGAGCCCCTTCCCCCTGCCCTGGCCCGTCTGCAAGCAATTTACATTATCTGCTCCCTCTGCCAGCTGCTGCGTAATGTCAGTTCCCAAACAGCAACACAGCAGAAAGCAAGGAGCTGTGCCCTCCCCACCACCCACAGACTTGTCTGCGAACCCAGGACCCTCAGCTGCTCTTCTCCAACGCCCCCGCCGATGGTGTTTATTTTCTGGGCCAGCGCCCCTCAGCCCAGTGGAGCCCAGACTCACCCTGCCGTCCATGGTTCACCCGTGACTCCTGCCTTCAAGTCTCTGTCCCCACCTCCCTAGCTACCCTGCGAGCCCCCAGGTACCCGACGGCAGGACCTTCTCCGGGCTCACGGGAGCCTCCTGTTAACTGTCAGAGTCCAGGGAGGGAGTGTGGACCATGTCAGAGAAAGCCCTTGGTTCTCTGGAAATAGGTGAGGCCAGGTCCATGGACCGACCACCTATTCCTCCTTAACCTCCATGCCCCCCACCGCCAGCATCCTTAAGTCAGAGCTTGGGAGGTCACACTGCCCACCCCCGCTGTGGCCAAGCCCCGGGGCCTGACTGCACGGGCCACCCAGCCTCCTCCACCCACACCACCCAGGTGGCCTTCCTGGTGTCCACTGCCTTCCCTCCAGAACCCTGGACTTCCGGTCTGCCTTCAAGGCCACGTCCACGGGATTCTTTTAAAAAGTGAGAGTAAGAAAACCCCGTGCTAGAGTCCGACCACAGACTACTCCTCAGAATAAAAGGGAAGGAACTCTGGGTTTACGGAGAACCTTGGATGGATCTCAAGGGCATTAGGCTGAGTGAAAAGAGAGAGCCAATCTCAAAGATCACAAGCTGTATGATCCCCTTTATATAACTTTCTCCAAGGGCCACAGTGATAGAGATGAGGACCGAGAGTGGCTCGGGGGGTGGAGGACGGGGTGGGGCGGGGGCGGCTCTGACGGGGCAGCGGGGAGCTTCCTGGGGACCCGGCAGCTCTGCCCCTCAACTATGGAGGCTTTGCAAGGGCGTGTGTGTGACATGGTCCGCAGAAGCATGCACAGATGTGCGCACACATACACACACATGCACAAACACACATACATGGGTTTCAGTGTATCTCTCAGGAGGACACAGTGCCACTCACAGCAAGGGCCCTGCCCTGGGCTGCAAGGCTGGAGCGTGGTGGTGCAGGCTCGGAATCCACCTTCTCCTCCCACATCGGGGGAGCCACACGCCCACCACAGGGGCAGTGCTGTTCAGGGCCCCGTGAAAGTGAAAGTCGCTCAGTCGTGTCCGCCGAAAGGCCCCAGTCCTCTGCTCCCAGCGCTGACCCCCAGACTCACAGCACCGGCATCTGCTCCTCTCCACCCCAGCCCCATGGGTCTCTCTTCCAGGGGCTCAGCCTGATGCTGCCACAGGCTCCCTTTTGCCTGCTCTGCCCTGGCTCTGGGGTCCCCCCTTCCCCTGTGCGGGCTCAGAGGAAACCCTCTTTCTGTTTCCTGCCTGACCCAGGGGCCGCCCCCCTCCCCGCCTGCCGGGTGACCCCGCTGAGCCCGTCTGGCTCCTTTCTTGGTCCTGACGACACTTTGTCCTCAGTGTGGCTGGAATAGGCGGACTCCTGATTTTTTTCTTCTGGGGGGGGGAATAGAGGAAAACCATTGGTTGGATATCCGATATCATAGAGGATATCCAAACCCTGGCGGTCAGGTGAGGGATGGTTCCTAGCCGAGGAAAGACTCCTGGCCTCCCGCTGGTCGTGGGCTGCCCGCCACACCCAGGGGGCTCCCTGCCCCAGCCCAGGTCTGTCCCCATCCAATCCACTGTCACGGGCCCCAAGGGGGTGCCCGGGACTGCAGGGCTCAGACCTGGTGAGGGCGAGTCCATCGCCGACCTTGGCCCTTGCAGCCTCCCCCTGAGGCCCCTCTTGCCATCTGAGCCCTTTCAGTCTGGGCATCCCCGGCTCCAAGGGTCGTCCGGGACTCTGACCTGGGTCTATCCCTAGGGACAGGCCACTTATCACTGTCACCCTGGCCCGGAGCCCACCCTCAGGAAACCTCTGTTTGGCGTCCTCATTGCTGGGAACCCAAGGGTAGATGAGAGGAGAGGCAGGGGCTCGGGGCAGCGCTGGGCAGGAGACACACCCTGAGGACTTCTGGCCTCGGGCGCTGCCTGAATCCAGGAGCTCCAGGAGGGCCCAGGGTGCTGAGACGGAGGCACAGCCTCGCCAAGGCCGGAAGCAGGGAGGCCGGGCTGCGAGCTTGTCGGTGAGCCGCTGGGCATCAGATGGCGTGAAGTCTGTGCGGGTGCGGACGCGGATGATGAGGGAAGTGCAGTGAACTGTGCGTCGCCTTGTAGCTGACAGCCCGGGAGACAGATAAGCAGTACAGTCACTCCAGCGCCAGCGAACGGGCGTCCAGTGATGGAAGAGGGGCCGCTGGGCTGTGGAGGCAATGACAGGGCTGCGATTACACCGGGTGGGGGCAGGAAGGGGCGGGGAGCCAGGGAGCAATTGCTGCCCCTCCTCCCCTCCCACCTCCCAGCGATGTCCCTCCGCTGCAGGTCAGTGACACTGCAGGAGGGGCCCTGCCACCTCCCCAGGCTGGGAGGCCCAGGGATCCCATAAGAAGGTCTGCTCATCTGTGACACTAATCCCCAGCTGCGATCCTATCTCGCTGGAGATAGCTCTCTGTCCATCGATCCTGAGCTGGCATTAGAACAGGAGCCTCGGCTATTAGCTCCCGGCAGTTCCAAAAGCTGCCCATCACTGACATCCACCGGGACGCAGGGGAGGGGCTGTCACCTGCTCCAAGGCTCCTGGCAGAGCCCCAGCTGGCCTTGCAACATCCTCCTGGAGGTGGGTGCTCGGCCCCAGCCTGGCTGGCACAGAAGGTCCTGGCATGCCTCTCCACCAACCCTGCCCCCACTCCGCCTCCCCTCCCGAGATGGCCCAGGCCCAGGATGTACTGGAACAAGGCATTCTTCCAGGGAGGGGACCCTGAGGACCCCACACCCCGGGGAGAAGTCAGCCTGGACAGGACAGCACACTCTCTGCCCTGTCACCCAAAGCCTCAACTTCTCCAGCAGTTGATGGAAAATGAGCCAGCAGGGGTGACAGCAGCTCCTACCTGAACCTCAGGAATCTCCAGACTGGCTGTCAGATGACTGATGTCTGATGTTACCCTGGAGTCGGCAAACTGTGGTGTTTGCCCCCCTCAATCGCTGGATCTCTAGGCACATGGGCCCTGTCTCTCCAGGTGGTTTGGAAGCCTCCCTGCCCCTCTCCCCCAGACCCCGCACCTGTTCTCATCTGACTCCGGACCTGGGGTCTTCTCTCCTGTATTCTGGAGCCCCATGTCTGACCACACCACTGCTACCCTGAACCCTCTCAGCAGCCTCAGGGGCAAATGCAGACCAGGTGTCCTGACCCTGAGACCTTACCTGCCTCTCTCTAGACTGCCCACCACATTCCTCCTTGCCCCTTCCCTAAGGCCTAGCAGGAAGCCTGCCTCCTCCAGGAAGTCTTCCTGGTGCCCTGGCAGGAGGGCGTACTGTTCCCCCTGGTCTCCGCATGACCTGCCACCCTGGGGCATGTGCTGGGTGCTTTCACCAGACCCAGGGCCTTGAGAACAGGTGACAGTCCTGGGAAAAAATGGCTCCTAGTGTGAAAGGTGGGCTGACCAAGCTGGCATGGTGGACCCTAGGGGGATGTCAGCTGGAGCCTCTCCAGGTTGGACTGGCAGCCGTGATCTGGCCTGACCACATCCCCAGGCCTGTGCCCTCCTCGGGGGACCTCAGGGCTGGTGGAGAGAGCTACAGTCCCCTCCTGCCAGATTTCTGCCCCGACCACCAGAACAGAATCAGCCAAGAAGGAAGACTCCAATGCGGATGACATGTGGGGTGTTGTCAGGGGTCCATTCCTCCCTCCTACATGGGGGCCGGTTGGGGGGCTCTGGGGATAAAGAAGGTGAGGCCTGTGGGAGCCAGGTGCACCGCTGCTCAGCAGCGAAGGTGGGTACCCCTGCCCTGGTCTCCCTGCCCACCTGCTGGCTGCGCAGGTCACAGCACCACCCTTGCCCTTCACTCCCTGCTCTCAGCCTTGGGGCTTCACTCTGAGCACAGGCCCCACCTGCATGGATGCGGGAGGGAGGACAAGTCTATATTTATTGTCGGTGCGAGGAGGCTTGTCTGGCTGAGCAGCAATGCCTTCATCCCATCTGGACTGGGGGCCGCTCTCAGTGGACAAGTCCCTCTGGCTGCCCCATACCAGCTGGGGACAGTTATAGGGGCACGGGGGGCTGGTTTGTGCTGGGCCTGGAGGCTGCTTCCTGGCTGGCAAAAGCTCCTGTGAGCCCCAGAGGCTCAGGCCAGGCTTAGGGAGTTTGCTAAGGCTTAGAGGGAGCTGGGCTCCAGAACAGATGACCATCCACACAGCAACAGCCTGGAGCGGGGGACTGGCCCAGGCTCAGCGGCACAGGGCGGCCCTGCCTCCAGACACCCTGACCTTTAACGGCTACACGGGAAACAAAGCAATAGGGATGTGGAGGTGGGCGCTGAACTGATTCTAGCTGAGCCCTGACCCTAGTCCCGCTCTGACCCCTGACCCCGGTCACACTCTGAGCCCTGACCCAGGTCCCGCTCTGAGCACTGACCCTGACCCCTGATCCACTGTGACCTCCCCAACATGGCACCTGGAGCCTTTGCAGGGCATGAGGCGTCCACACCCCCCCTGCTCTGCCGGGACTCAGGTCAGAACACACCTTCTCCCTACGTGGGGAAAGGTGTCCGCCCACACCTGGGGTCTGGGGGTCTTTTCTGAGTTGCAGCAGCAGATATTAAGGGAGAAGACAGCACTGTGAGGACCTCTCGGGATGGAGAATTGGTGACGTTTGCCTTAGAAACTCCACCCACACACCCTGCGCAGAGTCACTGACTCGCTTCACAGACAGGACACCGAGACCCAAGCAGTGGCCTCCCCTGGTCTCAGCGGAAGGACAAGGCTGTGGTCTGTGCACCTCTGGCTGCTCCTCACCCTGCAGCGCGTGTCTGGGCTCAGGGCAGATGTGAGCACCCACTGGCTGTGCTGGGCCTTGTGATGCCCCCGGAGCCAGAGGGGACCCTGGCATCTCAGGGGGCCCCGGCACTTGGCTCGCTGATGCCCCCACCCTGAGCCCACACTGCAGGGCAGAGACAGAGCAGGCCCTGCTCAGTGCTTTGGGGACTGACCTGGGTCCAGTGGGGAAGCCAGACCCTTCCTTTCAACTTCGCCTTCGCCGGCTTCTCTCTCTCTAAACCCCACAGACCTCAAGCTCTAGGAGGGGTGGGTGAGAGCCACTCTTGTACCCAGGATAACGGGGTTGATCAAGTTCCCTGCTCCTTGTCCTTCCTGGGGGCCTCTCAGGGTCCTGACAGCTGGACCACTGGAAGCAGGTTTCCTGGCCCTGGGCCTCCGCCAGCAGGGAGGCCAGGGGAGGCCGTCCAGGTTCCGGCACGCCCGTTCAGTATGCTCTCACACTTCCCACTCACATAAATATCCAGCTTTTAAAATTTAATAAAAAACATACCAATTATAAAAGCTATTTACCCAGTCAAATCAATCATGGGCTTTGGCGTGTTTATGCCTGAACACCTGATTTCAGCTCGTAAGTCACTTTTACACCCTCTTTAGCACCTAACTACCCAAATGAGCTGGCAGCACAATCCGGAGTGATGGAGCCCCCTTCCCCGGCCTTCTTCCCCCCATTCCCTCAGGCCAGGAAGTTGGATCACCTCCGTGGAAGCCAGGATCCTGGAGTCAGGACTTAGACCCTCTGGGCCTCCTGCCTGGAACCTGTCTCCCTCTCTGCAGGTTGGAAAGCCAAAGCTCACCTCCTCCAGGAAGCCTTCCCTGCCTACCCTAATTCACAGTGTCCTCTCCTCTTCCCCAGTACCGGATGTGCCGGCTGTCTCCACATCAGTGAGAAATGTGTTCACTTTCTTGTGTTTCACAGTAACGACTGGGGCCGCCACACGGAGTCTGCTGCAATGGCATGGGGACTCTAGGGAGGATTGGTGAACAGTTCTTCTTACAGCACTTGACCTCCGTGCGTGCTTCAGGGGTGAAAGCAGAAGACCTGGCCAGGGAAGAGTCCTGCAGGTGAGGGGAAGGCACTGTGTGAGGTCCGGCAGCCAGATACTTGTTGATAAGAGCAGGCATTCCAGACCAGGGAAGCAGATTCAGGCGGCTGCAAAGTTCAGGAGACGACAGGAGAGCAGGAGAACAGCATCCAGGGTCACACAGATCTGCCTCTGCACGCCTCGCTGAGTGGTCTTCGGCAGACCTCCTGGCCTCTCTGAGCCCCTGTTTCCTCATCTGTGGGATGGCATTGTTGTGAGCGGAGTTCATGAGCGAGTCGGTGTGAGTCAGGAACCCCCTGCTGCTCAGCGATGCTGTGACCCGAGCTGCTGTTCTCTCTGCTTCTTGTCTCTGTCAGCGGTGTTTTTTCCATGACTAAGTGTAGCTTGGTTGCTAAGCACACAGACTCTGATATTAAACCCACTTGAATTTGAGTCCCAACTCTGCCACTTACTGTGTGATCCTGTACAGGTCACTCAGCCACTCTGTGCCACAGTTTCTTATGGCAACCTGGACACCATAAAAAATGCCCCACAGGTTTGAAAATGTATCCTGGAATTCACATGTGATGGTTGGAGCTGAAGCAGCCTCATTGGGCTACAACAAAAAGCTCACAGAATTGGAATGAAACAAGATCATCAAGCAAAGGGATTTTGTCCATAGTTGCTGGATCCTAAATATTTCCTGATTGGAGTCTCCAGTGTTTACCGAGGTGGAGTGGACACAATGCAGGGATGGAACCTATTCTACCCTGACCCTGTGATCCCAATGTATTGTGAATCATCTGCATTTCTGCGCCCTCATCAATAACAGCAACCATACTACACCTTCTTAGTGGGTTGCTGGGAGGATTAAGATACTGGGGACAAGATGTGTAACATGCTGCCTGCCATACAGTGTGGCTCACAATAGCTCAGCTAGTTAATTGTTAAGTGCCTGCTGTGCACCAAGTGATCAGCTAAGCAGTCTGCACATTGTATTCTATTTAATCCATCCAACTTCATGCTGGAATTTCATAAGAAATCTTCACAAACAATTTGTCACCATTTGCAACAGTTAGGTTTGGTGGTAAGTCAGAGGAACTCAAAATAGCAGCAGCCTAAATAAGAAAAAAGTATATTTCTCCCTTTTTCACAAAGCCTGGAGGCAGATTTTCCAGGAGTGCCTGCACTGCACAGGTCTCAGGGCCTTGTATCCTCTCTTCTGTATTGGTGGATTCACAAAACACAGCCTCCATTTTCAAAGCCACTCCATGGTACAAAAAGGGTACTGCAGCTCCAGCCATCACATCTGCATTCCAGGATACCAGAAGGGAGAGGCAAGGTGTGAGTAGCAGCTGCATTCATAATGGGTCCCTGAAGGGAACTTTGACACTTATATTTGTATCTTGTTGGCCAGAGTCTCATGGTGGCATCCTGGCAAGAAGGACTGGGATGTGTCATCTCTGTCTTCTGATTGTGTGCCAGCTAAACATTCTGTTCAAGAAAGAAAGAGAGAAGGACATTGCAGGAAATCTAGCTGTCTCATACATACTGACATTTGATCATTTTTTAGCATAGTTTTAGCCAATTTATCTAGGGAAGCCAGCCCTTGATTTAAAGCAGGATTTCTTTATTGACACTGTTGCTATTTTGGGCTGGATAATCCTTTCCTGGGGAATGGGAGAGGGCTGGCCAGTGCATTGCGGAATGGTGAGCAGCCTCCCCGGACTCTATTTACTAGAGGACAGTAGCCTCTCCTCCCCCAGGTGTGATGACTGGAAATTGCCAAATGTCCCGCGGGGGCCAAAACTGCCCTTAGTTGGAAACTTCTGACTTAAAACAAACACAGATGATGACTTGGGAAGAAAGGTTGTTCAAGAGAAAAACAGTTAAAAAATGCAAAGAGGTCATGGAAGTGTCATCACAGATAAAGGGTTAAGAAAATGTGGCCCATCCATATAAAGGAATATTATTCAGTCTTAAAAAGGGAAGAAATCCTGATGCCTGTTACAATGTGAATGGACCTTGAGGACATTATGTTTAGTGAAATAAACCAGTCATAAAACCACAAAGACTGTGTGATCTCACTTGTATAAGGTCCCTAGAGGAGTCAGATTCACAGAGGTAGGAAGTAGAAAGATGGGGACCAGTGACTGGTGGGGGAATGGGGAGTTGGTGCTTAATGGTATATGTGGGATTAATGGGTACAGGGTTTCCATTTTACGAGATGCAGAGATCTATGGAGATGGATGGTTGCATATGATGAATATGTTTTATACCTCTGAATTATCCTCTTAGAAATAGTTAAGATGGTTAGGTTTTATGTTATGTGTATGTAAGCACAACAACAACAACAACAACAACAACAACAAATTGGGGGAAAAAAATGCAGTGGGTCATTCACACTTCCTGGAGGCCCAGTGCCAGCGTCTCATTTGTTTTCCAAGCTCCTCCTCTCTCTCATCATGGTCTTTGGAGCCTGAGGTGGGGAGGAAAGCCTATGTTTTCAACCTCTTCTGGGAGGTGTCAGCAGACAATCAGCTCACCGTCTTGGTCTATGAACCCAGATAAATCCCAAATTTAAGGCCACAGTGTTAAAGCACACACTAGAAACCAGCAGATCTAGAGTCAGATAGGCCTGAATGCTTGCCAAAATGTAAAAGGGGAGTACATCTGAAGCAGGGGAACTCTTGGCAGATTCACAAGTGCAAGGAAGGACGTGTTGAACTACATAAGAATGAAAATTCTGCATCCGGTGAACACAAGAAAGGCAGTGAAGGAAGAGCAAGTTCAACAGGGAGACATAAATACTCAGGAACATAGCGTCCTAATGGTTACTGTTGTTCGTGTGTAAGGAGTCTGTAAAAAGTGATCAGAACACGCACTAACCTCAAACAGCTCATCAGTCAAGGATGCGGTTACCCAATTCACAAGAAGCCTAAACATAATTAGGAAAACAAACACGGGAAAAGAGGCCTCCCTCACCAGTAATAAAGGAAACGTTCATGAAAATAAAGTGCCCGTTCCTGCTAATAAGGAGAACAGACATTAAGACACCGTAACGTCCGATGTGAGCTGAGGATGCGAAGATGAGCAGTCAGAGCCCCGCTGGACCAGCCCCCCAAGCAGACACTTGGCAACGAGCATCACACACTCAAAAATGCTCCTTTAGACCCACAGCTTAATTTCTCAGATGCTATCCCGAGGAAGTAATCCTAAACACACAAAAATACATATTTTTAGCAAAATAATTAGAAACAACCTAAGCATTTGAACATGGGGAATGTTTAAGCAAACAGTGGTTTATCCAGTTGAAAGAATATTACAGCCATTAAAAATAATGTTTGCTAAGAGCGTGTACAGAGAACACTTGCAGGGAACAAAAACCTAATGGTAATAGAGTACAATATGATTCCACCAATGTAAAAAAAAATATTCGCCACCCTGTTCAAAATGACTTTGAAGAAAGGTGCACTAAAAATAATGAAAGGACATGGCCCCACGTATTAACAAGGGTTATCTTTGCCTGGTGGGTTACAGGCAAAACTTGCTTTGTCTTACTCTGCTATTTTCCAAATTTTTCCTTACTTGGCTGTGTTACCTTTTGTAAGATAAACGTGTTTTGCAAAAGCCTGGCTAACCCCAAAGGAAATATTGTGTGGTTGATTATTACTGCACGACCCAAGGTTACTTTAACCGGGATCTCAGAGTTGTGAAAAACAAATTGCAATGGGAGGAAAGTCACACTTGCGGCAGACTCAGGTCTTCACTCTCCCAGCCCAGGGATGCCCTCCTCGATGGGTGGGGCAGACTGGTAGGTGTGAACGTGACTAATACACTCCGATGGAAGTGTTGGTCCCCAGGGACAAGGAGGGAGCTCACGAGACAAATGCAAAGGCTGTGAACTGAATTGTGTACACCTCTCATAAACTTGACCAGTATTTGTGTAGAAGGCAGGTCCCCTGGCACCAGCCCAGCAACAGAGGCAGACTTCACATTAATGGCACATGGGCTGCCCGTCTCCATCTGGAGGGTCACCAGGAGTCCCCTTTGGGCCTCTGGTTCCAGCTTCAGTATTCATCGTGGTGTCCCGGCTTGGGTCAGAAGTTACAGGGTGACCTACCCCTGGCGCCCTCTGAGGGGGTGTTGGGGTGCCACACGGCCATCATCCTCAGACCTTCCCTGGCTGCTCAGAGTCTGGGGACCACGGAGATGAGGGTCCGCGGGCAGTCTGAAGCCTCCAGGGGTCCGTGAGCCCTCTGCAGGCTGGTGGAAGGACCTGGGTCTCCTGCCAAGAGTTCTAGGGCTGCCTGAGCCCACACTGGCTGCCTGACCTGAGGCTCACCCGGAGGCCACCGTTTACTGGTGTCCCCACATCTCAGGCCACGCCCCCCACACACGCCCCACGGCCTGCAGGAAGCTGGGCTCCTGGTTCAGCCCCTTCCTTCCCAAGCTGGCCATGCAGGAGCAGGCTGCCGCTTTTCCCCACTGCCAAGCTGCCCACCTCTGGGGGGTGTTGCGCCTGGGGCAGGGGTGTGGCGAGGGTGAGGACGGTGCCCGTTTCCCAGAGCTTTGTCCTCACCCCGCTCTGTGCTGATCCTGCTGCCCGGGGGGTAACTTTTAGCGTCTCATCAAACTGTCTCCAGTGAGCAGTTCTATTTTTAGGGGTGGGGTTGGCTTGTCTGGGATTTTTGGAGATCCAAGATGCTAAGGCAGCCCTCTGAACTCAGATGTTCACGGAGGCAATCGGTGAGGGCGTGACATTCATGCAGGGCCTCTGTGCCTGTATGTCTGCGTTCGTGCGGGGACCCAAGAGCATGGCCTCTCTGGGCACCAGGATCCCCTTGAGTGGTGTGGCCCTGTTGTGACTCATCCAAACAGGGACATGGCTGTCAGCCCTGCCTATCCTCACGGCCCCCCTGCCAGGGGGAGCCTCTCACCCCTGGTTGGCAGATGAGATGTCCTGGCAGGTGAGTTCAGGGCAGTACTGGAATCCAAGTCAGGAAACCCTTTTGTTTGCAGACTCCTCTGGCCCAAGGTGGGGCAAGTTCCCTGTGCATGACAGTGACAAGTGGCCAGAACGCATTTTCGGAGAAGGGTCACACCCTATCAGACCAGGCCTTGCTGGGCCCAGGACTGACTCTGACCTGCCTGGCCCCCATGGGAGAAACAAGGGGCCCCGGGGGCCGAGGGACTGCTCGGGGGCCTGGCCCACCTCCGGCACCGTGGCCCTGTGGATCCTCTTCCTGCCTGGCCGCTGGACCCCTGACGCCTCCATCTCTGCTTCAGGAATCGATAGCTGTGAGAAGCCAGTCCCTGCGGCAGCTCTCTGCGCTCACTCGGGGCCTCATCTTGTTGTTTGCGGCTTATTAAGATAAACATTTGTCTGGGCTTCAGGGTTTCAAGGGGCTTTTGTGACTGTGCTGGTAAGAGGCTGAGCTTGGGAGCTCAGGGAGGGGATGGCGGCGGTGGGGGGGTCTCGGGCTAGGCTTTGCTGGAGCCTGACGGCGTTCCCCACACTCTGCACCTGCCACTCCTGAGCGTCAAGGTTCCTGAGGCTCGGCGGATTTGCCCCTGCTCGGTCGGTCCCGTCCCGGGCAGCGGGCACAGGGGACGAGGGACCCAGGTTGCAGAGGAGGGGGCGGGGGTGCGTGAAGTCAGAGGGATGCTTTAGCCCGGCCACCACACCTTGCCCAAGGTGAGCGCCCAGGAGCCCCGGTTTCCTCGGCTGTAAAAGGTGACAGCAGCCAGCCAGACCTGCAGGCTGTGATGATTAAACAAGTTCACAGGTGTGAGGACCGAGCTGGGGGTTGGACACCGAATCAAGGTGTGCTGAGGACCTGCTGTCTTCACTATGAGCAGTGACAGTGGAGGTTATAGGCAACTTCGGTGCCGGCAGCCAACCCAGGGGCTCCTGGAAGGTTCTGGAAGGAATCCTCGGGGACAGGTAGGAAGCAAGGCGTCGGACTGAAGTGGTCAGGGTGCGGGGGGAAGCGTGGGCAGAGGACACAGTAAGCCAAAGGCGGCCCGAGGGCCTGGGATGGTCAGGGGAGCTCCAGTGCTCTGCAGCGGGCCTGGGAGCTGTGCCCAGGGGGTGGCGGGGCCAGGCCTGCGTCCGTCATCCGCGGGATGGGATGGGGTGCGCCCTGCAGCCTCACTTGTGGCCGTGCATTCAGAGCCGCATCTGAAGTGGTGGACATGAGGCTGAGGGAGGGATGGGAGGTGCTAGGTGGTGGGTGGGACCAGCCCCTTCTCCGGGTCCCGTTCTGGGCCGGGGGAGCCGTCCCCTCTGTGGGGCTGTGGGGCATCCAGTCCAGAGGCAGGCGGGACTCCATGCTGATTCATCCTTTGCGGGCCTGGGGAGGGGGACGGGATGCAGAGGGGATGGAGGCAGGGTGTCACCCTGGAACTCACAGTCACGTGGGGAACAAGCCTGGTGGGAGAGTCCGCGAGATAGACAGTCTGATTGAGTCTGGGGTCCTGCTCGCCGGGGGCCTTCTAGGGGGAGCCTCACTCCTGTCCTGTGCAGACCCGGGCCTGCTGTCTCAGGCCGCCAAGGGTAATGAGAGTGGCAGGCTCAGCACCGCGTCATCCAACAGGACACAGCGTGACGTGGCACGAGACAGCCTGACATGACGTGAATCAGGGCTGCTTCCTGCGCTCCTTGTGGGCGCTGGGAGCTGAGGCTGGGGTCTGGCAGGTGCTGCCAGGCCTGAGATCAGAGGGAGGAGGGCAGTGAGGGACAGGAGGAGAGGGCAAGAGATACAGGGAGAGAGAGAGCCCATGTGGCAGAGAGCCAGGAGGCGGGGGCAGAGAGAGCTGGGGTCCTGTGGACCCATTCCTCCGCACCCCTGGTCACGGGGAAACACGTTAGTGAGTTTGCTGCAACCCTTGTTCAGGGGGCCAAGCGACCAGACACTGGCGCCCCTGGGGTCGGCCTTGACAGCATCCCCAGGTGGACAGGGCAACATCTCTCCCCCCGCCCCACCCCCGGGCAGCAGCCGGGATGCTCACCAGCACCCACCCAGTGCTTATGCCCGATGGCTCCAGCCCCACCGGCACCCGGCGAGGTCACTGCCTCCCTCCCCAGACGCCCCAGACCCAGCTGTGCCTCCGCCACCCCTCTACCCTGGAGCAGGTTGAGGAGTCCTGGGTGCAAGTCACACCCCTGCCACGTGGCCACCACGGGCTTGAGACTCACTCGCTGGTGTCTTCAGTTATGTTCACCCACTGGTTTCAGATGGGCCCGTGGTCCCGACCCCTGGGCAGGCGAGGGGCCTCTGAGGTCGTGGACGGACGCCTGCAGCCAAGGCGTGGTGTAGACGCCTGGTGGTGAGCAGGCGGCGTGCTGTGTCTGGGACGCTGGGATCCCGGGCCCCCGCGGGGTCTGTCTCTGCTGCTCTCTCTCTGTCTGGGAGTGGAGGGTGGATGGCGCCTGTTGGTCTGGGCTTCTATCTGGGTCGGCCTGCTGAGCTCTGGGCAGGGCTCTTGTGTGTGTTGTCCCAGGGCTGGCCATGCTGGGTCTACACAATAGAGATGTGTTTCCCACTCAGGTCAAACCCGAAGTGGGGTCCCACTGTGGCTCCCCCTCTACGTGGGCCTGCAGGGAGGGGCTCAGGCTTCCGTCAGCTCCAGCCTCTTCCACCCTCAACACTTGGCCCGGGATGGTTAGTCTCCTGTGCCAGTGTGGCCAGGCTCTTTTAGCGGCTATTCAGTAAAGCACCAATTTACGTGTTTCTGTGAAGACATTTTATATCTGTGATTAATACCTGCATCTCTGGATGGTAAGTTCAGGGATTATCCTTGATAATCTGGGTAGGCCTCGGCCAACCAGATGAAGGCCTGAAGGGCAAAACTAAGTTTTCTGAGGAAGGTGCAATTCTGCCTCTCAGCTGCCTGAGTTTCTCACCTTCCTGCCTGCCCTGCGGATTTCAGACCTGCCAGTCCCCACAGGCACATAAGCCAGTTTGGGGGATAAACCTCTTAGATACACATGTCTGCCTCCCTGTTCTGTGTCCCTGGAGAAGCCTGCCTTCTGCAGCCTCCAGTGTGTGTGTTAGACACTCAGTCAAGTCTGACTCTTTGTAATCCCACGAACTGTAGCCCTCCAGGCTCCTCAGTCCGTGGAAGTCTCCAGGCAAGAATGCTGGAGTGGGTAGCTATTGCCTTCTCCAGGGGATCTTCCCGACCCAGGGATCAAACCTGGGTCTCCTGCACTGTAGGTGGATTCTTTACCAGCTGAGCCACCAGGAAAGACAGCTCAAGGCCCTTGGGCCTGTGCATCGGTATGGAGTCTCCAGACGGGCCAGGCCTGCCAGCAGCCCCATGCCCCCTGTCCGCATCCCGTTAGGGTGCACCTGACTGTGAGGAGACTGGGGAGTCTGGCTGTGCCCCCAGGGAGGTGAGCGTGCCAGATCCATGCAGCGTGAGTCACTGCCGCAGCCCTGGAAGCTCAGCACGACGTGCGTTTGTTCTCCACCGATTCTGTGGGATGGCAGTCTGGGCCCACCTTCCCGGGTCCTCCGCTCAGGGTCTCCCCAGGTGCATCCTGGTGTCACCAGGCTGCGTCTCCTCGGGGCTCAGGGTCCTCTCCCAAGCTCCCATGATGCTGGAGAATTCACTCTGTGAAAGCTATGGGATTCTGGGTGCCTAGCCTCTTCAGGGCCGGCAGGAGAGATGGTCTTTGTTGCTTGACGCCTCTGAGCTTGGGAAACATCGAATCCTCTTAAGGATCTTTTCTGATTAGTCTGGGCCTGCCCTCAATAATCTCCCTTTGATTCAACCCCAAGTCAAACTGACTAAGAAACTTATTCACATCTGCAAAACCCCTTCACCTTTCCCAGATGATGTGACCCAATAAGGAGTGACACCTATTTGTAGGATGCAGGATAAACCCTGAACATTCATTGAAAGGACTGATGCTGAAGCTGAAGCTCCAATACTTTGGCCCCCTGATGCGAAGAGCTGACTCATAGGAAAAGACCCTGATGCTGAGAGAGATTGAAGGTGGGAGGAGAAGGGGACGACAGAGGATGAGATGGTTGGATGGCATCACCCACTCAATGGACATGAGTTTGAGGAAACTCTGGGAGTTGGTGAAGGACAGGGAAGCCTGGTGTGCTGCAGTCCACAGGGTCACAAAGAGTCGGACGTGACTGAGCGACTGAACAGCCATGTGGGGATGGGGACCCAGGAGACTGTGCTGAATTTTTCGAGCCACAGAGGAGAGCAGGTTTGGTGACCAGGTTCCCTGTCTCCTCCCCAGACCCCCAGGAGGAGGGGCTGCTCGGGACAGCCCCCTTTTCACCAGGCTTTCCCCTGCCTGGGAAAACACTGGAGACATTTATTCAACATTTTAAACAAGAGAGGATGCTCTTTTCCCACCGTTTCAGGGCGTGTGCACCTCACACAGAGGAGGGAGGGGGAGGGGAGGGAGGGGGTTTGGGTGGCAGGTAGGGAGGAGGTGTCTCTGGGGATGATGGAACAGCCTTCTTTCCTGCACTGGCAGCAAAGCCACATGCTGTAAAACAGCATAATGACCCTGTCTTCCTTGGCACAAACCACACTTCCCCACAGCTCAGATTTATGTCCCTCCAACCTGCTCGCAGGGTGGGAGGGCATTGGCTGAAGGAACCCTGGCTGATCCAGGGCACCCCCTCCATGGGGCTTCCCCTCTGGACCCGCCTTCTTGCTCCAGAACTGAGAGGCAGGCGCCCGCCCCGTCTGTCTCCTGAGCCCTGAGTGGGGAGACAGTGGCAGACCCGCCTCTCCTCCCGAAATCAGAGGCTCGCGCTGCGTCTGCCTCTTTCCCAGCCACCCAGCCCTCGAGGGTGGTGTGACTCTATACCGCCAATTCTCCTAGCCTTTCCTGGGGAACAGTAGGTCATTCTCACCCGGGCTCATCATCACCCCCCTTTGCCACCTGGATTCCACTTCCTGGCTGGGGGCGAGCGGGGAGTGGCAGGCACTGCCGTGACTCCAGCCGGGAGCCAGCGCTTGGAACTTGCCCTCGCCTCCTTTTGTGGGCGGAGGAGGGAAGGGGCTGCCCTGAGCCACCGTCACGGTGCAGGTCCCGGGAGCAGTGCTGTTGCTGGTGAGGCTGGGCTGGGGTCAGGAGAAGAACAGTTCTTGGGGAAAGTGCAGCCTCACTGGGGAGACAAGACCAGACCTTCGTGGAAGGAGAGACCAGCCTGGGACAGGACACTCTGACGCTGGATCATGGGGCTTGGGTCAGACCCCTGCTAGGAGCTGAGAGAGGGCTCAGAGGCTGTTGCTGAAGGAGAGGGTCCTTTAACTCAAGGCTGTGACTTGCCCAACATCATGAGCAGAGCCAGATCCAAATGTGGGCTTCTCAGACCCCAGCCCAGAGCTAGCAGCCCACTCCTAAGGCTGCTGACCACCTTGGGGTCCTGCATCCTGCCATTGGTTGCTTGGAAACCAAAGAAATATTCCCAAGAAGAGCCGGCCCCCTGAAAGCAGCATGTTAGCTCCTGCTCTGCCACTGGCCCCAGACCCCCACCCCGGCACCTCTGAGGTGTGTGTGACCTCTGCAAGGTGGGGCTGGAATCACTGCCTCACAAGGCTGATGGGAGGAACTGCTTAGGTTAGGAAAAAACAACGACAATCTCAGAAGTGTTTTGCAGAAAGTAAATTTCCAAACAAAACACGAGCTGTTTCTGGTTTTATCGCTCTAACAGCTGGAGTTGGAGGCTATTTCCGAATTACTCTGATTTCTTGGCTCATCCAACGGCCCACTTATTTAAAATGATTTATTTGCAACAGAAGACTATGGTGTGTGTGTCGGGCGGGGGGAGGTATCTGAGCCCATTCCATTGAACCTGAGTCTTGGTGGGCTGGGTGAGGCTGAAAACTAGGGGAGCCTGCAGAAGACCCACAGGTTCAGAGAGGAGATGGCTGAGCCAGGGTCGGGTAGAGGGGAGCAGAGCTTCCAGGGGCCCCTGGGCGCCGTTGTCACACCTGGAGGGGCTCGGCTCTGGCCAGCTCCAGGCTCCACCCCTGCTGCTGTCCTCTGCCCGGTGTCTGAGAGCCCGCTGTGTCACTCCACTCCTCTGCGGGGCCCTGAACCCTGCTGAGCTTCCCCTGTGGTTGAGAAGGTCCTCCATGGCCCCTCGTGGCCGCTCCCCCACGCCCCCCCAGTGAGGACCTGCTCAGAGTAGCCCCTGCTCTCCTTTTGCCACGCCCCTCACTGCCTGGGGCACCCTGCCCTACCCTGCCCACCATGTGATGTCCCTCTGACCCTTCAGGTCCAGCTCAAGTGGGAGAAGCCTTTCCTGGCACCTTCAGGGAGATCTGGAAGCTTCTGTAACTCTGCGCTGCTCAGACCCTCACCTAAGGCTGGTTGCTACGTCATTTGCTTCTTCTGCAAAGAGCTCCTTAAAGCCAGGACGTGTGTGTGTCCCTCATTGCCTGGTAGGTCTTAGGAACTCGATCCATGTTCGTGGAAGGAGGAAGGGAGGGGCTTAGAGAGGCGAGGGGCCCTCTGCCAGACTGTGTGCGGTGTGGGGGCTTCCTAGAGGGCACTGCACCCCTCCCCGCGTGGCCTGCGGGTCTTGAGGGCACAGCGCCTCTGCCTGCCTCCCTCTGAGGCTGTTCCAAAGCCCCTCGGGCAGAAAGGAAGGAGCGCTGGCATTTCCCGCAAAATGAGGGGGTGGTGAGGCAGTCCCCAGGCCTCCCAGCCCTGAAATCTCTTCTATTTATAACATGAGCCCTGCATCGGCAATTGCTATTCAACTCAGGGGAGGCTGTGAAATAAAATTGTGTAATAGAATTTATTCTCCCCCGTCCACTTATTAAATCTCACCTCAGGACACGCTCTCTCCAATGCTGGGCACTTCTCGGCCGCTCCCAGGGCGGACCCAGCAGGCGCCGCCCCCCGTCTCCCACAGTCACCCAGAGTGGACCCGTGCAGGGATCTCAGACCTCCCGCCGGCGGCTGGGGATTGGGGCCGGGGCCTGGGCCGGGGTCTCACGGGTCCTGGGGCTTCGTGGGGAGGCAGGCAGGCATGTGGGCCGGGGCCGCGCTCCCGCCTCCATCTGAATTTCTGGGTGGCCAGAGCAGGGGCCTAGCCAGCTGGGGTGCTCGGGTCCCCTCACCCTCACCTTCCACCCCCTGTAGGACCTGCACCCTCACCCCAGTGCCCACCACCCGGCCTGTGTGGGGAAGTTATGCCCTCACTCCCCACCCCCGCTGACACACCCACCCACACACCATTTACACACACAGACACACATACCCCACACACCATTTACACCCACACACACACCCCACACACATTTACAGACACACATTTACACACACACATTCACACACACACACACACCATTTACACCCACACATACCCACACACACACACACACTCACCCCCCACTGTGTACACAAGCTGTACCCCCTCTCAGGATCCCCCTCCCCTTGGTTCTCAAGTGTTCGACTCCTGGCCTCTTAGAGGCTCGGGCCAAGCCTGGCTTGATCTAAGGTGGCCTCCTGGCCCCCTGGCCCCCACCCCACCCATACTCCCAGGCTTGCCCCTCCGCCAAGCACTTGTGAGACTTTAGCCTCCTGAGGTCCGTGTTAGTTGAGCAAATATCTGTTAGCACACTGGGTGGATGGAGCAGACTCCAAAGGCTGCTCTGGAAGCCCCGGGCTGGGTGGAGGAGACCCATCCAGGCCATCGTGGGCACTGTCCCTCTCAGCCTGGGGGGGGCGCCCCTCCTTCCCCATCAGAGTGTCCCAGGGCCATGGAGAAGGTGGGTGTGGGAGCTGACGGGGTCTCAGCAAGAGGGCCGTCGGTTTCCTCATTAGATGGAGGAACACTTCTTGCTACAATGAGCCACAAAGGGGTCTCTTGACCCCTCTCCCCACCTTCAATTCCTAATCACACCATTGCATCAAATTAAAACAGAAGCAGGATTGTGCTTCATCGGGGTGGGAGGGGGGCTGTGGTTTCTTGCCTCGAGGGTCCTGATGCCCCCAGCCCCTCCTGCCTGCCCCCAGCCATGATCCAGCAGGCCCGAGCTTAGGGCCAAGTGAGGGGGGTCTCATGACAGTTGTGCTGCAGAACCCCACCCCCAGACAGTCCTCCCAGGTCCTTGGAGCACTGCCAGCCTTAAATGCAGATGAAGGCGGCAGCCAGCCACCCACACAGCTTGCTAACTTGGTAAGTATTTTTAGAACCACTTCTCCAATATCTCCCTTGCTAGGGGAGGGAGTGAAGGGGGCTCAAGAGAGGACTTGGGGTTTGTGGGGGGCCAGGGTCTGAGTGAGCCTTCTCAGATGCAGAGCCCTCCTACCGTCCTCATGGGGGTGCGATGTGCCTGGGGAGCTCATGTGTCATCTTCCCATTCTGCAGACAGGCACACTGAGGTTCGAGAGGTTCCCTTGCTTTTCAGTGGTTGAGTCGGGATTTAAAACCCTGAATTTCTGACTCCAAAGGCCCTGTCTTTGGGCCAGTCTCCTAGCATTTGGAAGGCCCCACCCTGCTGGTACTTTGGTCAGGGTTAGAACAAGCCATATCGTGTCCAGTCTCCCTGTGAACACAGTGTCCCTTCCGTTTCCCTGGAAGAGGAGGCTGGCCTTTAGGAAGGCGGGCAGAGCCAGCCAGGTGTCCCGAGAGAGTCCCAGGCTTTCAGGACCCTGGACAGGGGCACACGTGGCCACCTCCCGAAGGGACGCCGCCCCAGTGAGTCTTACCACCTTCTCCGCCCCCCACCCCCCCATGACTTACAATTACAAGAGAATAGTTTAGGACAGGCCCAGCCTCAGGGTCCACCACAGACCAAGTGAGTCAGAACCCCCAGATGGGAGGCCCATGCATGAGTCTTTTTCACTTCCTTTTTATTTACACAAAGCATTCACATGTACAGTTGTTCTCGGAGGTACAGAACTTGATAACAACAGCAACAATAACAGTGACAATACTGTGCGGCCCGAGAGTTGAGAACCACTACTCTGGTCTCTCCTGACCCTAACTGCTCCCCTTGCAGCTGCCCGGGTGTGAGCATCGGACAGGTGTCTGAGATGGGAGGGTCCTCGCCACTGTCCCTGTTCAGTTGTATTGTGGGCAGGGGCTCTCCCGCAGACCTTGAGTTCTCTGCCCTTGATTCTCAGAGTCGGGACAGGTGAGTGAGCCCTGGAGCCCGCAGGTACAGGCCTTCCTTCCCTCCCTCTGGCTGCCGGCCCTTCACTGACCACACAAGCTTTTGACAAACCTTCCAGTCTGCCCATGGGGTGCCATCCACCAGTGTTTCAAAGGAAATGGAATTGCAGGCTGAGGGGGAGGGGAGGGAGATGGGTGGGCCAAGCACGTTCCCTGCTGCAGGGTGCTGGGGGTCCTTCTGCAGTTGGAATTTCCAAAGTGACACATTTGTCAACATTATGACCCAATTAGGCGCGATAACCAGAGTGCATGCCTGCATCGCGTGTAATCGCTGGTAATATTACTTAGCGACGAGTGGCTGAGTGATGAGGCTCAGCTGTGTGGGAGGTGGAGGGGTAAACACTTCTCTGTCTGATTGGTCCTTGGCTGGGGTAGGGACCGGGAGTCCAGAGCCTTCGCTTCAAATGACAGCCAAGGACCAAATGTTCCCCACTCTTGGGTTTGTTTTTCGGTCAGTTGGTCAAGGTGACGTCGAATTCTAGCTCATCTCTCCATCACCCCAGACCCTGCAGGCTCCCCATGGGGCTCCACTTGTCAAGCCACGGGTCAGCTCTGTTCCTCCTGGGCATCTGATTCTCTCCACTGCAGTTTGATCCATGAACTTTTTCCCAGTGGAGGCTGGTACATCTCCTGGCCTCTCTCCTCCCAGACAGAGTGATTCTGCTAGACCCACCAAACACATTGCTGAGGCTTCTTATCATCCTGAAGGATTTTAAGCTTTGTCACCTCCTTGGACAACAAAGCAACCTTGGGGAGCTCTCTGATGAGGTCCTGTTCCCTGTTTTCCAGATAAAGAAATATGGAGGAGGCTTACCTAGGATAGAGTTCAGGTCAACAGAGGGCCCCCAGTCCAGAGCCTCCCACCCCACTCTACATGCAACAGCCTCCCCTCTAGGCTGGGTGCTTTCTTTAGGGCCTTGTTCCCGGAGACAGGCTTCCATGAGGGAGGCAGCTCGTTGCTGCTGTCCAGGTAGTGGAAGAGTTCTCATCAGTGCAATGTCAATTTGCAGGCGTTTTATAAGAGGAGGTTGCTGACAACCTGGAGTGTATTTGAGCCACATATGCTGGTGGAGAGGCTTGCCAGGTGGCTCAGTGGGTAAAGAATCCGCCTGCAATGCAGGAGAGAGAGGAGATGGGGCTCAAGCCCGGGGTTGGGAATATCCCCTGGCGAAAGACATGGCAACCCAGTCCAGTGTTCTCGCCTGGAGAATCCCAAGGACAGGAGTCTGGTGGGCTACAGTCCATGGTGTTGCAAAGAGTCAGGCACGACTGAATGACTGAACACACTCGCACGCACGCTGGTGCAGAGACACCCTGAGGGACAGAGGGGCAAGGGTCCTGATGTGCTTACGGGGCGCACGAGGTTCCGACCCCAGGCAGGCATCCTTCATCCTCAGCTTTCTGGGTGAGACTGTCACGGCTCCAGTGTGCAGATGAACATAGGGAGGCTCCCAGGGTCGCTGAACTTGACGAAGAGCAGGCGGGCCTGCCAAGCCCCGACCTGCCCTGCATGGGCTGCCCTTCAGTGCAGTGTCTCACCCAAGAGGAGGCCCGCAAAGACCACAAGTCTCAGAAGGAAGTCCACCTCCAGGCAGGGGGGATGGGGGTGGTGCCACTGAAGGCCCCGTGACCTCAGTGAACCTGCTTCGTTCTTCCTACATGCAGTCAGCAAATCTCAGGGCTGCTCTCTACCTCAGTTTACCCTCCGCATGCAAGAAGAATAGCAGGTGCACCCTCCTCAGGCATCACAGATGGACCACAGTGCACAAAACAGCCTTGCCGAGACTTTCCGAAGGCTGGGGAGTGGGGGTGGCTGACTGGACCCTAAGCTGGATGTGGAGGGAGTCAGGAGTTTCCAGGTGGGAAGGACTGGGTTGGAGGGGGCGGCCTGGGCGAGGTCAGAGGAGAGCCGTGGTGGGGGGCTGGGTGATGGTTGGGAGGTGCTTGGTAGTAATGGGGCTGGAGCGCTTAGGCACCCCGGGCTGAGCCTCGGGGGCCTCCCTGCCCACGCCACCCAGATGGCAGCAAGAGAGCTGGAGCCTTGTCTGCTGATTCCCTGGGGCCCGCGCCCAGAAGAGCTGTCCAGCCTGGTGTGGAAATGAAGATTGATCATCACAGGAAGGCAGCCCGGCTCCCCGAGCCGGCCGGGAGTCGCAGGAATACAGAGCTTCATTATTATTTTAAGTGTTACTCAGCTGCTTTATTGAATTCTCCAAGTCAGGAAAAATCCCGGGGAGATAAGAAGTTGACATTTTCAGAAGCAGCAGTGAGGACCGTGCGGGCGGCGAGGATGCAGCAGCGCCAGCTTGGCACGCGGGCACCCCGTCCTGGCCCGACACCCATGGGCACGCACGCCTGCACCGACTCGGGGGCCAGGGTGCTGCAGTCAACCGGAGCCGGGCCGGGGACGCCCGCCCTGGGCAGAGTGGGCCGGCTGCTTCCTCCCGCTCTGCACCTTCCCCACCACCTCCCTCTGCTCTTCCTTCGCTGATCACCTACTTTGTGCTAGGCTGGGGCACACACTGGTCAAGGATGCGTCCTTCCTCTGGGGGCACTCAGGACACGCATTGCTCACAGGACTGTGTGTGTGAGTGGAGGCCCAGGTGAGCACGGGGTGTGGGTACCGGGAGGGGCTTCTGTTGGCCCCTGGCTGCCTCGCTCACCTTTGAGGCCTCAGGCCTGGAGCCCAGCCTGAAATGGAGCAGATGCTCAAGAAATCCTGGTTAAATGCAGGCTGGGGGGATGTGAGGGTGAAGGAAGAAGCAATTCTCTCTGTGGACCTGTGACAGGGCTCTGGGTCTCCAGGGCAATGTGAGCTTTCTTGGAGCAGAACGTTCTAGGAGGTCTTTGGGCAAAGGCAGTAGCTGAGCAGTCTCTAAGGATGGGCCAGCTGGTGACTGTCACCAACTGAAGAGTGGGATGTGGTTGGAGGGTGGGGGAGGAGGGTAGAGGCTGGAGGCAGAGGCTGGGAAGGGGAGGCTGGGAGATGGAGGCTGGAGGTGGAGGCTGGGAGGGGGAGACTGGAGGGGGAGGTTGGAGGTGGAGGCTGGGAGGGGGAGGCTGGGAGGTGAGGCTGGGAGATGGAGGCTGGAGGTGGAGGTTGGGAGGGGGAGGCTGGGAGGTGAGGCTGGGAAGGGGAGGCTGGAGGTGGAGATTAGGAGAGGGAGGCTGGGAGGGGGAGGCCAGGGCTCAGCCACCTCCTCAGACCATAGTTGGTGCCTGGCAAGCATCTGGGACAGAGTGGCTCCTCAACTCCTATTTTGAAGGAATGAATGGATGAATGAGTCCATGAGTGGGACGATCCTGAGACTACCAGAATAGCAGCAGGGACAGGGGCCCCAGTCCCAGGTCGTGAAGGACAGACAGATCTCAGGTCCATCTCACGGGAAGCAGAGCATCTTCAGGAGACAGAACTGTCCTGAGCAAATTCAGACTCTGGGTGGCCTCACCTTGGGCCCTTCCCTTTTGCACAGGCGCACATGCAGAGTGAGCAGACCTGCAGATGCAGACACGTCAGGGTCTGTGCCCCTCTGGGTCTCCCAGTCCTTCCCCATCACCCCCAGAGCTGACTTACCCTGGGTTCCCCTCCCTGCATCCCAGGCCCAGCTCCTCCCTCAAGGGGCTCACAGTCTAATGAGAATAAACACCACCACCTGGACCTCCATGTCTGGTGCCCTCCGTATAGACATTGAGCCTGGGTGGGGGGTGTTGCTGGGAGAGCCTGGGGTCCTGGGGGAGATTGGAGGGGCAGCTGGGGGGGTCTAGAAGAGCCTGGGGGATCCTGGGCTCCTAGAGGGGCATGACTGTTTCTAGCTCAAGCAGCTCTGAGGGCACACCTGGGGATGTAGACCCCCGGCTCGGCCGGCCGGTGCAGTGGAGGGGGGAGTGCCAGAGCAGTGTGAATCTCTGCTCCTACCAGGTAGAATGATGTGCGCACCTGCTCAGCGACAGTGACTGTCATTGCTATTGTGCCTTTTTCTAAAAGGAACTAATTCATTCCCTTGATAAATAGGTACGGAGTACCCCCTGATCGGCCGAGGGCAGAGGTCTTTGCAGAGCTGGTTCTGACAAGCGGTCTCATGGGCCTCAGGCTGTGCTCTCCGCAGCCCCCACACCCACCCCACTCTAGTCTGGCCCATCCCTGCTTCTCGCCCAAAGGCCCCCTTGGCCTCTCTCCAGCCCCTCTGGCCTGCTAACTTGCAGCTGCAGGATGGGCTGATTCCAAGTGCTCTGGTGCTCCAACTGTGGGAGGGCTCGCCCCTCCATGGAGCACCAGCGTAACCCTCTCCCCAGATCATCACCTCCTCCCAGGCTTCCATCCTCCAGCTCCTGGGCCTCCCTGGGGTCCTGGTGAGTTGGGGAAGGGGTTACAGGGGCTCCCTTGCCTGCTCTGAAGGCCCCACCCCCACCCTCCCTCTGATTATTGGGCTGACGTCTGCCTCCCCCATCAGACCCGCATCCCAGAGGCAGGTGCTTTGGCCACCTTGGCCACTGGCCTATGGTAAGCATTCAGCATGCTGAGTAATTGAATGGATTATTTCTAACGGTCATCATGATCCCATCAGGGAGATGTCATTACCCCATTTGACAGAGGGAAACATTGAGGCTCCTACAAAGCCCTCCAAACCAGGCCTGCCTGAGTCCAGAGCTGGGGTCTTGATCACTGTATTCACTATAAGAGGCTTGTGGGAGTAACATGGCCCTTCCCCTTGCTGGTCTTGGGGTGATGGAGACAAGGGCAGGGGTGGGGGATGGTTGGGTGAAGTGGGGAAGGCTGGTGTCTGGGAAAGGGGTGACCTTGGAAGTGAGCTTTGGGATTTGGGAGGCATCTAGGCAAGTGTGGGAGGCAGAGAGGAGGAGGTATGGCCAATCCAGGAGGCCTGCATGGAAGAAAGGGCAGGTTCTTCAGGGAGTGGGAGTTGGGCAAGACATGATTCCTGGTGCTGCCATCATATCATTTTCTGCACTCTTTATGTGGACCACACATGAGTCTGAGAAGGTACCTATACTTTATTTAAGTTAATCCTCACGAACCTTGAAGAATAACCTGAGGCTCAGCAGAGGTGTGGTGCTCAGAGGGACCAGTAGGTGGGGTGGACCCCTTCTCCTGGGGAGTCAGGGTGAGTGGATTTTCCAGGGAGACCAGATCTGTTGACATCACTGGTCCTCAGAGTGTGAGCTGGGAGCTCTGGGGGTCAGTGAGATCTTTGCAAGGACCCCAAAGTCTTGGATTTTTCTTCATTAACTTCAATCAAAGTGACACATTGCAACAGGCTGAAGGCAGGAGCGGAAATGAGACTGGTGGCTTCTACTCAGCCAGACACAACAGAGGTTTGCAACCACAAAGGCCATTCCTCTGCGCTCACTGCTTTTTTCTGGTTTGGGGAAATATGATCCTTCTTAATCCAAACATGATACTTGTATTCACGTATAATGGGTTTATAGTTTCAAAAAATGAGTTAGTATTTTTAAATGTATTGTATTCCCTGATAGCTCAGTTGGTAAAGAATCCCCCTGCAATGCAGGAGACCCCGGTTTGATTCCTAGGTTGGGAAGATCCGCTGGAGAAGGGAAAGGCTACCTGCTCCAGTATTCTTGGGTTTCCCTTGTGGCTCAGCTGATAAAGAATCCGCCTGCCATGCGGGAGACCTGGGTTCTGTCCCTGGGTTGGGAAGATTCCCTGGAGAAGGGAAAGACTACCCACTCTAGTACTCTGGCCTAGAGAATGCCATGAACTATACAGTCCAGGGGTTCGCAAAGAGTCGGACACAACAGAGCGACTTTCACTTTCATTTTATTTCTAACATGGTCCTCATCCACAGATAATGGGGGGATAACAGGCGGGTGGCAGTAGGCAGGCCTCTCCCTCCCCACAGATGGCCCTCGACAGCCCAGGAACCCAGGGGCACTGCCCATTGTCACCTTGAGCACTCTGGACTCCCCACTGGGACTTGTCTCCTGGGGGAGCGTGAAGCCTGGCCTGGGCGGTAGAAGGTGAGACTTAAGTTCCTGGCCTGTGCCACGTCCCCTCCCTGTGACCTTGACTGAACCACGCAGCCTTTCCCTGGAGCGAGCCCCAGGGATGAGGACCCTCTGTGCACTGGGGCTCAGCACGTGGGCTCAGGGCTGAGCTGGGCAACCCCTGTGGAGCCCAGTGTCTGGGAGGGGAGGATGGTGAGGGCAGCTGTGCTGACGTGTTATGAGGTAGGGAAGGGCAGGGCGTGGGGAGCTTGGGGTACCCACACGGAGCAGCCCGGGGGTGGTGAGAGGCAAGGAGGGACTCCTAGCGCTCCCAGTCCTCGTCCTGGCCTCACACACCCCTAGGGGACTGAGGCTGTTCAGTCCAGGGAATTAGAATCTGCAGGATATTGTACCTCTAGAGGCTTAGGAAGGGAGGGATAGTCCCAGCAGTGTCGAATGCCCAGGGGAGGGGAGGCTGCCTCTGCTGCTGACGGCTGCAGAGACAGTCTCCCCCGGATATTGACAGCACAGCCTTCAGCGATTTTAATATCATGGCTTTGTAGGGATGCTGCGATGCCTGCCGTCACCAGGCAGCTCGGCATCTGCAGGGGCTGGTGTGGGAGGAACCTTCTCGGCTCCCATCTGCTCTTCCTTATAGCAGCTCACTCACTCATTCACTGACTCACCCGTTTCAGCCTTCTTCTGGCACACGCCCATCCGTTCATTCATTCAGCCACCTACCTGTCCCTTTGTTCAGTCATTCACTCACTTCACCTGCTGGTCTGCTGTATCATCCAACAAGGTTTAGTGAGCATCTCCTATGTGTCAGCTCAAGTGCCCAGGGAAGCAGTGATTTGTATGTACTGTCTGCCTGCAAGGTGATTGAAAGTCCAGTAGAGAAAATGACGATGATGCTGATGGTGGTGGTGATGGTAATGATGATGATGGTGGTGATGGTGGTGATGGTGGTGGTGATGTGATGGAGATGTTGGTGATGATGGTGATGGTGAAGAATTGGTGATGATGGTGATGCTGCTGATAGCAATAGTAACGAACATTTTTTGAACATATAGTATTTTCCAGATAGTATTTTAAGCCCTCTGCATACATTAGCTCACTTAAATCTCAAAATGCACCTATGAGGGAGATACTGTGAAAGCCCCATGTTATAGTCAAGGAAACAGAGGCATGGAGAGGTGGAATAATATGCCAAGGTCACAGACATTGAGGGGCTGAGACAAGTCTCCCTGCTGGGCTGCTGGAAGAACACTTACCTGATAGTTACCAGCAGGGCAACATGGTTCTCATAGGGGCGGGGGCAACGTGGCTGGGCCTTCTGGAGGGACAGAGGTCAGCTCAGCCTGGAGCTATCAGGGAAGGCCTCACAGAGGAGGTGGCATTCAGCTGGGTCTTGAAGACTGCATAAGAAATTGATAGGAAGAGGGGAACAGAAGGAAGGCAGCAGAAAGGAGATGGTGCACAGCGTGTGAAACTGGGGTTTGAGGGAGCAGCCGGTGGTTTGGTGGGTGGTGAGTCCAGAGAAAGTAGGAGGAACTTAAAAGCTGGGGTGCTGCAACCTTGGTAGACCCTGAGTGTCCTGCTGGGGGTCTCGTGAACAGGGAGCAGGGAGTGAGCTGGCACCAGGGGGGCAGCATCAAGAGAAACCTGACATTCCAAGCCGCAGCGCAAGGACTGGGCAAGCCCTCTCTTGGTGAGACGCATGGTTGGTGGGGAAGGGCTCACACACAGGGCCCTGGCAGACGGTTCAGGAAGTGCCAGCGTCCAGCTACACCTCAGAGAGGTGGGGAGAGTAGAGAGGCCAGGGGTGGGCTTGAGACATGGAAGGTGCTGGCAAGAGACCCGGCTGTGGTCAGAGCGAGGCCTCAGAGCAGGCAGGGCCGTGCCCCAAGGTGAAGCACGGGCCAGCCAGAACCTGCAAGGGGTGTGTAGGGGCTGAGGTCAAAGTACAGAAGCTTTAGGGATGGATGGAGAGAGGTAGGGTGGGGGGAAGGGATGGTCACCCTCAGACCCTGGACTCCACATGGGCAGGTGCATGTAGGGGGACGTTGTTGCCTCAGTGGACTGCCTGGACTGCCCGCTCAGGGGAGATGAGAGAGTGGGGAGAGCTGCGTCCCGCACCTCGGGCCTGTCTGCAGCGCCCTCTGGCTTGGCTTTCTCCTCCCAGCACAGGGGCGGCCTGGACCCACACTTGGGCACCTCAGGGCTGCGGGAGGGTCAGGGTCATCTGTCACACTGTGCAAGTGGCTCCTTCCTTTAAAGGGGGCGATGCCACCTCCATTTCCCGGGGTGCAGACACACTGGCTTCCTCCAGACTTGTGTGGTCCTCAATTCTCTTCAGATCTCAGCTTGCCCGTCTGTGGGATGAGAGGCATACCCCAGGACTGTATTCTCTGGGAGGCAGACAGAGGAGGAGGTATGGTCCCCACAGTACAGACGAGCCAAGATCTTGACCCCAGACCCACAAGTAGCCTTGGGTCTGGAGAGCAGAGTCCCGAGTGCACTCCAGGCTCCCACCACCAGGACGGACAGGAGTGCTCAGAAGGTACATTAAAAAAGTGATCTGTGGCTCCCCAAACAGAAGGGAATATTGACACGGTTATTTTTAGCATTATTAAAATAGGTCTGTTTTGCTCTTTTTCTGCGCTCCTCTCCCCAGCTCAATCTTCGCTTCCAGATTGAATGTGTGTGCGTGTGTCCAGGCCGAGGCGCCAGGGGAGCCATCGCCGCAATCAAAATGTTAATGAGACCCTGATTGTGCCTCCCGACGCCTGCCTCCTTCATTCCTCTGCCTTCCCCAAATGTCGCTGGGCCTCTGGACCCCTGGGGAGTGGCACCCGCGTTCTTTGGAAATGAGACCTCAGCTTAATGCTCCGTGGAAACAGCCCTTGGGGAGCCTGGAGAACTTGGGGACATGGAGAGATGGGCTTGGCCCAGGATCCTGGCTTCCTCCTCTCCTTTCAGTCCTCCAGGTCGGATTCAGGCCACTCCGTTGGTTGGGATGGAGCCACGAAGTCACTGTCCATGGTCCTGGCCCCACCTCACTCAGAACAGGCTTTCCCGGGCACCGAGAGGTCAGAGCTGAGTCAGGATGCACAGGGTCTCTGGCTCCGATGGAGGGCATGGGCGCTACTGGTCAGGCAGCTTGGCTGTGCCCTCAGGATGCTGCTGGGTCTAGCAGACCCTGTCGCTCTGAGCTGTGTGATCTGGGGCAAGTTCCACGGCCTCTGTGAGCTTCCTTGTCTTCCTCTGTGAAACTGGAATGGTGGGATCCTCCTCACTGCCTGAGTTTCAAGCTCTGAGACAGTGCGCCCAGCCCCTCACTCTCATGGATGGTCAACCCCAATGGCCAACATGTTGTTAAAGCCAAATAGTTGCGGACCCTGGACTCTACCGCTGCATCCTACAGGGCTGGACAAACTCCCCCATCCCCTTCCTCTTTGCTGTCCTCCCTGGGGGTGCCTGGACCTCCTCACATGCAGCCCCAGCTGAGCCAGCACTATCATGACTGGCGGGTGTCTGCGCAGGGCTGCGGGTCCACCCTGTGATGGTCTTGCTCAGACCATGCCTGGGAACTGACCCAGACAAGCCCGGGCTTTGGAGAGCTCTCCAAGTTTCTCCTCCGGGCCCGGGGGAAACATCAGCCCTGCTTGCATTTCTGAGCCACCCAAACAAACCTGGAGGCAGGACCGCCGGTCGGCAGGAGCAGGGCTCTGATATCTCTGTTGGGGTCCCCAGGCCTGGGCTCACCTCCGCCTGCACTAACCCCCCTTTTCCCCAGCTCACCTGCTGATTCATGCCAAGAGTATATAAACCGGCCTCCCTACCAACGTGCCCTCGCATCTCTGTCCCATCAAGTCCCAAGTCCCACCCCCGCTGACACCCCCCTGGGTGTCCCCTGGCCCCAGACCACCAGGGCCAGGCCTCCAGCCCCATCCACTCCTGCCTCACCCAGGCTCTCCTCTCCGGGCCCTCCTGGAGCCCCACCCTGCCTGCCTCCCTCCGGGTCCACCCTCCTGTCCCTTCCTGGTAATGGTCTCTCTGGCTGGGAGCATCCACCTGGGCACCTGCGAGCTCTCTCGGACCTGCACATGGCCCCATGTCCGCCCTTTCCCCTGTTGCCTGCCCTTCCTCTGTTGGCCCGAGAGCTGCTATGCGCCTGTGAGCAGACGACGGTGGGGGGCGAGCGCCTGCTCTCCTTACAGCCTCTTCATGGCTCGCAGCTCTGAATTTTCTACACGATTGGCCATCAGGTTTGCATCCTCAGCGTTCAGATCCCATTGCAGTTTCTCCCCACCATCCTCCCGTGTCCAGCTTCAGACGCTCACCCCCTCACCCCTGCCCACACCCACCCATCCCTCCTGCCTCTGGCTCTGTGCCCCACTCCGCCCACCTCCCAGACACAGCAAAACCTCACTGTTCATTATTTTAACCAGTTAACAGTTGCTGTTGCTGGGGGATTTGCCTTGGTGGGTAAATGTGGACACAGGCCCAGCTATCACAGGGCTCTGGGAAAAAGGCACAGGAATCATAACCCACACATTCTTATGTAGAATTGCCCGTGGGACACATGCAGAGAAGGGGGGACACGTAGCCCTGTGAGAAGGCAGACTTAGGGGTTCACAGGCTCAGGGAGGCAGCCTGGGCTGAGATCTGAAGGGCAAGTGGAGAGAAGCAAAGTGTTCCAGGCAGAGGGAGGAGCCGTGAAAAGGCCCTGGGGTCAGGAGGGAGCCTGGCAGGTAGGATGTATTAACAGAAGCAAGCATGCTGGAATTCAGATGGCCAGGGGAGTGTGGGGCAGGGGCTGAGGCTGACCTTGCAGGGCTGGCCTGGTGTGGAGAGGGAGCTGGGAGGACAGGAGGAGACGTGGGAGACCAGGCAGGAGATGTGTAATTGGCTTGGAGGAGGCGGGGGTGGTGGCCAGGTGCTGGGGTTGATGGTAGAGGTGGGAGGTGTGGGCAGGGGCACCCTCTGACCCAACAAAGAGAGGAGTTCGCTTTTGAACCAGGAGGGGTCACTGTGCACAGAGAGCCACGTTCCTGTCCCAGCCTGGCATCCCTCTGCCTCTGTGCTGGTGACCCCTACTTTGAAGCTCCCCAAAGTCCAGACCGAGACGCCCAGGAGCCTCGTTCGCAGTGAACACTGTTCACACTGAACACCTCTGGGCCTGGGCATCTGCATGAAGGGGACAAATGAGGCCTCATCTTCTGAGTCACCTGTCACCAGACCCAAGGACCAGGGAGGGGCCAGCAGAAGTCCAGACTGGACACCATCCGGCTCCGAGAGCAGCCAGGCTGACCCCGCCCTCCCCGACACCATCTCTGAGACCCTGGAATAGAGGAAGAGGGACCCTCAGGGCAGCTCTCGAGGCGACTGCGAGCAGCAGAGAGAAGCTGGCCCCCAGCCCGGAAGGAAACACACACGCCAGGCCCGGCAGGGTGCTGGAGGCTCAGAGAGGGGGAGGGCCGGCCTGAGGCTGCTGAGCCAGGTGAAGCGCAGACCAGGTGAAGCCTGTGCCCGTGCCCACAGCCAGGCTCCAAGCCCCACGGGGCCTCGGGGGCTGCCCCGTCCACTTCCCCCTCCAGCCCTGGGCTTGCTGCCCTCTGTGCAGCGAGGAGTCTGGACACAGCCTCTGGGCCACCTCTCCAGGGCTGGCATGTTCCTGGTCTGAAAAGGAGCCTTTTCACCCCATGGAGTTGTCTTGTCACCTGGGCCAGGTGTTTCTATCACATCTGACCCTCACCTTGGGGAAACTTATGGATGAGAGATGCTCTGTGCATAGGCATTAATATGCTCACTTGCTCTTTATCTTCAATTCAGCAAGCATCCATTGAGCGCCTGCTGCATGCAGGACTCCATGGCCAGGTCTGCTGTGTGTGAGGCCATGTGATGTTCCGCAGAGTAGGAGGCTTTCAGGGTGGGGGACAGATTATTCCCCATTTTCTCAACCCCAGCCCTGCCCTGAGCACCCTTAGCCCAGGCTCTTGCATAGTAGGGAACCTGGAAATGGCCCTTTAATTGACTAGAAGGGAAAGGAAGCAGTCTCCGTTCTCCAAGGCGTTGCCATGGTGACTTCTCCCTCACGGCCCTCTTTCTCCCAGCCTCCAGGAAACAGGGTCCCCTTGAATGAGCTCTCCAGGTGGCCAAGGGTCTCTGTGGTCCCTGGGAGGATGCCCCTCATCCTTTGGGGACCCCAACCCGCCAAATGGGCACCTGACTCTAGGTGAACAGGGAAGATTCCCTGAAGCCGTGTTCACAGTGGGATGGGGGACAGGGCACCCTGGGGAGCTGCGTCACCCTCCTCCCTCGAGGTCACACCTCTTCACAAGGGGGCCTGGAAGCTTGCAGTTGCCTGGGAGGTTGGGAACAACTGACAGGGTTCCCAGAGACACAGACGAGGACAGGAAAGTCAGGCTGGCCTGCAGCTTGGGGGCGACGTTGCACGCGGGCAGGTCTTCATCCCTGAAAAAACGTCCTTCTGCTCGAGGCTGGCTGGGCATGGCCTGGGCTCCGTGCATGCCGCCTCTGGGTCCTCTGACATCTCACTGCAACCAGGGGGCTGGGCCGGGGTCCTTGGCATGTTTCACGACACAAGTGAACCAGGGGGTGTGCGTGTATGTGTGCGCATGCGTGTGAGCATGTATCTGCACGTGCTTTGGGAGTACGATTGTGACCCTGTTGCTTGGAAACCCTGCTCCTTGGTGAGGACAGCAAGGCAGGGCCATGGCTTTGCAGACCACAGTCTGTAAAGGCTGGTGGACACGCAGGGGGAGGAGGGCGCAGGGCCTCAGCCTTTCGGGTCTTGGATGTTCGTGGAGACCAGGTGTGTGCTGGGCCCTTGGGCTCCACCAGTGAGCAGGCCGAGGGGACTGTACAGGAGCCCAGGTCTGGGAGAGACAGAGGCCGAACCACAAACGTCACACCAGTTACAATCTAATTCCGTGGTCATCAGGGGCCCTGGGGTTTGGGCGTCAGAGTGGATGGGCCAGGGTGGGTGTGTGGACCCCTGGGCCATGAGCCCAGATACCCTGGGAACTGGGGACCGGCTCTGCCTTGATGGCTCTCCTGCAACCTGGAACCCCTTCGTGCAGAGCTGTGGGCGAGAATTCTGGTCCTCAGCGACCCTCGGGGGTCTTAACTCCTGTACCCGCCAGAGCCTGGAGCCTGGGGCCTGACCACATCCTGTCCTCTGCTGATGGAGAAGCCCGCCCCGGCCCGCTGCAGCTGCCGCGTGGAGGCAGAGGGCAGTCACTTACATGAACTTCTAAAAGCCCCGTCCATTCCCTGAGAGTTGCTCCCTAACTCAGATGGATGGTTTCTTATAAAGCAGCCTTTTCAGGCCTGAATCACTGTAACCGCTGACGTGACAGTGGATTCACTCCCCCACACCCCCCTGCCTCCTGCAGCTTCTTGTTTAGAAGACAAGTGGTCGCTTTGGGTTGTTTGGGGTGTTTAAAAAGAAGAATCTGAGCTGGGGTTTCCGTTCACGCAGGGGAGCAGAGGAACGGGCTGGGGAGCTGCTGGCTCCTGCACCCCTGACGGGGCAGCAGGGTCCCGGCTCTGCCACTGTGCACTGACCCGTGCTGGCCAGCGTTGCCCACTCTGTGCTCAGACCACAGGGGGTTCTGTTCCCGGGCCAGACCAGCTCAGGTTCTGGACACACCCACTCCAGGCCTGGTGACACGTGCCCACCAAAGCTTCTGAGGTGACCGGGCCACCCCAGTGAACCAACTGATCCTTCAACTCTTCTTTTGGTTGAAGCATTTTGCCTGGGACCCAGGCCCCTGTTGTGAATCCTTTGACATGCTGAGGCCTTAAGCAAAGCACCTCTTGTGCCTGGACCTCAGTTTCCTGATCTGTAAAATGGGTCCATCTTTGTTCTCACAGCCCAACCTGCAGGACTGGTGTGGGGAGCCAAGGGTCTCATGCTCTGCGTCCCCATTTCACAGGTGAGGAGACTGAAGCCCAGAATGACACATGTGCTGACGGCAGAGGTGGACTGGAGCCCAGGTGTAAGGTGTCTGGGGACCCCTGTGCTTGTGACTCTGTTGCAGTGGGGCGGAGCTTGGTCTTGGGCTGCACGCCTCCTCTCTGTGCCTGGAGGACCCCTGCACCGACCCAGAGGCAGGCCCGCAGTGTGGAGGGGCTTTGGGGGAAGGGCAGCCAGCAGGATGTCTGGGCACTGGGGAGGCTTGTCTGGTGGAAGGTCAGAGACGCATGCCCACGACCGGGGTTCCCTGCTCCTACCAGGCAGCCTTTGTGCCAGATGCTCAGACTCGGAGTCGCGGCCCTGGGCCTTGTTCTTGCCTCTGCCACCTGCTCCTCAGACCCGAGGGGCCCGAGGGTGGCTGTGTCTATCACTAAGCACAAGGAAGCCCTGTGCAGGGCTCTCATGATCTGCTCGCTTCCTCTGAGCCACTGTGCGTGTGAATCTCAGCCCACCAAGGACACAAAGAGATGCTTTCTGAAGGTCAAGGAGGTAATCTGAAATCTGGGTTGCGCCCTGGCTTTACCCCAATTTTACTGGTGCGGAAGGGGGAGACGAGAGTGCTGAAGTGTTCTGCCCCTGAGAATGGGCAGGCAGGGCTGGGCCCCCTCCGCCTCCCCCACTCTCCGGCAGAGAGGACCCGCTGCCGCCTTCTTCGCATGGGCCTTCCCGTCCCCGCCGACGCAATACCGGCTCCGGCTCCCAGGGGGCGCTGAGGGCCCGCGGCTGGCTTCCCGCCGCACGGTGCTGCGCGTGCTTCCCGATCAATAGAAGATGCTCCGTCCCCGAGATGTCGCTCCCAGAGTCTTCACACATCTGCATCGGAAGGAGTCCAAATGGAAAGTCTTTTCCTGTTGGGGGAAAAAAATGTAAAAAGGAGAAAGGGAGACGTTGCCTGACAGATTAGAAAATTTTCCACTTCCCAGCGTTTGAACCAAGTATTTGTGCTTCTCGCGCCCAATTACCCAGGCTGCAAAAGGCACACCGCGTGCGCCTCCGGAGCCCAGCAGAGGCGCCCCGCGTGTTGATCTGACCTGGGAGCCTGCAAGGGCTTGTGGGCACGGAAGCAGGTGCCAACCCACAGGCCTGCCAGACTGAGATCCATTCCACTCGGCCTTCCATGCAGGCTTGACCTTGGAAAAGCCACTGGGCCCTCCAGTTGACATCACAAGGATGCTGAGAAGGCCAAAGCATTTCATCTGCAACATGGAGCACCTACAAATAAAATTGATTAATATTTTTACACTAATTTGGAGTCATCACAGTGCTTTTGAGGTCTGATTTCCTTATTAGTCCTGGGAAGTGGTGGACAAGCTGTACCCTGGGGGAGGGGAACGAGAGGTCGCAGGGTGGTGGCAGGTGGTGTGAAGGGCCACTCGGGTGCCAGCAGCAGGAGGGAGACCCCGGACAGGGCCGGCCCTTCCCCGTCTGTGCTGGGAGCCTGGGAGCTGACCACGGGGGACATAGGGGCTGAGGAGGCTGGACCTTTGGGCCTGGGGTTCCATTGAAGACATTTGTGAGGACGAGACTTGTTGGGGGCCTAAGTCTGGTGGGAAAATTCTAGCAACACCGGGGGGTTGATTTCTGAACTGAATCCAAGGAAGCGAGAAGTGATCACTGTGGGAGACATGGTTTCCAGGCCTGGGGTGCAGGACCCCAAGACTTTCTCCAGCTGGGAACCTCCTACGGCTGAGAGGTGTTGGCTTCTGGGAGAGTCCTTTTTCAACTTCACTTATGTACAACGGAGCCCCTGCTTCCACCTCGAGCCAGTTCCTCCCCCGGGCCTCCCCACCCAGGGCTCGGCCTCCAGGCCCTCTCTCAGCTGGCAACTGAGTCTGTCCTCACGTCCCTGGCTCTCTGCATCCCGTCCGCCTCCAGGTCCTGCCAAGCCTGAGAGAGCCCTCTTGCTGTGCCCACTTCTCGGTGTCCCAGCTGCTGCCGCCCAGCCCCGCTGCTCCCCGGCTCTCACTCTCTGTAGGGCAATAGCCCGGATCACCTTTTATAGGCACAAGTCAGAGTGCATCACTCCCTTGTGTGTGTGAGTTGATCGGTCTTGTCCAACTCTTTGCAACCTTATGGACTGTAGGCGGCCAGGCTCCTCTGTCCATGGGATTCTCCAGGCAAGAATACCGGAGTGGGTTGCCATTCCCTTCTCCAGGAAATCTTCCCAACCCAGGGATCAAACCGGGTCTCCTGTGTTGCAGCAAACTGTTTACTGTCTGAGCCACAGGGAAGCCCTTATGAGAGTCAGGCACAGCCTCTAAGCCTGATGGAACGCGGCCCCGCCCCCTCCCTCCCCCTCCCGCCCCACCCCTGCCACAGGTGGCTCCAGCTCACAATATGCCCTGGGGTGGGGGGCGGGGATGTGCTCACTGCTTCTCTGTTTATTCCTTCCTGGTCCCTAATGGACCCCCGGTTCCTAGCATGGACTAGGTGCTCCTTAATACTTGCTGACTGATGAATGAGCTGGGGTCTGAGGGTGAGGGTGGGGTCCTCAGCCAGGAACTGCTGACTGGAGGTGAGCCTGCTGAGAGTGGAGAAGGAAGGCTCCACGAGCGTGGAGCTCCATAGGGCTTGGGGCAGGAGGGGGCCTGGGTCCCTGCGTTTGCAGGTCAGGCGTGTGGCCCAGCAGCAGGCCCTGGGGATGGCCTGAGGGGTTTCAACCCAGAGGGCTCTCTTCTCAGATGGGACTGGCCATGGCTGAGCCTCATGGGCCGGTTCTGGTTCTGCCTCTCCAGGCAGTGTGGCCACAGGCAGGCCACGCAGCCTTTGTCCTGAGCCTCATCCATAAGCGACCAGAATGCCCCAGCTGCAGCGGAGTGAGGGAGCGGGGGTCAGCCATGCTGGAGCGGAGCCTGGTACACAGCGAGCCCCTCTGTGCAGTTCAGAATGTCTCGGGAGCCCCAGAGAGGACAGCGGGTGGAGGCAGGGAGGCCAGGGGAAGGCTGAGTCCATCTTCCAAGTGAAGGTGCTCTGCTCTGCTGAAATGGTGCTGCGAGAGTTTCCCTGGATGCAGGCCTGTTCCACTTCCCAGGACGGCGAGCCATGAGGCCTCAGTCTCCCCTTGCTCACCTGCGCAGGGCGGTGCCTGCTCCCAGGAGGCCACGCCGGGGTGGAGGGGGAGGGCGGGGCCCACAGCAGGCCGGAGCCCTCGGGCAGTCCCCGTCAGGCCCGTGGCCCTGCCCCCAGGGCTGTGACTCTCCCAGCACCCCACTCCCATCCCAGGCGCATCACCCTGCTGGCACCCTGGCACTCTGGCAGGGCCTGGGCATTTTCAGGTGGCCAGCTTTGCTTGGCACAAGATTCCACCGAGCCTGCATTTCAGGGGTGAGACAGGGACCCTCAGACTCCCCTCTTTAGGAACTGCGTGCCGTGGGGAGCAGGCTCTCTGTCTCCCAGCTGTGCTTGTCAACTTGTCCAAGGTTGTGCACGTCCAGAAGAGCGGGGACCCTTCACCCCAGTGTGCGTGCACGCGCGCACACACACACACACACACACACACACACACACACACTCTCTGTCTTCCCTGGGGACCTACACACACACACACACACACACACACACACACACAGAGTCTTCCCTAGGGAACTACACAAATATACACACACACTCTGTCTTCCCTGGGGAACTACACACACACACACACACACACACACACACACACACACACTCTGCCTTTCCTAGGGACCTATACATACACACACACACACACACTCTCTGTCTTCCCTGGGAACTACACACACACACACACACACACACACACAGACACAGTCTTCCCTAGGGAACTACACAAATACACACACACTCTGTCTTCCCTGGGGAACTACACACACACACACATGCACACACACACACTCTCTGTCTTCCCTGGGGACCTACACACACATACACACACACAAACACAGAGTCTTCCCTAGGGAACTACACAAATACACACACACTCTGTCTTCCGTGGGGAACTACACACACACACACACATGCACACACACACACACACACACACACACACACTCTCTGTCTTCCCTAGGGAACTCCCAGCAGAGACAAAGCCACCTAGCACACCTACCAGGAAGAGGGAGAAGTTTTACAAGTGGCTCATCTATGAAAGTGTCAAGTGAATTTCTAAAGGTTTTCAAGGGAGATGAGAAAGATTAATCTCATTTGGTGGTATCTTCACAGCCCAAAAGCAACCAAGGCTCAGGAAACCTCAGTTTCTCCATCAGAGAAAAGGCAAGACTCTGGGTGTATCTCACAGCCTTGTGGTCTGATATCAGCCGCAGAGCAGGCGTCAGGGGCTTTGCTTTCCGCAGTGTCCTTCCCATAAAACATCCTTCACGGCTCTCAGCTTGCCCACAACCCATTTTCCATCCTTCTGGGTAGGACCCCCTCCCTAGTCCCCACCGGTGAGCAAAGGCGAGCCTAGGTCTCCTTTCTCTGCCCAGATCACCTGGCCCAGGAGTCTGGGTGACCTTGAAGCAGCTGACTGTCCTCTCCAGCCTCCAGATTTCTGAGTTGAAATTCCCTCCCAGCTTCTGGTCCTCCCCGTCCTTCCTGTCCATCCTCCTCCTCTTCCTTCCTCTCCTCTCCCTCTGCTTCCTCCTCCAGCTGAGATCCTCAGCTCTCTGCGTTTCCTCGGGGAATGACTCACATTTGCCTCCCACCCGCACTGCCAGCTTCCCCAGTCTTCATTCAAAAGGGTCGCAGTGCAAGCAGATTCCGCCTTCAGAGGCCCCGGGGAGGTGACAGGCGGCCAAGCGTGCTCCCCTGGGCAGCCAGCGCTCTCCTGCAGCCTTCTGGGGAGTGAGCCTGGCTTGGCTTGGAGACGTCTGCCTCTCCAGGGCCAGTGGAACGGAGTCCTGCCTTCCAACCCGGGCGGGTTCCTCTGCCTTGCTGGGCTCCCTTTTGCTGCACACAAGATGCAGGAGGCGGAGCAGGGACACCCACGGCCCCTTTCTGTAGTCCTCAGGATGTTCTGTATTCCCGCCACCCTCTTCTGCCCTGGACGCCTCCCTTTAGCCACAGTGAATTGGGAAATGAGCCCGGGGAGGACACTGCAGTGGAGCTGCGCTAGACCACTGGGGAGATGCTGGGGAGTCAGGGGGAAACGGAGGTGCAGTTCTCCCCAGGGGCTCTGGTCAATGCAAGGCCTCATGTTGCGGCGCCCACCTGTCTTCCCCTCCCCACTCTCAGTCCACCTGATTCAGGGAAAATTGACAGCCTCTCCTGGAACACGTGACTCTGGCCTCAGCCAATCATGGTAGTGCATTCCCATGCTGGCAGGGATTGGTTGATGAGTGGTCATGTGACCCAGTGAGAGCCAATGAGAGGCAAGGAGATTTGGTTGCGCCAGTGTTCTTGCCTGGGAATCCCAGGAACGGGGGAACCCTGGTGTGCGTCTCTGGGGTCGCACAGAGTTGGACACGACTGAAGCTACTTAGCACCACCACCAGCAGCAGCAGCAGTAGGTCGGGGATGCTGGGTCCTTCTGGTCTAGAATTTGGGCCAGGAGCCCTGCCCATAACACCTCGTTGGAGCAAGAACAGTCTCACTTGGCCAACCAGGAAACCCAGGAAACAGGGCTTTGTTTTTAGCTGCTTTTAGTTCAGCATCTGCCTTTGCAGAGTTGCAAAGCCTTTGCATATATTATTTCATTTAAAGCTTATAACAACATTGCAGGGAAAGTATTATTACCTGCTCTACAGGTAGAGAAAATGTTTCAGGAAGTGATGTTAGCTTCCCAACCCCATGCCAGGCTTGAGGGCGGGTCAGCCTGGCCCAGCCTGGTGGCCTCTGCCTGACTCCCATTGTGTTGTCCGCCCTGGTAGAGCCAGAATTCACACCCACGTCTCATGTCGGGGACATGAGGCTGGTTGTGGAACCCCCAACCCCTCCGTCTGCCCTGCACCCATTTGGACGGACAGTCACACAGGACTGGCGACAAACGCAGTCATTTGGAAATGCCAAGGCTTGTTCCACGGCTGGGGACGTGCCTTGGGCCAGATTCAGTGCGTATTTCTGGACTGGGATTAAATTCCATGGCGGCTCCTGGATGCCAACTGGTTTGGAGGGAAATACTCTGCTCTGTGATGAGAGCCCTCCAGATGGTTCTCGGAAGGACCGGAGGCTGCCAGCAGGACCGGGAGGCTGGCCTGAGTTCTGGAGAGCTCCCCTGCCTGGGCCCGGCACAGAGGGGACTGGAAAGTATCCTCCAGGTGCGAGGAAGGTGCTTGGAGCAGAGCACGTCTCCCCTTCCTCAGCCCAGAGCTTCCCATTTCCTGGAGGAGAGAAGCAAGGCTCAGAGAGGTAGGGTTTCTTTCTGCAGGTTACAGCCCTTCTAAGAACACCGCTGAGTGTGCCTGGGCAGCACCCACGGGGCTGTTCTGGCAGCTCTTGCCCTAGGCAACATGCCTGTCTCCAACTTCTTTCAGGGCCCTGTGATCATCCCACGTTCCCCACCTTTGCCTTTGCTCACCATTGCTCCTCTGGGATGTGCTTCCTGACTACTTTCCAGATGTCCCTGCAAGGCCCCTTCCTCCAGGAAGCCCACCTGGCCTGCCCCTGGCCCTCCTGCTGTGCAACTGAGGTGGATTGGGCCTTTCTTCACCTGATGAACGCCTCTGCCACAGATGGGAAGGATGCTTCTCGGAGACAGAGACATTTACCTTGCTCATCTCCAACTTCCCAGCAGCCCACACAGAGTAGGTGCTCAAAAAATACGGGTGAATCGACGGATAAGGGCATGAAGGAAAAAGTGTGGGTCTCAGACTCCATGTGCTCAAGCCTTGTGCAGTCCTGGTGATGATGCCTGCACCCCCAACACGCCGGCTTATTTCAGGGGTAACGGGATGGAAGACGATGGTGGGAATTGGCATAGACCCAAAGGGGCTTCTAGTAGAAGGTGGGGCAACGAAGATAATTCAGGCTGGAGAGGGGCCCTGGCTCCTTCCCAGAACACACTGCCTCTGTGTCTTCAGTGACCACAGAGGTGATACTTTCCGCTTCACTGGCCAGCGTGGGTGGTGCAGAATGGCCAGCGTCACAGGTGTGGAGGTGTGGCTCGAGGGCCGGAGGGTGTGCCCTGGGCCTTTACTGAGTTAAGGCATCTTGTTTCAATGTAGAATGGGGGAACAGGGGCCCATAGATGGGCCCTGGGTTCCCCTCTGCCCCCATGCAGCCGTCTGTCCTTGGGAAAGGCGCCGTGGCCTCCATTTATCACCTGTCAGCTCAGGAGGGTGGGCGGGTCCTGTCCAAGTCCTCTCTTCTCTCTTCGCTCTGGGGACCCAGAGCTGAGCGTGTCCCCAAGGCTGTCGAAGAGGCTGGGTGGGCCTGAGCTCCTGCTTGGCTGCCCAGCCCTCCAGGAAGGCTGGAGGCGGTGGTGCAGCCACCCACTCCACTTGGATTACGCTCCCAGCTCCACTCTAACTTCGTTACAAAGCCTGTGGCTGATCCTCTTACGGCATCTGCGAGGGAGTGGGGTGTGAGGGAGGCAGGGGAGGATGGTGCTGAGCCGCCCTCCTTGGGGAAGCAGGACACAGCAATTTACATATTTATGAAATCTTTTCCATTTTGCCAGGGCCCTGCGTGCACTAGGAAATGTCACAACTCATTTTAAGTTGGGAATCTGTGCTCCGGGAGCGACAACTCAAGCCGCCACCGATGCCTCGCAGATATCTGTAGGTGACGAGCAGCCTTGGGCTGGGCTCCTGTTCCAGATCTGCGGCGACCAGCTGTGCAGCTGTGGACAGGGCCCTTGACCTCTCTGGGCCTCAGTTTCCCCATGTGTAACATGAGGCTGGATGATGTCTTTTGGAAGCGGCTTCTAGCATGGCCCCAGTGATCGCTCCGCCCCCTCCCCACCCTCCCCATCCCATCCACCTCCCAATTTTCATGCACTCGTGCCCTCTCTTTCTGAGGGTGGGCTGGGCCCAGGGACTTGCTTCTAACCAACAGAAAACAGTAGACGTGAGGGTGGCACTTTCAGGACCAGGTACAGAGACCATGATGCCATCTGTTCCTGGACCCTCTGTCCTCTCTTGTCATCACCCACTGGGATGGAGCCAGCTGCCATGTGGGTGGGAGCGGCCCCAGGCCAAGTCCACAACCACAGCCTTCTGTCCACAACCACGTGGGAGCCTGGAGCACACTCACCACAGCCTCAGTGGACATCCTGCACAGTGGACATCCTCAGTGCAGCCTGGGGGGGACCCAGCAGAGGCGCAGCCAGACCCCATTCACTGGGTCTGTGGGGTCGTCAGATGCCGCTGGGGCTAAGTTGTTCCACAGTAGTAGATGACTGATACACTCTTGTTCTCAAAGGGCTACCTGGTGACTGAGGTGACGTGCGATCGTGCAGCTGTGGACAAAGTATGTCATCTGCTGTCAGGAAACAAAGGATGCTGCAGCCGTCCCTGACTGTAGGATACCAGCCTTAGATAAAGGCGCATATCAAACAAGTGATTTCAAGGATCCCAGACTCTTGGCATCTTCCCATACATAGAAAAGTGCTAAATTCATTAACTTGAGATGTCTGTATTTATTTTTTTAATTAACAGTAATCTTTTGATGTTCCAACTACCTCATTTTTCTTCCAAAACTGCTGTATAACGTGGTTCCTCTGTTACCTCTTTGGAACAGTCTCTCAGCCATCCGAAAGCCTCAACATCACTCTCAGCCTCCCAGGCTTGGGTCCTCAAAAAGTCCACATAAAACATAACTCTTGACTTTTAGGTTGTGCATTTTTTCTCAATTAATGCAGAGCATAGCACTCATGCTTAGTAGGTGCTCAGAAGAGGTGCTGGGTGGGCCTGTGAGTTATGTGAGCATGTGTCTGGGTCATGTTTTACCTCTAGACCTCTGGTGGGGGGTGGGAGCTGTGCTCAGCCCTGGAATAGATCACAGATTGTGTCAGCATGGGCCTGGAAGCACACTGGACACTCAGTGCCCATGGGCCTCGTGAGACGGGCTTGCTGATGGAGTCCTGACTTGAGCCTCAGCCCTCGCCCTGTGGCTGTGTCTGTCTCAGCCAGCTCCGCCTGCCTTTGTCTGCCCCTCTTCTTACGGACCTTCATCTTCTTCACTTGTGAATGGGAGAGGAGAGCCTGCCGCCCCAGGCCAGTGCCTGGTTGCACTTCTGTGTTTGGAGGCCATGTCCCGTGTCTCTTTGCCACACCCTGGCATTGGGTACGGAGCCTGGAACACAGTCTGGGCAGGAGACGTTTGGGGTGACACTACATGTGCTTGCCTGGTGGCTCAGATGGTAAAGAATCTGCCTGCAACACAGGAGACCTGGTTTTGATCCTTGGGTCAGGAAGATCCCCTGGAGAAGGCAATGACAATCCACTTCAGTGTTATTGCTGGAGAATCCCATGGACAGAGAAGCCTGGTGGGCTGTGGTTCATGGGGTTGCAAAGAGTCGGAGAGAACTGAGCAACTGACACACACAAGACACACTCAGATAATCGGTTCAGAACCCAGGCGCGTTGATCTGCAGGTGGAGAAGGGGTTCCCCAAATCCCATTTATCCTATTCGTGCCTGGAATGACTTCCTGTTCCCAAGAGTCTCACCCTGGTTAAGACACCAGAGCCCTCATTAAAAGGGCAAATGCATTAATCATGTTTGGCTGATGTGTTTCGCCCCTCCTGCCCTTAACACCATGGTGAACACCATGGCTTCTCGTAGGGTGTCCTGCTGGAAAGGAAGGCCTGTGGCCCCAGAAGCACAGGCTTGGGGAGGTTTGCAGAGACCGGGGGACGTGCCCACGGTAGGCAGGCCAGACTCTGCTCTTCTCTCCGCACCCTGGAAAGCCCTGAGGCTGTGGACAAGTGGGCCAGGACGCACCCTCAGCCTGCAGGAGGCCTGGGGTCCTGTGTCCTGTCCATGAAAGCCCTCTGATGGAAACTTCTGAGCTGAGGAATGCTCTCTTTCTGGGTCATCTGACAGGGTAGCTGCTGGCCACGTGAGGCAGCTGTGCGCCTGGCCCGTGGAGGGTGTGGCGGGAGAAGGAAGTTTCGGTCTCATTCCTCGCTACTTTGATTTGAATGTAAGGAGTGGCTCATGGCCGGTGCGCCCCTGTTGCCCCTTACAGGACTAGGTCTAGACACAGAGCAGCCTAGCAGATTGGGGCCCGCGCAGTGCTCGTGTCTGCAGTCAGATCTTTCCAAGAACACTAAAAATAACCTTTAGAAGAAAGAAATAATGCCGGGAGAAGATGAATCTCGCTGGGCTGTGAGGAGCTGGGGAGGAGCTGCCAGAGCGTCTAATCCATCACAGAGATCTCGCCATCTGTCCAGGAGACTTCGCTTGAGGGGAAAGAAAATTCTTGACTCATCCCTATTTTTAAAAGTGTTTATCTTCAGATCCGGGAGATGCCAAGGGATAAATCAGTGATGAGCGCCCCTCGGCCCTGTGGTTCTGTGGATGGTGACCTGCTGCGGTCCCAGATCCGGTAGAAGGTCCTCTCAGAGAAACCGGATTTCGGATCACAGGGTGGGCCCCCCTTTTGTGCGTTCATTGGACATTGCACGGCCTGCGCCCGGAAACACTCGGGTCACCGTGTCTCCAATTTCTGCATTGCCAGCAGTTGCTCTGTCACCAAGGCCCAAACCAAATCCCCCCATGCCATGCACACTGCCGGTGCCACCACTAGTGTTATTACTGTGGTGCCATGACCAGCTGGCTTCACCACCCTTGTCAGGCACAAGGGCCACACGGGGAGGTTATGGGGAGCTCCTGGGAGGAATCTGCACCCACCTTGGGAGCCCTGCGGAATCAGGGCTGTCCTTCAGCTTCCAGTTCTCATAGGTCAGCCAAACACTGGGAGGAAGGTGCGTCTAGGTGGGGTAGATGGGAGGCAGCGGAGGGCAGAAGGGGTGTGATGGGTTACTGGGGCCCAGACGGCCACTGGTCACTGTCCCCCTGTCCTTGCTCCTCTGCCCAAGCCCGTGCCGCGTCTGCCTCAGCGGGTGCCTGGAAAACCTGTGGGCTTCCGGAGAACCATGGAAGAAGCCAAGCCCACCGCCAGGCTCTTTACTTCTCACTCTGGCAAGGGGGAGCCGTTCCCCCACGGGCCTGCTGCGCCTGCTGCCCCTGTGGCCCCGCCAGCCGACAGTAGCTCTCTATAGCATGGGCAATATTCCAGAAGAATGCCATTGTTAATGGAATTTTAATTCGGGCATCACCCTTCCTAGGGCTGGGGTAGGGGCATGCCGGGTGTGGTCTTGATGACCCGTGGACAGTGCCTGCAGGGTGGTGGGCAGCCTCTGTGCTCAGATGTGCAGACGCCACTTGTGGGCTGAGACGGAAGAAGGGCATGGAGACCCCGGTGCCTTCAGGACCCCCGGGGTAGTCTTTCTCGGTGAAGAGTAAAGCGTGTTGTCATCCTGTGCTGCGGGTCCCGAGCTCTCTGGTCCAGGTCGAGGCCAGTTCAGAGGTAACGCTGTGCGGGGAGCACTGCTGGGTGCCAGGCAAGGCTGATAGTCATGAGCACTTGGTGGGGCCCGCTGGTGGAAGCAAGACTCAGCAGACAGATGACTGGACAAGTGAACAAGTCTGGAGTTCGGGGCTCACACAGAATTGGTGTAGACCCCCGACTCTGGCTCTTCTCACTGTGTGATTCTGGGCTAGCTGCTTCACCTCTCTGAGGTTCCGTCTCCACCTGTGTGGGTGGAGGACAGTTAGAGGTGTGCCTGCTGGGGTTCTTGGGGGCTGGGTGCACTTGCTTTTATTTCAAAATAACCCCGTGGAGGTGCTCTGATAAATCCGCTTTATACTGAGAAGGCAGCTCCCAGACGCTGGGGTGGGAAGCTCGGGCACGCGGGTCCTGAAGGATGGCATCATGCACGCGTCAGGATGAACAAGTGAACAACAGGCCGCAGGGGCTCCAAGCCCAGGACTCAGTCGTTCCATTCTGGGAGGCCTAGTCCCAGGACCCACCTACCGGTGTGGAGAGTGTCAGGGTGGTGGCTGGAGCCCGGCCTTGGAGTTTCAGATGCTGACTCCACCGCCGCCCTGCACGAGACCTTCATGCATTCGGTCACTCTCCCTCTGTGGAGCCTTCCACCGGGAGATGGGGGAGGGATCTGCCACACGCTCAGCAAGGGCAGGGATGACCTTGAGGATCACCCATATAAAGTGACCACATGTATGCAAGGGGCAGGACGACTCCACCAAGGCTGGAGGGCACCTGGGTGTGAGGCTCAGAGCAGCCAGGTCCCCGCCACGGGCACACAGCTAGTGGGCAGCAGAAGTCTCGGGAGTCTGGAACCTGATGGACAGCGTAGGGCAGGTGGCAGGGACAAGCCCCGTGTGCAGGCTGGGATGGGAAGCGGACCAGCCTCCAAACCGAGGGCCCAGGTCCCAGGTCCCGGAGCACCAGGCTCAGCATCAGCCTTCACCTGGACGGAGCATCATGCCCATGGTGCCCAGCGCCCCTGTGGGCAGCTGGGTGTCCTCACCCCAAACCCCCAGGGCCAGCGTCCATGAGTGAGTGACCTCACAGCCTCCCCTGAGTGGTGTGGGGGAGGCCCTCCAGAATGGAAGGGGGTGTCTCTGTGGGCCTAAGGGAACTTGGGGGGTTGCTGGGTCCAGGAGGGGTCCCTTTCCATCTGCCAGGACCTGTCTGAGCAGCTCCCCACCCCTTGCAGGCAGCTCTTGGACAGCTGGGCCATGACTTTAGGGGTGTTTCTCCCCTACTGGAGCAGCGCTGGGCACCCCCATGCCCCATGGGAAGGATGTCACAGCTGTTGCCCACATATGAGTAAACAGGCCCAGCGAGTGGCTCCCGCGGGTCCCATAGCTGCTTTGGAACGGGGCCCTGCTCCTGGTCCCCAGTGGCCGATGTGCTCATTTCACCTGCACCTGTCCCCCACCATCTCCCTGAGAAGAAGAGATATTCAGAGGACCTGGGAGGCAAAGACCTATATGGACCGAGGGCTGACAAGGCCCCGGGCAGGGGCACCCGGGACTGGGTCTTGTCCTGGAGAGAAGGGTGAGGGTTGGGGTTGGGGTCTGCTGGGGAGGCAGGCCTCCTAGCAGACAGCTTCTGCAAACCCAGGCTCCTGCCCTGAAGGCTGCACAGAGCAGTGGGCCCCGGGAGTGCTGCTGCAGCTCTCCGCAGACCTTGGCCCCAGCTCAGCCCCTGACCCGGTGGCCCTGGTGCTGTGCGGCTCCTGGGTGAAGGAAGGAGCCAGGAGGCTCCCGGGCAGGGCAGGCTCCTCCTGGGCTCCTGTTCGCGGGTGGTGGTGACTGCTCAGAAACGCACTTCAGCCCTGGGCTCTGCCACCTGAGATGGGAGACGCTCGCCCTGTGGCTGCCCTCAGCTACCCTGGGCACTGTCTTCACCCCTCCCAGGGTCCTCACAAGCCCCCTCCTGTCCGCTAAGGGCCTCCTATCCCAGCTATGAGCCAGGAGTCAGACTCACAGCCACTGTGTCCTTTATTTCCTGGTGCAGGTGGAATCGCCGCAGGTGGGGGTGGCAGCTGCAGCCGCAGCCAGCTTCCGGGCTCATGGCCTCAGATGCAGAGCAGGGGCGGGACCCGCCACCCCGGCAGCCTCGGCCCCAGAACAATGACGCGGAGACCGTGCTCCCGAGCCAGTTCTCCGCCGCAGTCCCAGCCCCAGAAAGCCGGCTCTTTGATGGGTAATTGCTAGTTTCCTGCCTGCAGACCATTCAAAGGAGGAAAGAGAAAATCTCCTTCATTTTATCTTGGGAAGGCGGCGGCCTCTCTCAGCTCCCCCACGGGCAGCAGCCTTTTCTGCGATCACAGCGACGGGCAGCAATTAGACCCCAGACTGGGGATCAATTGCAGGGACTAAAGGGCTCATGGCAATTGGGAGGAGAGCCTGGGGCAGGCGTGGACGCTCCACGTAGATCTTTCACAGGCAAAATCTACATCTGGGCTGGGGGACAAGCGAGGGGGCGAGCGTCTCAGCAAAGCCGACCCAGGCTCGGGCAGAAAAGGGTCTCCAGGCTCGGACTACACTGCATCCTCTCACCCTTCCCAGGCTTCCAGTGGCTTTGGTCGCTTGCCAAGTGTGGCCCCGAATGCACCCCCATAGCCCTCTGTACCTGCCCCTGCCTACGCGGTCTGCTTCCCGTCTGGACAGCGTCGGTGGAGAGTTCCTGACGCATCTCCCCTCCCAGCTCCTGCCCCTGCCCTCCCGGCCCGTCCGCCCACCAGGACATGCAGCCGGGCACTCAGGTTGGGATCAGACCTGGTGTCCACCTTGGCACGCTCCCTCTCACTGCACTCCGAATCTTCCACAGTCCCGGCCACTCTTGGAGGCCCACGTGGCACCTCGGACTTAATGGCCTCATTGCAGGTTTCTGAACCGTCCAGGGGGCCAAGGTGCGCCACACCCCCTCATTCCGCAGCGCCCCCTGGACCCCTACGGCAGACCCCGCCTTGCGTCCATGGCCCTTCTCTGTGCTCCGGCCGCCTCAGCCTGTCCCCTCAGTCCACGGAGCTCACGCGCCTCCGGGGCTGTGGGATGCTCGTCCTTGGAGCTCTGCACACTGCTCCTCACCCTGCAGGGTCTCAGCAGAAAGAACACTTGCCGACACCCTCGTGCCCCACCACTAACCTGTGCCGATGAGACCCCCCACCTTCTCCCATCTCTTTCTGAAGGTCACCCTCTCCTTTTTACTTACCTCTCCCCGTGAGGGTCTGGAGGACAGGGGCACTCACCCTGCCCCTGGCTGGAGAGAGGCTCCAGTGCACAGAGTGCCCATCCAGGGGTGTGTCTGCTGACCGCATCCAGGGCACAGGGGCCATGGCTGTGCTAGGCTCACTGGACATCCTGGCCTCTGGCGTAGCCTCGCCCTGATCCAGCCTGTCCCTTGTTCAGGACCTGTGTCTCCCTTCTGCTCCTGGGGCAAGCCCTCCCCTGCCCGGGTGAGTTGAAGCTGGACCACCCAGGATTCTGCCCTGATGCCCCCTGGGTGTCCAGGTAGGATTGTGGAGGCTGCTGTTTCAGTTATCCCTCCCAGGGGAACGGGCAAACACAGACAGGAGACATGAGGGGACCTCGAATTGAGGGGTGCCTGTGAGGCTCTGTGCTGGGGGCCACTGAAAGTCAGGCAGGGTCTTGTCCCGACAGCCCCTGCTGAGGGATGTCATGAAGTTTTTCATGTCACTTATGAAGTGTCTGCTCTGTGCTGAGGCTGTGCTGAGGCCAGACACCCAGCCATGAAGAAGGCACCCCCGCCCGGCAGCCAAGGGAGACAGAAGAAGAGCAGCCGTGATCCAACTGTGGACAGTGAACTGAGGCCCTGTGGACACCCGGGGGGGCTTCCTGGAGGAGGTGATACCCACCCAAGGCATAAGAGCTGGAGTGGAGGTGGGGTTGTGACTAGAGCACAGGCACAGGCAAGGTGCGAGGTTGGGGTGGGTTCAGCTGGTGAGGGGCCTTGGGAGGAGCTAGGGAGGGGCAGGAGATGGGCAGGGACGGTCCCTGTGGGCCACGCATGCTGGCTTCTAGGTGGCAGCCAAAGACGTAAGTTAAATTTCTTATAGGAAAAAAATGCAAAGCAATGATCAGAAGTGAAGCTGCGGGTGTACTGGGCTTGGTTCAAAACCAGGCAGCAGGGGCAGGGTGCTTGGTTCCCACAGGTGGATGGCACTGAAGTCTCGGTGGGACTCGGGTCAGGGCCTGCCCCTAGGCTTGGAGCCAGGGCTGCCCCTGCACCCCCTCCTCCCCACCTGCCAAAGCAGCAGCGGACAGAAAAATAAGGCCAATGAGGCCACCTGGGCAGGTGGGAGGAGGCAGAGGGGTTTTCAGTGGATCCCAGCTCTGGAGTTTGTGAGGGGCTGTGAGGGGCAGACGCCCCACTACTGTCATGGTTTTGGATGGGGGTGTGGAGGACTGGGAAGAGGCCAGCGGTGAATCCTAATGTAAATGATGGGCTACTGTTAATGATATTTAGTGTATCTGTGTTTGATATTTAGTGCATCAATTTTATATGTGAAGTGTAACAAATGTACCACATGGATGCAAGTTGTTAGTATCTGGGAAAATGTATTCAGAGAGAGGGTACCTGGGGGGTCTCTGTCCCTCTGATCAAAACTGCTCTGTTAATTTACAGATTGGAAGCAGCTTTCTTAATATAAGGTAAACTAGATTTCAGGAAATAGTATTACCAGGAACAAGTGAAGTCATGTTGTGATGATGGAACGACCAGGTCGTCAAGAAGACATGAACCTAAGTGTTTAGGCACCTGGTAACTGAGCTTTAAAATGCACAAAGAAAAATTTTCTGAGAGTTGAAATGAGAAGTAGAAAAAGTCACAATTATAGCTGGAACTTTTAATGTGCCTCTCTCAATGAGTGATAGAACAAGTTCACAGCAAAATACTAAGTACATAGAAGATTTGAACTATCAACCAACCCGACATGACTGATGTTTATAGAAGTCTCCATTACTGACAGCAGGGATCCACAGTATCTTCAAGGGTATCAGTTCAGTCACTCAGTCTGACTCTTTGCGACTCCATGGACCCCAGGATGCCAGGCCTCCCTGTCCATCACCAACTCCCAGAGTTTACCCAAAATCATGTCCATTGAGTTGGTGATGCCATCCAACCATCTCATCCTCTGTCGTCCCCTTCTCTGCTTGCCTTCAATCTTTCCCAGCATCAGGGTCTTTTCAAATGAGTCAGCTCTTCGCATCAGGTGGCCAAACTACTGGAGTTTCAGCTTCAACTTCAGTCCTTCCAATGGACACCTAGGACTGATCTCCTTTAGGAAGGACTGGTTGGATCTCCTTGCAGTCCAAGGAAAGGGACTCTCAAGAGTCTTCTCCAACACCACAGCTCAAAAGCATCAATTCTTTGGCGCTTAGCTTTCTTTATAGTCCAACTCTCACATCCATACATGACCACTGGAAAAGCCATAGCCTTGACTAGACGGACCTTTGTTGACAAAGTAATGTCTCTGCTTTTTAATATGCTATCTATGTTGGTCATAACTTTCCTTCCAAGGAGTAAGCATCTTATAATTTCATGGCTGCAATCACCATCTGCAGTGATTTTGGAGCCCTCCAAAATAAAGTCAGCCACTGTTTCCACTGTTTCCCCATCTATTTGCCATGAAGTGATGGGACCGGATACCATGATCTTGGTTTTCTGAATGTTGAGCTTTAAGTCAATTTTTTCACTCTCCTCTTTCAGTTTCATTAAGAGGCTCTTTAGTTCCTCTTCACTTTCTGCCATAAAAGTGGTGTCATCTGCATATCTGAGGTTATTGATATTTCTCCCAGCAATCTTGAGTCCAACTTGTGCTTCATCCAGCCCAGCATGTCTCATAATGTACTCTGCATGTAAGTTAAATAAGCAGGGTGACAACATACAGCCTTGACATACTCCTTTTCCTGTTTGGAACCAGCCTGTTGTTCCATGTCCAGTTCTAACTGTTGCTTCCTGACCTGCATACAGGTTTCTCAAGAGGCAGGTCAGGTGGTCTTGTATTCCCTTCTCTTTCAGAATTTTCCACAGTTTATCATGATCCACACAGTCAAAGGCTTTGGCATAGTCAATAAAGCAGAAATAGATGTTTTTCTGGAACTCTCTTGTTTTTTAATGATCCAGTGGGTGTTGGCAATTTGATCTCTGTGAAACATTTATCAAGATAGATAGACCACATTCTAGGTCATAAAACAATTCACAATACATTTCAAAGGATTCAAGTCATATAAAATTTGTACTCAGACCACAATGGAATTAAACTGAAAATAAATAGTAGAAATGTATCTGAAATATTAAAAAATTAAATAAGACACATATAAGGTATGTGTGGGTCAAAGGTAAATGAGAAATTAGAAAGTATTTTGAAGCAAATTGACATGAAAACTCATCATATAAGAATTCTGGGGGATGCCAGCAGTACTCAGGAGGAAATTTATAGCAATAATTGACTACATTAGAAAATAAGAAATGCCTGAACTTAATGTCTTTAGCTTTTACCTTAAGAGACTAGAAAGAAAAAAGTAAATTAAACCCAAAATAAGCAGAAGAAATGAAATGAGAAGCATCAGACTGAAAATAGAAGAAATATAAACATAAGAGAAAATCAATGAATCAACAGCTAGTTCTTAGTAAAGATGAATAACATTTATAAACTTCTAACCAGATTAATTAGAAAAAAATGAGAGAAGAACAAATTACTATGTCAGGATTTTAAAAGGTGACTTCACCAAAGACCCCATGAATATCAAAGCAGTAATGAAGTAATATCATGAACCAACTTTTACCAATAAGTTTGATGACTTTGATAAAATGGGCAAATTCCCATTTGAAATTTGGGAATGAAAGACATAAATTTATTCAAGAAGAAACAGATAGCCAGAATAGCCCTATATTTATTAAAGACATTGAATTTAGAGTTAAGAACTTCTCTACAAAGAACTAGAATTCTTGTTGGCTTCACTGCTGAATTCTACCACGTACTTATGAAAGAAATAATATCAGTTCTATACAAACCCTTCCAGAAAATTAAAGGGGAGAGAATACATTTGACTATGGACTGAATATTTGCCCAAATTTACATATTAAAACCTAATGCCCAAGGTGACAGCCCTTGGGGGTGAGGTCTTCAGGAAATGATTACGACATGAGGGTGAAGCCCTCCTGAATGTATTAGTGCCCTTATAGCAGAGACTCCATAGAGAGTCCTTACAAGGACCCCCTTCTGACATGCGATGATACAGTGAGAAGGCACCATCTATGAACCAAAAAGTGGGCCATCACTACACACTGAATCAGTTGGTGCCTTGATCTTGGATGGCTAGCCTCCAGAACTCTGAGAAATAAATTGTATAGGCCACCCAGTCACTGGTATTTTGTTATCACAGCCAAACTCTTTCTGTGAGGCTAGCATTATCCTGATATCAAAACCAGACAAAGATATTGCAAGCCCCCCACAAAACTACAGACTAATAACTCTTATGTACATGGATATATAAGTTTTAAACATAACTGTATCAAATCAAATCCAACAGTATATAAAAGAATAATAACTCATGGTCATGTGGAGATTATCCACCAGGAATGCAAGACTGATTTAACATTTGAAAGTCATTTAATTTAATTTACAATATTAATAAACTAAAAGCAAAACATATGATCATCCCAATGGTATTTGACAAACTTCAACACCCAGTGATGATAAAACTGTCAGCAAGTAAAGGACAGAAGGAAAATTCCTCAACCTGATAAAAATCATCAGTGAGCAACTCACAACTAATATCTTTCTTAGTGATAAAACACTGAATGTTTGCTCCCAACATTAAGAACAATATAATGACATTTGTTTTTGAGACTTCTATTTAACAATGTGGTAGAAGGTCCAATCACTTCAATAAAGCATGATTTTTTAAAAAATGGGTCATGGAGACTGGAAAGAAGTAAAGTTATCTTTACTCATGAATTCTTGGTAGCAGATCTAATGATATCTACATAAAGAAAAACTTACTAGTACTAATAACTGAGTTTAGCAATGTTGCTGAGTACAAGATCAATACACAAAAATGAATTTTTATTTAAACAACAAGAAACAAGTGGAAATTGAATTTAAAGATATTGTTTATATGACATCAAAATTATGAAATATGTAGGAACAAATCTGGTAAAGAAAACTTGAAAGAACTGCACAGTTGACCCTTGAACAACATGCTACCCCTCTCCAGTTGAACATCTGCATACAACCTTACAGTTGGTCCTCTGCATCCATGATTCCCTATCTGTGGGTTCAGCCAAAGCAGATTGTGTCAGTCAGCTCAGTCGCTCAGTCGTGTCTGACTCTTTGTGACCCCATGAACTGCAGCATGCCAGGCCTCCTCGTCCATCACCAACTCCCGGAGTCCACCCAAACCATGTCCATTGAGTCAGTGATGCCATCCAACCATCTCATCCTCTGTCGTCCCCTTCTCCTCCTGCCCTCAATCTTTCCCAGCATCAGGGTCTTTTCCAATGAGTTGGCTCTTCATATCAGGTGGCCAGAGTACTGGAGTTTCAGCTTCAACATCAGTCCTTCCAATGAACACCTAGGACTGATCTCCTTTAGGATGGACTGGTTGGATCTCCTTGCAGTCCAAGGGACTCTCAAGAGTCTTCTCCAACACCACAGTTCAAAAGCATAAATTCTTTGGTGCTCAGCTTTCTTTATAGTCTTTCACATCCATACATGACCACTGGAAAAGCCATAGCCTTGACTAGACGGACCTTTGTTGACAAAGTTAATGTCTCTGCTTTTTAATATGCTGTCTAGGTTGGTCATAACTTTCCTTTCAAAGAGTAAGTGTCTTTTAATTTCATGGCTGCAGTTCCATATGCAATGATTTTGGAGCCCAGAAAAATAGTCAGCCACTGTTTCCACTGTTTCCCCATCTGTTTGCCATGAAGTGATGGGACTGGATGCCATGATCTTAGTTTCCTGAATGTTAAGCTTTAAGCCAACTTTTTCACTCTCCTCTTTCACTTTCATCAAGAGGCCCTTTAGTTCTTCTTCACTTTCTGCCATAAAAGTGGTGTCATCTGCATATCTGAGGTTATTGATACTTCTCCCGGCAATCTTGATTCCAGCTTGTGCTTCCTCCAGCCCAGCGTTTCTCATGATGTACTCTGCATATAAGTTAAATAAGCAGGGTGACAATATACAGCCTTGATGTACTCCTTTTCCTGTTTGGAACCAGTCTGTTGTTCCATGTCCAGTTCTAACTGTTTTACAATGTGTAGTACTGAGTTATTGAAAAGCATCTGCATACCAGTGAACCATCATGGTTCAAACCTGTGTTGTTCAAGGGTCAACTGTATATTGAAAAACTATAAAACACTGCTGAAAGAAGTACAGGATCTAAATAAATAGAGAGATATGCTCTGTTCATGTGACAGAAGATGCAATATTGTTAATGTATTAATTGTCCCAGAATCCATCTGCAGATTCAGTGAAGTCTCAGTCAAAATCTAAACAATTTTATAAAATGAAATTGATCAACATATTCTAAAATCTTTATGGGAATATAATGATCCAAGAGTAAGCAAAATTACTTACAAAAAAGAATATTGGATTACTAGCATTTATGACTTCAAGACATTAAAAAGTTACAGTAATTAAGACAGCATGATACAGACACAAAATTAGACAAATATATTACTGGAACAAAGTAGACTGTCCAAAAAATAGACCCATTCACATATGGGCTAATGATTTTGAGACAAATGTACAAAGGCAACTTAGTGGAGAAAGGATGGTCTTTTTAACAAATGGTGCTGGAACACCATTTGCCAAAAAGAAAAATGAAACTCAGTGTATGCGTTGTATCATTTATAAAAATTAACTAAAAATAAATGGTAGTCCTAAATACAAAGCAAAACCATACAAAAGAAAACTTAGGGAAAAAAATCTTTGAAATCTTACATTAGGCAAAGCTATCTCAGCCATAAGAGCAAAAACATAAAAAACAAAGCTTAACTTTATCAAGATTTTAAACACTTGCTCTTTGAAAGACATTGTAAAAGGAATGAAAATGAAATCCTCAGGCTGAGAGAAACAATCGCTACATCATATACATAACAAAGGGCTTTTACAAGAATACAGGAAGAACTCTCAAAACTCAGTAATAAGAACACAAATAACTTAGTAAAAAAATGGGCAAGATATTTGAATGGGCCGTTCAAAGGTACATGGATGGCAAATAAGCACCTGGAAAGATGCTCTAATAGCATCAGTCCTTCAGTTCAGTTCAGTGGCTCAGTCGTTTCCGACTCTTTGTGACCCCATGAATTGCAGCATGTCAGGCCTCCCTGTCCATCACCAACTCCTGGAGTTTACTCAAACTCATGCCCATCGAGTTGGTGATGCCATCCAACCATCTCATCCTCTGTCGTCCCCTTCTCCTCCTGCCCCCAATCCTTCCCAGCATCAGGGTCTTTTCCAATGAGTCAACTCTTCACATTAGATGGCCAAAGTACTGGAGTTTCAGCTTCAGCATCAGTCCTTCCAATGAACACCCAGGACTATCTGCTTTAGGATGGACTGGATGGATCTCCTTGCAGTCCAGGGGACTCTCAAGAGTCTTCTCCAACACCACAGCTCAAAAGCATCAATTTTTCGGCACTCAGCTTTCTTCACAGTCCAACTCTCACATCCATACATGACCACTGGAAAAACCATAGCCTTGACCAGACAGACCTTTGCTGGCAAAGTAATGTCTCTGCTTTTTAATATGCTATCTAGGTTGGTCATAACTTTCTTTCCAAGGAGTAAGCGTCTTTTAATTTCATGGCTGCAGTCACCATATGCAGTGATTTTGGAGCTCCCCCCCCCCAAAAAAAGTCTGACACTGTTTCCACTGTCTCCCCATCTATTTCCCATGAGGTGATGGAACCAGATGCCATGATCTTGGTTTCCTGAATGTTAAGCTTTAAGCCAAATTTTTCACTCTCCTCTTTTGCTTTCATCAAGAGGCTTTTTAGTTCCTCTTCACTCTCTGCCATAAGGGTGGTGTCATCTGCATATCTGAGGTTATTGATATTTCTCCCAGCAATCTTGATTCCAGCTTGTGCTTCCTCCAGCCCAGCGTGTCTCATGATGTATTCTGCATATAAATTAAATAAGCAGGGTGACAATATACAGCCTTGACATACTCCTTTAGTCCTTAGGAAGCTGCAAATTAGAAAACCAGAGAGATCTATGTACGCACCCACTGGAATGGTTACAATGAAAAAACCGACCATAGCAAGGGCTGGTGAGGTGGGGGAGCAACTGGACTCATGCTGCTGGTGGGGATGCAAACTGCTACAACCACTTCATTACAATAATTCGATGTTTCCTAAAAGTTAAACACACACCTACCATGTGATCCAGTCAGTCTCCCCAAAGGAAAAGACAGCATGTGTCCAAGAAAGACAGCATGCAGTTAACAGCAGTTTTATTTAGAAAAAACCCCAAACTGGAAATAGCCCATTTGTCCATCATCACAGGAACGGATACACACATTGTTGTATATTCCATCTATCCGATGGAATCCAACTCAGCAATAAGGAGTGAGTTCTTGACACACGCAACAGTATGGATAAATCTCACAATGAGTATACTGTTGGAAAAAGCCAGACATAAAAGCAATACTGAAACTTCCCTACACTCCTTGCTGGTGGAAAGAGGTGGTTTCCATGAATATAATAGAATATTAGTACCTAGAACATAAAGCATATTTGCAAGTCAATAAGAAAAACTTTGTGGAAAAGTCAGTAGAGAATTTTAAATTGACAGTTCACAAAAGAGGAAACAAAATGGCAAATAAATACATGAAAAGAAGTTCAGCCTCATTATTATTCATTGGAAATGGCAGTTAATTCAAAGACATCATTTCATACCCAGCAAACTGACAAAGGCTTGTGTGTGGCAGCAAGTGATTCGAGGATATAGGACAGAGGGTTTCTGACCCACTGCCCATTAAAGGACTCTTGCACCCCACTCTGGAGAGCAAGTATAGCGGTGAAGATGAAGGTGTTTATGGCCTGCACCTAGCAATGCTGCTTCTAGAAAATTCCTCAAGATATACACAGAGAGAGGTTTACAGGGATGCTCCTGGCAGCATCCTGCAGTGACGCCACAAACAGCATACCCGCCCATCCACAGGGGGACGGCATGTAGGCTGCGTGTGGTCAGTAAAGGGCCTGCTGCAGGGCCACTAACTATTTGAGCTGGAGACACCATCAATGCTGATAACTCTCAGAAAGCACACAGAGGCCGGACACCTTGTTGCAGTGTGGTACACAGCGCAACAGGCTGCTTGTGTGAAGTTTTAAACCTACAAGGAACATTACACATTGTTTATGGGGCATAATGATGCAGTAAAAATAGACAATGTTAGCGAATGATACCCACTTCCTGCCGGAGGATGTCTCTGGCAGTGGACGGAGGGGGATGGGAACCAGGAGAGTGGCACAGGCCCCTCCAGGGCCACCTCTACTGTGACGGGCCAGCGCCAGGCGTCCCTGGGACGCTAGACCTCCAGACGGAACCTGGGCGCTTCCCGGAGGAGGCGATGATTGCCTGGGACCTGGAGCGGAAGCGGATGCAAGCAGAGGGTGGAGGGCTTTTCCTGGAGAGAGAGGGTGCCATGGGGACCTGGGGGCGGGGCCTGGACCCTGGGGGCGGGTCAAGCTCACTGCTGGTTGCTGCCCACGCAGCGTGGCCCTGGGAGCCGAGCAGTACAGACTCCTGGCCGTTGAAGGGCCTCCTCCAGGCCTGCAGCCTCTAGGAATCCTGTGGGATTCTCGCCGCAGGGGCCGGATTGGGCGCCCAGCCCCACGGAGGTGCTATAGCGGCGCAGGAGTCCTGCGTGCCACACCACAGTCCCCTTCCTCCCACCGCTGCCCTTCCGCTGGGCGCACACGGCCATCTACCTGCTGCTCCTCAGGTTCCGTCCCCCTTGCTCATGTCTTCACGGCTGTACACGCCGGCTTCAGCCTTTGCTCGCCGTCAGTTGCCTTAACACCTGTGTGCTACAGAAAGGGCAGCTCGGGCTCCCTGAGGGGTGGGTGTGCTTGGGATCCTGGCCAGCGAATGCAGAGCTGGATGGGACCCTGGGATCTGGAGGCCCGCCCCGCTCTCTCCCACCCCCAAGTTCCAGGTGTCCTCCTGGAACCGGTGCCCCCGATCGACCGGCAGCGTGGAGCTGGACTCCCCCAGGCAGCCAAGGAGCCCAGCGGGCACGCTGACTCGCCTGGGCGTCTTTTCTGCTGAGCTGTCACACAGGGTGTTCTCTGTGGTTGCGATATATTATTGCCACGGACACCACATGTTAGATCTCAGTGTCAGCAAAACGATCAAGGAAACTCATTTATTATTAACTTGTGATAAATGTAAGACTGATTGCTTCTCAGGATCTGCGCTCGGGGCAAAGTGGCAGCAGCAAGTCACTCTTTAAGGCCTCCTCTTCCCCCAGCTGCTGGGGGAGGGGTTGGCTCAAGGCCGACCTGGGAAGGATGACCTGGGTAATAGCATCCTGGGCCTCCTCGGGTCAGCCCCACACACGGATGCCCGTGACCGCCTCCCATCGCCATGGCAAATCCACCCCTCAGCATCCTTGGACTGCCGCCCCTCCCACGGAGCACACACGGTTTTCCCCTTCCAGCAGTCCCCGGAGCAAGTCTGTCACTGTCTCACTCTACAGCCAGTGGAGGCGGAGCTTCCGCACGCTCCCCAGGGCCTCACACCCAGACCCGGGCCTGTGGGCCCTGAGCTGCGCAGCCTTAGTGCTCCTAGAGGGCTGACTTTTCCCTTGTCACTCTTCCACCCATTTCCCAGGTCGGAAGTCTGAGAGTCAGAGGCGGGCAGTGTCCCATTCAAGGTCACGCGAGGAGGCGCTGAGAACACCTGTCACCTTCTGCCCCTTCTCTCTCCCCACCCTTATCACCCACCCTGCACCCCATCCCTCTGGGGCAGGCGGACCTTCTGCCTGGCCTCAAGCCCCTCCAGCCCCCTCCCACCCCACTGCGAGGCCTGGGAGGTCAGGCAGGCCCTCGGGCTGCCCAGGACGGGATCCGCCACGCCGGTGTGCGTGAAGGGGGCGGCCGGTAGGACGCTGGTGGGAGTGGCCTGGGACACCGCGGTCCCTCCAGGATGGCTGACTCCCCGGCAGGGTCTCGGGTCCCCTGGCTGTGCCGTGGGGAGAGCGAGGCTGGGGCAGGGCTGACCCGACCTAGCACGAGCACGTCAGAGTGTGCCAGGCAGAGCGCAGGTCCTGAACCCGTGCTGGGCGTCGTTAGCAGCTGTTACACTTCTTGCCCACAACCCCCCTGAATGCCTGCCCCCTTCCCCCCTCACACATGTCCCTGTCCCGGGAGGCCCCGCCCAGACCTGCCCCCTGGTATTCCCCTGCTCAACTCTGTGCTGAGAAGCCGGAGCTGGTGCTTTGAATTAAGAATATGTGGATTCTGAACCGATGATTGAGGGGTTGCCCTCTGGGTCCCAGCCCCCACTTGGGTGAAGTAAGCCCCTGGGACCATTTTGATGGAAAGTCTAGCTTCAACAAACCCATGATGGAGGCAGACACAGGGTTTAGTACAGACCTAGAAGGGGGTGGGAACCCACGAGGGGGTGGGGGGGCCAGGCCTGCACCCGGGTTAGGAGCCAGCGGGGTGGCAAGCCCTTGTCACTCACAATCAGGTGGCTGGAGTGGAGGTCACTAACTCCTCACAGGCTTACTCCAAGCGGTGACTTTAAAAGGGGCCCCGGGAAAAGCAGAGGGGCATCTTGGGGGACCTTGTGAGCTCAGGTCCTCATCTCAGTGTTGACTCTGCTGTGAGCAGGGTCCTAATGATGCCGAGGCAGCAACTCAGAGAAAAAAACTCGTTTTTTATCACACCTCCCCCCACCTCCCCCTTTGCACTTCTTCTCCGATATATTCATCTCCATGAATACAGGCCTCACTACAAGCTGACTAGCGTGATAGATACGCTTGAGTGTGTCTAATCCTTGTCAAGAGGTTTGGAGTTGAATTAAACAGAGCAGATGAATTAGCCAGGAGCCAGGGCGGGGGCTTTGTGTGTATCGGAGAACCAGGGAAACTGAGGCTCACGGCTAGTGGTGGGGGCGGGGCCTAGAGCCCCACGTCCTGACCCCAGGCCTGGGTGCAACAGAGCTGGCCCACGAGGGCCTCCTGATTTTGGGATGAGACTCAGAAGGGAAGGAGTTAAGCTGCCGAGCCGCCTTCCCCAAAGCAATTAATTACAGAAGTAGAGAGGTGGGCCTGACAATTATGTCCTGGACAAAGGATCGGGAGGGAGGGGGGTAATGGCTTCAGAGCGCCTCGCGCTGTGAGATTAATAAGCGTGTGGCATTTGGATGGCACGCCAGGCTCCGCTGTCACCCTGCTCCACGCTGGCCCCTGGGGAGTCCCAGGGCACAGGTCAGGGTTACCGTGGTTACCGAGCTGCAGACACGGCGACCAGCACACAGCCTGCAGCAGGACGGCCGGACCTGGGGACTCCCTGCGCCTCCCGGCTCGCTGGCTTCTTGGAGAGGGGTGGGGGGCAGGCTGGGCAGCGGGGGTGGGCTTGCAGAGATCCAGGCCAGCCCCCAGACCCCCATCCAGCCTTGTGGAGAAGGAGAGAGCCGTGGGGCCCGCGCTGGAGTCCCAGTGTCGCCACTCACTGGGGTGACCTGGGACAAACCAGTCTCTTGCCTCCTTCACCGGGTAGGATAAGGACGCTGGGCGGGGGCCGTGCAGGGCCAACTGAGGGGCGCAGACCGAGCCCCCCGCAGCGTAGCGTCTGGGGGCGGCAAAGGCTCCTCCTCTGTCCTTGCCTCCGCAGCCACCCCAGCAGCTGTGCACCGGGAAGGGTCACCCCGGCCCACCACCACCCACTCCACGGCCAGGGGAGCCCGTCTCAGCCCCACCAGCAGAGCCCGGCTCCTCCCTGCCCCGGCTGACCGCCCCCCTGCCGCATCACAGAACGCGTCTCCACCACCCTCCCCCACGCTTCCCCTCCGGAGGTTCTTATCGTCCCCATCCTGGTCCCCATTCTTGCCGTCCCAAACAGCCATCAACGTCAAGGGAGTTCCTAAAATTTCTAAAATTCAGAATTAAGGGAGAAGGAAATGGCAGCCCTCTCCAGTATCCTTGCCTGGGGCATCCCGCGGACAGAGGGGCCTGGTGGGCTACAGGCCAGGGGGTCACAGAGAGTCGGACACGACTGAGCAACTAAACAACAGCAAGGAGAAGGCAGCCCAGGTTTGAGGGGAGTCTGTCAGGGCAGTTCAGGTCACTCACCACCCGTCCCTCAAATGCCCTGTGTCCTGCAGCCAGGCCTGTGTGTCCCGAGGGCCTCTGTGGACCAGCCCTGCCCCGCGCACACCCGGCCTTCGTGGAGCTCATGCTGGAGATGCGCACGAGCAGCCTGGAGGTTGACAAGACTCAGCAGGGCTGGTGGGTGTGAGGGTCAGGACAGGACAGGGGAGGTCGCCGGCCCAGAGCCATGTCCGGTGCAGGGAGGGTAGATGGCAAGGACGGGGACAAGCCGCCGGAGGGGTTGAGGTCCCAGCCTCACAGCTGACACGAGTCTCGATACTTCCCGATTCTGAGTGCCATGGTGTCTGCTGCGTGAGAACTGGGGGTGGGGGGCAGCGGGACTCCCCGTGGGATCAAGACTGCTGGACAAACAGCCCACAGAGTGTTCCGGGCTCAGGCCCCTTCAGGCGCCGTCCCCACGCAGCAGTGGTCGGGTGTGGTGTCAGAGGGTGCCCGCTCCTCCTCTCAGGAGGCCCGTGGACCCTTAGCTGCTGCAGGGCACGTGGGACATGGATGAAGGGGTTTCGGCGGATCCCCACAGCTGGCTCGGAATGCAAGTCTATCTGTAGAATTACACACTTGTGCTCGGCCCAGGCCCCAATCCCCAGTGCCAATCAATCAATACAAATAGGAGGACAGTGACACAGGGGAAGAGTAAACTGTCCGGAGCCCAGGGTGGATGGGGCCACATCTTGGGAGTGCCCCGCTGGCGTGGGAAATGCTCATGACCTCACCGGAGGGAGACTTGCCCTGCCAGACCCCTTCATCCCCAAGGTCATTCCCAAGGCCTGCACATGGGCCTGGGCTTTATGGAGAGAGAAACCTCCATCTGAGTTCTATCTGCTGGCTTCCTGTCCCAAGACTCCGTAGGACACAGGATGCCCTGGGTCCACCCCTCCCCAGGCAGCCCCTTCCTGTGAGTACTTCCCGGCTTCCCGAGCAGGAGCTGTGGGGTCCATGTGGTGCCCGGCATTTCCAGCCTGGCCCTGGGATCTGATGACCCTGCTCCAGCCCAAGCCCGCAGGGGGAACAAGAGTGCGTCCTGTGGTCTGACCTCGGCTCCTCTGGCTGTGAAACAGCAACAGCCGCACAAGAGCTGCAGCAGACGCCATACGGACACGGGACTGCGGCACCTGCAGGGTCCTCTCCAAGGGCTTCTCCAAACAGAACCTGGAACCGCAGGGGCATCTAGGCGCAGGCCGCTGATGGGGAGAGCCCAGCGGCCCCCAGGCCCCCAGCCTCCAGGCCTCGCAGGCCATTGAGGAGCACCCTGGCTCGCATCCTGGACCTCACTCTGCGGCTCCCTCCCACGCACGCGGGGGCGGCCGGCAGAGGCGGGCAGGGGCGAAATTGCCGTTTACTGTGCTGCCCCTATCTCTGGGTAGCAGACGTGCGAGGAAGCTTTCAGACACTGAATGAAAAGCCTGGCGCAGCTGGACCTCTGCGGGCAATGCCTCTAACTCTTCACTTCCTCCCTGCCCCATGCGCTCGCTGGCCACGCTTTCTGTTTAATTAGGGGAGAGAGAAAATTGTGACATCGACTCAAGGGCATCACCTTCCTGGAGTGTGAAAGCAGAAAATTAATCCCAGGTCTGGCTGGCCCGTCCCCCAAGGCGCATCTACTCACCGATTTGCACGGCTGCAGATACGGGAATGGGTCTGGCCTCCCAGAGCCGGATTGGAGGACCAGGGCGCAGGACGGTCACCCCTGTGCAGTGAGCCTGGCCCCTTCGGGAGGCTGGGGAGGGATGAGCAAAGGGAGCTAGAGGCACCCACCTCCCAGTCCCACCCCACCCTGCGCTACTCTGGGTTTGAGCAGCGTGGGGAGGGAGGAACAGGTTTGTGTGCATGAGAATCTCTGAGCTGGACACAGGCAGACGGGCAGGGAGAGCTGGGCATCAGGAGGCGGGCTGGGAAATCTATTCCCTCTCTGGTTCTCAGGGGTGTGGGGCTGGGGAGAAGGGGTCCAGAAGAGACCGGCCTTCCAGCTGGTCTCACAGGGCAGGTGGGTGTGGATAGGTGGGTGAGCAGTGGGAAAGGAATGCGAGCGTCTGGACTGCTCGATGAGGGGTGAGGCTGTGGCTGCAGCCACTGGGGGGACGTGCCTACGTGGAGGGTGGGGGCAGGAGGCTGGGTCCCTGGCTAGGAGGGTGCATCAGAATGTGCCCTTCCTGGCTCATAGGGGACTTTCAGGGGAGGGGGTGTCAGGTTCATGGTTCTTTCCACCTCAGCAGGGAGGCAGGGCTGAGGATGGCAGGCGCAGGGCTTCAGCCCTTTAATCTGACCTTCACTCTGCTCAGCTGGGACCGTGACCAGACCAGGAAGCTCCGTGGACAGGAGCATCGAGCTGGAGGGTCCTCATTCTGCTCGTTTGGGACCATGACCAGACCAGGAAGCTCCGTGGACAAGGAGCATCGAGCTGGAGGGTCCATTCCTGCTGGAATGTTCTGTGCCTCTCAGACAGCCCTGGACCCATGGGCTGGCCATCCGTGCTCAGGGTCTCCATCCGGCCTCCCCTTGCCTGTCTGCCTCAGGACCGCTGCTTTAGTGTTCAGCGGGCATGTTATTCGCGACTCAGAGGGGCTTTCAGGGGATCATCAGCATGTGTTCCGTCGACTGTGGACGTGCCAGTCCTGCTCGTCCCTCCAGAGCCTCTCGGGTCCCCCTACCCTACTGCCGTCTGCTGCTGCTGAGCAAACCGCCCAGAACACAGCCGCTTAAGAGGACAGTCTCCTCTGTGTCCTCCCTTGCCTGTCACCGCCTCTCCTCCCCTGTCCCGGGGCTCAGCCTCTGTCAGGTCTGTCTGTCTGTCTGTCTTCCACTCTGAGTGTGTGTCTCTCTGGCCCCCTTTCCCCCATCCCCGCAGAGACAGGACGGTACATCTCTGTTGACCCATTTCCTGGGGAAACGTCTGTTTGATCCTCGCCCCCTCCTCTCAGGACCCCTCACCTTGCTTCCTGGCCTGGGACCCCAGCCCCACTGGGGAGGGAGGCTGGGTGCTCTGTCCCTGGCCCTGCGGTGTGCCCACCGTGCGGCAGGGGTACCCTGCGGAGAGAGTGCAGGGCTTGGACTCCTGGAGGCAGCACCAGCCTCTTTGTCAGCTTTTGAGCCTCAAAGTCTCATTTCCCTGATTTAAAACCAGCCTCTTCAACCACTAATTGTTGAAAGGAAAAGAGTAAGACGGGAAAAGGAAAATCAATTTGCATGGGGAGATGAAGTGTGCCCATCGGCCCACTGCCCTTTGCAGGGAAGACTGTGAGATCTTCAGAGCGGCCGCGCCAGCTGCTTATCAGCTCGGAAAGGAGCCCGCGGCCCCCGCTGGCAGGGAGGGGCCTCGTCTCCCTCAGCGCCTGGCGCCTCCTGGGGATGTGAGCCAGTCTGTCCGGGGCTGGGCTTCCTGGTCAGGGCCCCGCAGTCCCGGGACACGCTGGCTCCCTAGGCAGGGGATGGTGGGGACTCACCCGTGGGTGGTGGTGGGTCCTCGTGCCCCAAGGCGGAGCTGCTGCCCGTGGCCCCACCCCGCCCCCGCCCTGTCCTGGGCCCAGACTCCTGGCCTTGCCCGGCGTTGGGCAGACGAAACACCCCTGACTGACCTCGGAGGGCACCGGGGCTCCTGCCCATTGCCCTCAATCCCGGGGCCGGCCCAGCTGCAGCCAGGCCCCCATCTCTGAGAAGACTGGGGGACCCTCCGGTCTGAAGCAGGAGCAAGCCCGCCCCCGCCCACCCTGCCTTCCCCAGGGGCCCAGGAGCCGTGGGCAGGCTTTCCCCGGGACGCCCAGCCCTCCACGCCTGCATCTAAGGCCTCCTCTGCTGTGAGCCCCCTGCATCAGGGCAGCAGGGCCGTTAGAACCCCGCTTGAGGCCTGGCTCCCCAAGGCTTTGGGCCTCGTGGGACAGGACCGCAGAGTCTGGCCTGCCGGGTGGGAGCAGTGTCTCCAGATAAGATGCAAGATGGCCCTTTAATTTTGAGTTTTAGAAACTCAACGAATACCTTTAAAACTATATCCAAATATTACATGGGGCATACTTAAACACTAATTCACTGTGTATCTGAAATTCAGACTTCAGTGGGCCTCTTGGGCTTCTGTGTGCTGAATCTGGCACCCTAGTGACACCCCACGCTCAGTTGTGTCTGACTCTTTGTGACCCCATGGTCTGCATGGGATTTCCCAGGCAAGAATCCTGGAGTAGTTTGCCATGCCCTTCTCCAGGGTATGTTTCCGACCCAGGAATTGAACCTGGGTCTCCTGCATTGCAGGCAAGTTCTTTACCAGTGAGCCACCAGGGACACCCCTGGAGAGAGGTGAGAAGGCGAGGCCCCTTTCCTGGAGGCCGGAGGACGTGGCCCTGCCGCACCATGACCACGTGCTCGGACGTGTGTTCTGAGAGCCTGGTCTGGGCCAGGCCTGCTCTGGGCGCTGGGGTCTCCACTGAGAACCCTCCCGAAGCTGACTGTGCAGTGGGGAGAAGCAGCAGACCAGGAGAAAAGATGAAACACACACTCAAGACTGGACCCCACTGATCTCCTCTTGGGGATTCGCATCTCCGAGTCCCCCAGGTTTGCCTTTTTGGCAGTGGGGTTGAGGTCTGGGGGGCATCCCTCTGGGCTCTGGGAGGACTTAGGACATGTTCCCGGCTCACCGAGACAGAAGGGCCGACCATGTGGAGGCCTGCTCGCTCTGCTTGGTTCTGCATGATCGTTTATGACCCTAAGTCATGCCATCAAAGCGAGCAAGCAGAGACCATTCTGCCTGGGTTCTTCTTCCCTTAAAAACACAGGCAATTGTTTTTAGTACACACGAGTATATAGTCATTAAGAAGTGTTTGAAAATCAAAACTGGGGAGAGAGTGCCCCGAGTTGCTCAGGCGCGTGTAAGCCCCGCTGTAATCCTAGTCAGCCTCCTTTCTGTTCTTCACTACACCAGAGGCTTCTTCCTGTGGCGTGACTTCCATCCACACCCTGTACTTCCCACCATGTCGTTAAAGCGTCTGCCTAAGAATAATTTTTATTGATTCCCATTTGATTGTGAGAATTCATCCTACTTACTGCGTAACTTTCCCTCTGTGGCTGAACATTCATATTATTTCCAATATTTTCATATGATATAAAATGCCACAATTAACATCTTTGTGTCAAAAGATGTTACTTCTCCTCTCTATTTGAGAGAGTGTTATCTCAGATGGATAAACATAAGGGAAATATTGGTCTGCACCTATATTTATCTAAAGTTTTCATTATGCATTTTTTCGTTGCTTGGAATGGAATACTGGTTTTCATTTCAGTTAGAGTTTATTTTTGACGTAATATCATTGTTCACTTTTATGAATCTCAAATAATCAATTTTTCCTTTGCTGTGTCTTCTATTACCTCTAACCTGAAAAGCTCCCATACTCTCTAGAAGTGGGTATATAGTCAATTTCCAATGTCATTTTTCTTCTAATTTTTCTGGGTGTGTAATTTTTCTTGACATGGCTGGTTCACACCTTGAGGGTGTGTGGGTGTTGGGATCAGGGATGTGTGGGTGGGTCTGGACGAGCTGAGAGCTCCTTCTACCACTGAGTCAAACTCTGCCCAAACCCTGCCCCAAACCTAAACCCTGCCCCAAGCCCAAGCCCCACCCCCAAGTCCAAGTCCCACCCCTGCCCCAAGCCCCACCCCCAAGTCCAAGCCCCACCCTGCCTGCGTATCTCCATCTTTTGTTCTTCCTGTCTCAAAAGGACCAGTTCCCACTTTCCCCCTGTTCCCCAACTCCAGGCCCCTCTCCCTGGCCTTGTGCCCGCCCCTGGTATGTGAGCCCTCTGCCAGGGACACAAACCCACCTTCATCCACCCTCTGTTTGCACCCCTCCCCTCCTCTTGGCGCTGGTGCAGGGGGTGACGCTGCCCTCCCCGTCTCCCTCCCGAGAAGACCTTCTGCCCGCACACCCACCGTGCCCTCCTTCAGAGCCTCACGGTGTCAGTTACGACTTGCTTTTCCTGCGGGCAGACTTCACCTGTCCATGGGGATCTCCTGAGGTCTTTCAAACACTCATTCATTCACTGGTCCATTCATTATTCAACAAGCCCGTATTGGATCCTTGCTGAGTGTCAGGGAGGCAGCTTTCAGCATGAGCCACCAAGTCCTGCTCCAAGCCTTAGAACACACACATTCCATGGGAGGAAACAGCTGATGGACAGGCCAACATCAGACTTCAGCTAGAAATTTCTCACTTGTTGTGAGTGTGTGGGAATAGAGCTTGCCTGGGAACAGAGGCGGTCCAGCGATGGTGTCTCTGAGGTGGCATTTAGCTGAGAGCTAGAACAGAGGTGGCTAGGTGCCACCTGGGACGGGGATTCCTTGCTTGGGTGAGAGGACAGGCCCAGCACAATGAGGAGGTTGGGGGGTGGGGAACAGACAGTGTGGTGGATGTGCGGGGCCGGTGGGGTGGGATGCTCCCAGGAGAGGTCGTGGAGCCCTCCCAGACCTGCACTGTCCCCTGGGGGAGCCTCCAGTAGCATATGGTTCCTTCAGCTCAAATTTAAATGAATTAAAACAAAGTACAGTTTAAAAATCTGGTTCTCCCGTCACACTGATTGCTTTTCAAATGGTAAATAGCCACGTGTCTTGTCAGACACAGAACATTCCAGCACCACTGGTGGTTCTGTTGGACATGGTGCTCTGGACCATGGTGGGGGGCTGGGAGGCCGGGGAGGGCTAAGAAGGAGTGGAATCTGAGTTAGGCTTGAGCTCTAGGTGCCTGTGGGGTGCAGAGAGGAAGAGAGTGTTGGGCCTGGTGATGGAGTGGATGTGGACAGGGCTCCATGCTGACCCCCAGGCTTCGGAGAGCAGCGCCAGTGTTGGAAATTGGGGGGGCAGCAGGGCATGTAGAGGGCAGGAGCTCAGGGGAGGATGTGCCAGGTGGGAGATACGGAGGAAGCTGCAGCGGGGATGGTGGGGGTAGCTGGATACAGGGGCCAGCCCAGAGCTGATAGGCTGAGGTCTCTGGGGAGCAGGTTTAGCTCACCGTAAAGACAGGCTTTCGACCAAGCAGTCTGCTAATGCACCACAGTGAGCCTCCCGTCTCTGGAGGCAATCAAGCAGGAGGAAGGGCCATCTGGCAGGGATGCTGTGCAGGGAATCTAAGTAATAGATCTTTAGTTTTTATCAAGATTATTAGAGCAGACTGAACGCTGTCCCTCCAAATATGACCACAATCTGACCCCCAGACCCAGTGAATGTGATCTTACACGGACAAAGAGCTTTGCAGATGTGACTGAATTAAGCATCTTGAGATGAGGAAAACCTGGACAGGTCCAAAATCCAATGACAGGTGTCCTTAGAAGAAACACACAGAGGAGAGACACAGAGAAGGGAGGGGCCATGTGAAGACTGAGCAGAGACTGGAGTGATGGAGCCGCCTTCAAGGATGCCTGGGGCCCTGGAAACAGGAAGAGGCAGGAAGGATCCCCATGGAGGCCCGAGAGGGAGCACAGCCCCGCCAGCACCTTGATTTTGGATTTCTGGCCGTAAGAGCTGGGAGAGAGCAGATTTCTGTCACTTGGAGCCCCCTGGTTTGTGGTCGTTTGTGAGGCTGCCCCAAGGCCATTATACAGGCACGTGAGGAACTGTCAGAGGCCCGCCATATGCAGGTTGTGCCAGGCTGGCGTGCCACCCACACCCTCGCTGCCCCTCCCCGCACTTCCAGCTTCACAGAGGCAAATGTCTTCATCTCCTTCTCCTGATAAGCGTGGTATTTTTCTTCCATATCTCTGAGTACACATTGCTTCTTGCTTTTCCAGTCTGCAGCTTTATCAACGGGCTTCTGCCTTGGAGGGGGAGGCTCCGGCGCCTTCCTGCCTCACCCCTGAATGCCTGCCCCCTGCCCCACCGGCCCAGTACAAGAATAATGCCATTTCTGCCAGATCGATGTTGTAAATTCCTCAAAGCTGAACCCAGAATACATTCTTTTTTTCCTTTGCCTGCATCAACATTTTGTTTCCCTGGAGCTAATAATGCTCTTTTTCCATTTGCTTCGTTTTCTGCACGCTTAACACTAAATCCATGTCAAATTCTCCCCCAGTCATGTAAACACTCGGGCTCCCTGCTCTTCTGTCTGCAGGAATGGCTCTCCCCTGGCCTGAGGGGCCCCAGGCCTCTGGCACCCTTCTCCTGTCAGCCTGGCCATGGGGTTCTGCAAGGCTCTCCTTCTTCTGACTTAGAGGGAATCATTTTGGTGGAGCAAATTCTTCCGGAGAGGGCGCGTGGGAAGCAAGTCTGACCTTCCTGGGAAGAGCAGACTTACTCTTTTTTCTTTGAGTGATTCTCTATTTATTAAATTGTGGCTGCGCCTCCAGGTACGTGGGATCTTAGTTCCCCAAAGCAAGGATCAAACCCACACCCCCTACATTGGAAGCACGGGGTTTTTTTCCTTCTTCTTTTATTTATTTTTTCTTCTTCTTTTATTTTTTTTCCTTCTTCTTTTATTTATTTATTTTTTCATTTATTTTTATTAGTTGGAGGCTAATTACTTTACAATATTGTAGTGGTTTTTGCCATACACTGACATGAATTAGTCATGGATTTACATGTGTTCCCCATCCCGATCCCCCCTCCCACCTCCCTCCCCATCTGATCCCTCTGGGTCTTCCCAGTGCACCAGCCCTGAGGACTTGTCTCACGCATCCAACCTGGGCTGGTGGTCTGTTTCACCCTTGATAGTATACTTGTTTCAATGCTATTCTCTCAGAACATCCCACCCTCGCCTTCTCCCATAGAGTCTCAAAGTCTGTTCTGTACATCTGTGTCTCTTTTTCTGTTTTGCATATAGGGTTATCGTTACCATCTTTTTAAATTCCATATATATGCGTTAGTATACTATATTGGTCTTTATCTTTCTGGCTTACTTCACTCTGTATAATGGGCTCCAGTTTCATCCATCTCATTAGAACTGATTCAAATGAATACTTTTTAATGGCTGAGTAATATTCCATGGTGTATATGTACCACAGCTTTCTTATCCATTCGTCTGCTGATGGGTATCTAGGTTGCTTCCATGTCCTGGCTATTATAAACAGTGCTGCAATGAACATTGGGGTGCATGTGTCTCTTTCAGATCTGGTTTTCTCGGTGTGTATGCCCAGAAGTAGGATTGCTGGGTCATATGGCAGTTCTATTTCCAGTTTTTTAAGGAATCTCCACACTGTTCTCCATAGTGGCTGTACTAGTTTGCATTCCCACCAACAGTGTAAGAGGGTTCCCTTTTCTCCACACCCTCTCCAGCATTTATTGCTTGTAGACTTTTGGATAGCAGCCATCCTGACTGGTGTGTAATGGTACCTCGTTGTGGTTTTGATTTGCATTTCTCTGATAATGAGTGATGTTGAGCATCTTTTCATGTGTTTGTTAGCCATCTGTATATCTTCTTTGGAGAAATGTCTGTTTAGTTCTTTGGCCCATTTTTTGATTGGGTCATTTATTTTTCTGAAATTGAGCTGCAGGAGTTGCTTGTATATTTTTGAGATTAATCCTTTGTTGCTTCATTTGCTATTATTTTCTCCCATTCTGAGGGCTGTCTTTTCACCTTGCTTATAGTTTCCTTTGTTGTGCAAAAGGGAAGTGCGGAGTTTTACGTACTGGACCACCAGGGAGGTCCCAAGCATGTTTATCCTAACCTCACACTAAGTCCGTCTCTCGACTGGACGGGTTGTAGACAGGAACCAGTCTCTGAACATTTAGGCATCATGCCCTTTCTTTGGGTCCAGCCTTGTGTTGGGATCACTGACGTTTTGCCTCTCAGTCCTCTGTATGAAGTGTGTTTGTTCCTCTGTATTCTTTGACCTGCAACATGATGTGAAAATTCTTTAACTCCACAGCGTGAGCGCGCTACAGGCTGGGGTGGACATTCCCTCCTAACCTCCCCTCCTGGCGGCCACTGGGAGGTAGGGTGGCAGGAGTCAGTACCCCATCCTCCCAAGGCCTGGTGCTCCCTCCCTGCAACGTGGCTTACAGGGTTCATTGCTGTCACTTGCCTGTGGGTTTCCTGTTAGGCTGAGAAATCCAGAGCAGAGATGATCCTTTACAGTTCTTCAGACTCCCAAGGAGGTCACTGCACATCACAGAGCAGGTGCAAGCTGCCTGTAACACGGTAGCCCAAACATACAGGGTCTGCAGTCAGCAGCCTGGCGCAGCTCACCCACAGCCTCCAGCGTCTCATGGGAAGCGGTCCAGGTGCTGGTCAAGGCGGGGGATCTCACCTGAGGCTCGACTGGGAAGGAACCTGCTTCCAGGCTTACCTGGTTGTTGGTAAGATTCAGTTCCTTATGGGACTGAGGGGGCCGGAGGAGGACTGTGGGGTGAGGACCCAGGCAAGGGGTCCTTGGTCTATGTGACCAAGAATAGTATCCTCTCGGGGGAATGGACGGCTGGAGAGTAGGGAGGAGAGGAGGTGCTGGGCTGCTGGCCCTGCGTGTAGGTGGGCGAGCCGATCCGGCCACGCGTCCTGAGGAAGGATCCCGTGGTGGAGGGAACCCTAACGGGGAAGGGGATCAGCCTGTTGAAGAGATTTGCTACAAAAAGGCCACACGGTGCTGAACAGGGGCTGGTGGTATTCAGTTCATTTTTCTGCCCGAAGAAGCAGTGACTCTCTTGTTGGGCCGCCCCGCTCCTGGGCGAGTGAGCATCCGTTTTTCTCTGAGCCGCACCTCCTCGAAGGGTTTGTCTTATTTCACCCTGCGAGCAGCCGCGTTTAAGCTCCAGTAAATGATTGGAACGTGGGCATGATAACTTGGCCTTCAATGGCATTTATTTTTCCTCCTGGCCAAATGCTGACATATAAAACTCAATTGCATTTTGAAGAAAGTCAAGTGACGTGTGTGTTTGCTCAGACCCCTTGCAAGGCCCTGGGAGGCGCCGCCCACTCTGGCCATTCTCCAGCTGTGTGGATGAAGTTCAGTGGGGCCGGGCGGCCTGGAAGCTGGCCTGAGAGGGATCGCTAGGGAGCCTGAAATCACGGGAATGGAGGCATCTGAATTTGGAAGATGTGGTGCTGTCTGCCCCTTAGGGGCCTGGGCTAAGACCCTGACAACCTGCTGCAGGAGACCCAGCCCCCCTCCACTGAGCCTCAAGCTTTCCTCTGTGAAATGGGCCATCACGCCCAGGGCGCATCCCCCAGGGTCAGAGCACCCGCCGCCCTTGGTCCGGCTGCAGCTCGGACCACGTGCCGCTTTGCTCCTCTCAGCACCAGGTCTGGGACCAGCTCATGTCACCTCCGAGGGCCTCTGCTTCCCAACCTGCCAAAGAGCAAAGCACTGTGCCTGGTGCGTTGGCGCAGCCCCGGCCTCGCATGGTGCTCAGTCGTGAGTGCACTCTGCTCCCTTCCCCTGGGTCAGGTTGACTGAGCATCTCCAGGGCCCAGGAGATGGTGCTGGTCCTCTGCCGGTCCTCTGCTGCAGGACGCACAGGTCTGGGGCCCCACGGGCACCAGGCTGGCGGTGGTGGCGAGGATCCAGGCCCTCACTCTGCAGATGGCCTCCTCCAGCCCCGGGTCCTGCTTCCCCGTCTCAGCATCTCGACAGTCTGGGATTTCCACGCTTTCGGTGGTCTTCTCCTAGAGCAGCTGCGTTGCTGTCTCTGGGCCCACCTGTGCTGAGTTCTCATGTCTGTGCCCTCTGACTTGGGGTGCCTCTCGGAGGAGGGAGTGCAGACTCCCCACCGGCTCTGGGTTTGCCAGGGGGACATGGCTGGAAGTGATGCTGGGCCACCTCCAAGCAGGGTATCTGGAGGCACTGGGTGTCTCCTCCCCCGGCTTGGTGCCTGTGTTCCACCAGCCCCTCCAGGCGGGCCCAGATGGGCCTGCCGACCGCGTGTTCAGAGCCCAGCCAGCCATGGAGCGTCAGGGAGGTCTCTGTCTGCAGGAGAAGCTGCCTAACTGACCCTGCAGGCAGACATGCTCTGCCAGGTGGGAGTCGTGTTGGCCGGGCTCCCATGCGGCCCTGGGCCTGGATGCACACACAGCCGCACAAGCTGTGCACTTGATGGATGAGCCCTGGAAGGAGAAGGGAGGCCGGGAAGAGAGCGTTCCTCTCTGAGGCCACACACATGGCGAGAGACGGATTCTGGTGGGATTTGGTGTCTCTTCCCATGGTGCTTCTTCAGCAGCGTGTGGAGGTTTTGAGGATAGAGGGGAAAGGGAAAGTGTCAGTTGTCCCCCACTGTTTGCCCACCAGGCTCCTCCGTCCATGGGATTCTCCAGGCAAGATCACTGGAGTGGGCAGCCGTTCCCTTCTCCAGGGCGTCTTCCCAGGAGACCGAGGCCGGGGCTCCTGCGCTGCAGGCGGAGTCTTTACCATCTGCGCCACCAGGGAAGCCCTTGTACCGAGAAAAGGGAAAGCATAACTGACCAGTCATGAAGAGCAGTAAAACCGGGAGCGTTCGCCTCTATCCTGCCTGCCAGGACCTCTGCTTGCTCTCAGCAGGGGGAGGGCCTTTTGGGGTTCAGGAGCTCCCTGATTCCCCAGGAGGTGTCTGAAGAGGCTGACTCCTCTGGTGGACTATTTCTGTTGGAGACTTGGGAGAGAAGAAATCTATTTTACATTGTTTTAAAAAGTAACTTTATCTAATATTTTATAATGCTGCTGTATGGTTCAAATTTTACTTAATGGTGGATTTTTAGGCACTTTCACCAAAGGAAGAATGGATTTTCATGGAGAGGTGTGAACCCCACACTCTATTACTGCCACCCCTTTGGCAGCCTGAGGAGGTGGCACTTATGGGGATGATGAAGACAAGGAAAGGGGGAGGGGGTGGAAACTGCCCCCAGGAAAAGCCGGGCTCCTGGCCTTAACTCACACTGTGCTCTGGGTCAAACCCCTCTGCTTCCCTCCAGGGATGTGAGCCCTCCTTCAGTCTCAGCTGAGGGGTCACCTCCAAACAGCAGTCTGCCGTGATTTCCTTAGGTTACCCTCTACCCCCATCTTATTCTTCTGCCTTTAAAGGGCAGAGGCCACGCTTCACACATCTTGGGAAGCAGTCAGTTCTCCAGGCAGACAGCCTGGTCCCAGACAGAGGCGGCTGGTGTGTGATTGGGCTCCTTTCATTCTCAGCTCTATGACCTTGGCCATATTCCTTAACCCCTGTGCCTCAGACTCCTAGGTGTCAAGTGGGACCATCACAGACCCCACCACAGAAGGTTATCACAGAGACAAAGGGGATCCTGTATTTAACGCTCTTGGTGCAGCACGTGTCACGAAACAAGCCGAGCTAAGTGATGGGCTGGTGGGGTCTGCTGCTGCCGGGGTCACTGTCGGTGCTGACGTTGAGGCTGCGCCAGTGTCTCGGGTATGTTTTGTCCGCGGGTCCTTGTGGAATGCTGCCCCGGTGAGTCGTGCTAGAGTCAGGATCGGTGCAGGACACATGGCTGCCCAGTCCAGTAGGCCCTCCGGGGGAGGATCTGGCCCTCGCCACGCCCCATGTCAGCCATCAGCACCAATTATCCGTCTCTTTACGGGTGAGAAAACCGAACCAGAGCAGGTTCCACCGGCTCATCCCAGGTCCTGCAACGAGGGGGCGGGGGGCATGGGGGGCCAGAGAGGCGCCCCCACCCAGCCTGGTCCTCCATCCACTCACAGGCTCACAGCCGTAGACGGTGACTCCCTGTCTGCCCAGCTAGTATCCTAATGAAATGTATTTCATGGAGAATTGTGGCTGGATGACTCCGGCATCCTTTCCAGGGAAGCTGTCAGTTCTTGTTAGGCTCCAAGGGGTGACCACACACCTGGAGGATATCCCCTAAAAGTGATAGTAACGTGGGCATTTCTGAAGGTGTCACGACGTTGAGAGAAGCAGAGGAGGGCCCTCCACGGCCAGGGTGATGCTGGTGACCGTGTTCATCACGTTCCTTCTCACAGGCGAGCCGCTGGGGCCCAGTGCTGCTCCTTGTGGCCTGGCCCCTACCTCCCCGGACCCTCCCTCCTCTGTACCGGCTGCCTGCGGGGCACACAGAGACCTCAGGCCCGACGAAGACAGCAGCTTCTCCTCCCGGGGCCGGTGAGCAGAGGCAGCAGCAAGCAGGCCGCTGCGGGTGCTGTGGTGAGCTGTGCCCCGTCCACCGCTCACCGCTCCTGGCCTTGCTGCCGGGCCACAGGGAGTCTGCTCACTAGGTCACAGCCTCCCTGGCCATCGAATGGCCAGTCCAGTTGCAATGCCCCTGTCTCAGCTGCCGGTGGGGTGGCTCAGCCTCTCCCTCTGCCTGGTCCTGCTTGCTGTCCTCACCCTCATCCAGAGTGCATGCCGCAGCCGGCACACGAACCCGTCTCAGAAACTTTCGGGGAGCTGGTCTAAGTTTCTCATTCACAGGAAAACCACAGAGGCCCCAGGGGCCAGGGAGCCAGGAGTGGGTCAGGTAGGCAGGCTTAGACACCACAGCAGGCCCTTCGGGGTGGGCTGTGCTTGGAGGCCGAGAGTGGAGCTGGGGCAGGAGTGAGGCTCTGGGGCAGGAGGCTGGGGGGCAGGCCCCCAGAGGGACCAGGCCTCGAGGCCGGGTGGAGTGGGCTGGGCGGGGCCTGGTGCACGGGTGCATAACCCAGTAATAAGGGGCCTCCACCGGCACCAAGGGCAGGTGTGTCCTACCAGCACAGGAAGCCTGCAGAGCTTCTCCCCAAAGCAAACAGCACCCCAACTCTCCATGTCTCAGAGCTCACGACGGGGCATGTGGGGATCGGGGACCAGCCAGCTCCCCAGCAGTCCAGCGTTTGTGAGGAGCTGGTGTGACCAGTGCCTGGGTGTGGGTGTGGTCAGGTAGGGGATCCCAGCTAAGAGTGAAACAATTACCAGTGATTTGAAGGTGGTGATGCAGGGTTTGGTAGCTCATTTATGCAACCTTTCTGAGAACCTGGTATGTGCCAGGAATTGTGCTAGGTCCTGGGGATGTAGGGGTGGTGCTGAGGTTTCTGATGATGGTTGTGGTTCTGTTGAAGTCAGTGATATGATGACAGTGCTCCTGGTGACACCAAGATGATGGAGGTGATGGTGATGATAGTGGTGGTGGTGGTGGTGGTGGTGGTGGTGATGGTGATGGTGATGGTGATAACGATAGTGATGGTGTTGATGGTGATGATGGTGATGACAGTGATGGTTGTGATGATGATGGTGAAAATGATAGAGATGGTGGTGGTGATGGTGGTGATGGTGATGGTAGTGGTGGTGCTTATGAAAGTGGTGGTGGTGGTGGTGGTGATAATGATAGTGAGGGTGGTGGTGATGGTGATAATGGTAGTGATGGTGGTGATGGTGATGGTGACAATCATAGTGATGATGGTGATGACAGTGATCGATGCTGGTGATAATGATGGTGATGGTAAGGGTGATAATGATGGTGATGGTGGTGGTGATGGTGGTAATGATAGTGATGGTGATGATGGTGATGATGGTGATGGTGGTGATGGTGATGACAGTGATGGTTGTGATGATGATGGTGATGGTGATGGTGATAATGATAATGATGGTGGTGATAGTGATGATGGTGATGACAGTGATGGTTGTGATGATGATGGTGATAAAGATGGTGATGGTGGTGGTGATGGTGATGGTGCTAATGATAGTGATGATGGTGATGGTGATGATGATGACAGTGATGGTTGTGATGATGATGGTGATAATGATGGTGATGGTAAGGGTGATACTGATGGTGATGGTGGTGATGGTGATGGTGATAATGATGGCGATGGTAAGGGTGATAAAGATGGTGGTGGTGATGGTGATGGTGCTAATGATAGTGATGGTGGTGATGGCGGTGACAGTGATGGTTGTGATTATGATGGTGATAATGATGGTGATGGTAAGGGTGATAAAGATGGTGATGTTGGTGGTGGTGGTGATAATGATGGCGATGGTGATGATGGTGATGACAGTGATGGTTGTGATGATGATGGTGATAATGATGGTGATGGTAAGGGTGATAAAGATGGTGGTGGTGATGGTGATGGTGCTAATGATAGTGATGGTGATGATGGTGATGACAGTGATGGTTGTGATGATGATGGTGATAATGATGGCGATGGTAAGGGTGATAAAGATGGTGGTGGTGATGGTGATGGTGCTAATGATAGTGATGGTGGTGATGGTGGTGACAGTGATGGTTGTGATAATGATGGTGATAATGATGGTGATGGTAAGGGTGATAAAGATGGTGATGTTGGTGGTGGTGGTGATAATGATAGTGATGGTGATGATGGTGATGGTAGTGATGGTGATGATGATGATGACAGTGATGGTTGTGATGAGGATGGTGATAATGATGGTGATGATAAGGGTGACGGTCATCATGGGGATGATGGTGTGGTGGTGGTGGTGATGATGATAATCACACTGATGGTGGTGGTGGAGGTGGTTTGAATGGTGGTGATGGTGGCAGTGGTAGTGGTAGTATTGTTGGTGACGATAGGCGTGGTGATGACAGTACTGATGGTGGTGACAGGGCTGGAAGAGGAGACTGTGTTGATGACACACACATGTGTGTGATATTCAGCACCCCTGAGCTCTGTTAGCTCCTGGCTCTTTCCCTCTGGCCCTTCCCTAGCGGGAGTTTTCATTTCCTGAGCAGGCTCTGGCTGCGCCAGCAGCAAAAGGACGCTCTGGGAGCAGGAGGATGGGAATCCTTATCTATTAATTGGTTTTCAGGCTCTCCCTCCCCCTGCGCTGCAGACCCTCCCCAGTCTCTGTCCTTATCTCAGGGCCTCTCTGTGGTCTGCTAAGTTTAGCTTAATCGGCCATTAGCCCAGGCACAAGGTGGGGCCCTTGGCCGTCAGCCACGGGGGAGCTTCTTGACGTCTGTCAGCCCGAGGAGGCTGTGGAGGGTGGAGCAGGGGTTCCAGGGCCCCCTGCAATTCAGAGCAGAGCTGGACCCAAAGGAACAGGTCAACCAGACACACAGAAGCTGTGCTGAAGGGCTGCTCTCTGCAATGACCCGGGTCGGGGCACAGGTCGGAGGAGCAGAGGACTCACGTGGGGCCGTGTCTGGGGAGGCCCAGGCAGCTTGGGGAGACCACCAGGGGTGTCTGGAGGGCTGGCTCCCAGACTCAGGGCTGGGTCTGTGTCAGGGGTTTAGGGACCTGCCGAGGCCTGGGGCTAAGGGCCAGGGAGACAGCAGACAGGACTCCCGGACGACCGGTCTCACTGCTCCCTCTCTCGTTCTAGTCTCATTTCACTTTGGACTGTGTGTCCCCTTCCCGTGCAAGCAGGTGTGGCCATGTGGTCAGCCCATGACTGGGAGAGGCCCTTCTTTTCTGGAGGACCACCTGGGGACCGTGGACACTGAGTGTATGTGGTTGGTCTGGCCTCACCGGGGAGTAAGTCACCCTCCGGTTGCCCCTGCCACGGCCCCTCTTAGCACGAGAACAGCCGCCTCCCAGCCCGGCTGGCAGAGACCCTGCTGCTCACACGCACTGGGTCCGCTGCGGTTTAGAGCCAAGGCCCTGGTTTTTAACAGAGTGAGCATCTCCCCAGGGAAAGTCTGGTAACTGGACAAGGGAGCTGGATCTGTGCTGGTGAAGTTTCCGGGCAGTGACTGGTTGAGACAATTCTTGGACTATGGGGGCAGTGTGGGTCCTGCCTGGGCACAGGCCCAGAGCACGTCCACAGGCTGCGTTCCTCAGGGGAGGAGCATCCAGGCAGAGGGGGGCTCCCAGCGCCGCAGTCCCCCCATCCCTGTCTGCAGACCCATGGCCCCATCCCGGTGCCAACCACACAGGATGCGCCCCAGAATAGCCTGGAGCTGAGAACCGAGAGGCTGAGGCTCACCCCCAGCTTCCTTGCTGTGACCTGAGTCCACACCCTTACACACCTGCAGACACGTGTGGAGCTGCAATCATATGCCGGTGTGTGCCAAGCCTGGCAGACCGTGGTGGGAACCAGGCGTGGCTCCTGTCCTGGGAGAGCTGGCTGTCCAGAGGGCAGAGGGAAGCAGGCAAGACAGCAAACAGATGGTCAGATCACAGACTCCGGGCCTGTTGTGAGGAAGTGTCCTCCCAGGGACAGGGCCCCGATGGCAGATGGGGTGGTGAGAACTCGGGGCCCTGGCCTATGTGGTGGGAAGAAGAGGGACAGCCCGACAGAGCGGCCGGGAAGGTCAGACGAGAGCCTGTGTATCAGCCTCTGTGCGGGCTCCCGTCCCAGAACACGGAGGACCGGGGCTTACGGATGCCAGAAGGCTGTTGTCGAACACTGGAGGCTGGATGTCTGAGCTCAAGGTGCCCTGTGCCTTCCAGAGGGAGGGAACAATGAGTGGAGGGGACCCCAGGGGCCCAGCCTGGCTGGTGCGGGGCTGTGGCCAGTATAGGTGGGCCTTTCGGGCCATAGATGCTTCTGAGCACGAGGGCATCCTTCCCAGGGGCTTTGCTTTGAATATTGACAGTAATAAATCTCAGACAACCTGAAAAGATTTCCTCACAAAGCCTCCTGTCCCTGCCACCCCAAGTGAAAAAAAATCCCTTCCTGGAGGCAACCAATTGACATAAATTGGATAGTAATTAGTCCATGTTTTATACCTTTTCTGCATATGCATACCATAAACAATATGTCCCATTGTTTTGTGTGTTTAAACATTTACATAATGGGATTATGGTGTAAGTAATGTTCTGGAATTTCTCTCTTTACTCAACATTTTGTTTTTAAGGTCCATCCATTTCAATAATATAGGTATACTTTGTATATTTTGAAGTGCTACTGTATACTCTGTCATTCAAAAGTATTCCGGTGTGTATCCACTTCCAAACTGAGGGGGTTTGGCTTGTTTCTGGTATTTTCTATTACAGATGGTGTCACAATGAAAATGTTGTCATTTGTCAGGCTTTTATGTGTCACGTACTGGCCTAGTAATTTTAGTTACGTCTATCTTGGAATCTGCACAGTGATGTCTGGAGGGCATGAGCGCATTTTGCAGGGAAGGAAACTGAGGTTCACAGCGGTGCCCAACTTGTCTGGGGCTGAGCGGTCAGGAGACGTCCCAGGAACCCGTCGGGGTCGGGCCCTCTGCTGGGCGGGCTCCCCTCCATTTCCGCAGAACTCGCTTGTTCTCCATTCCACCAGATGCCACCAGTGGTTGTATTTCAAATAGACGTGAAATGCTAAGCTAATGAATATGGACCTAACCATCACGTATTAGTGACTATGCCATAGTATATATTCATGGTTTAGATCTTCCCTTTGGTGAATTGCCTGTTTGTAGGCTTTGTCTATTTTTCCCTTGGGTGTTTGTCTTTTTGTTGACTTGTAGATGTTCTTTATGTATCTGGATGTTGATCTGTTTTCTCCTGTGTTGTGAAGTCTTTTTCCCAGACAGTCCCTTCTCTTTATGTTATGGTCCTTTTTCATACAGAAGTTTAAAATTTTGATATATTCAAGTTGATCATTTTCCTCTCTAGGTCTCCATTTTGTCTTTTTTTAGAAATTCTTCTTTACCCTGAGATCACAGAATATTTTTCTGTACTTTAATTGTTTTAAAGTTTCGTTTATCACATTTAGATCTTCAGTTCTGGATTTTTACTGTCTTCAATATGTCTAGTCAACTATCAAGTACTATTTATAGTTCAGTGTGAAATTGAACATAAGATGGGCTTTCTCGTCTCGTTCTTCACTGTAATGGGAATGCTTCTAAATGAAGGATGATACTTCTTATAGGTTAAAGCAGGAATCTGGGCACCATCATAGCCACCACCAACATCATTAAGCTTTCATGAAGCCATGAGGGGTCCACGTGGCCTGGACTCCTGGAATTCTGGTGAGGGGATTAGGACATTGGCAGGTCTTCCTGCACGAGACCCAGCCAGGAGAGACAGTAGCCAGGCTGAGGGCGTTTGTCCAGAAAGGATAGGTGAGGGGGTCTGGAAGGTGAAGCTAATCCCCGGGGACCACGGGAGTGGGTGCAGCAGAGAGTGAAGGCCGTCATCTGGGTTGGGAGAGCGAGGAGTGGGGAAGATGCACAGCATCAGTCCACAGTGAAAGCGAGTGCAGGTGGGTGGTGATCGGTGGGGGCAGGGGCTCAGTCTGATCCTGCCTCTGTCGCTTACGGATGGTGCAGCGATGCTCAAGTTACTTAACCTGCTTAGGCCTCAGTTTTCTCACCTGTGCAGTGGGGTCACAGAAACGCCTTCACAGCATCCCTGGGGCTGAATTGAGTCCTGTGGGCAGAGTGTCTGGTGCACAGTGAGTGTGTGGGAGGTGGGGATGTTGTCCTGGTGCCCACAGCTTTGCTGGGGAGGCAGATGTCCTGGCAGGGGCGGCCAGAACATCCTCCTTCCGGCCACGCCCAGGTCAGGGCACTCAGTCCTGGCCACCGGTCCTGGAGGGACAGAGTGCTTGGGAGAGGAGCTGGGAATATACCACGCAGTGACTGCAGGGGCTGAGGATGCGCTCCTGTTTCCATGTCCTGGGGAACTGTCACTGGGATGCGGGCATCAGGGCCAGGCTGCCAGGCCTAGACTCTGAGTCACTCACTGATCCATCCTTTCCAGAACAATTCCCACCAGCGGCGAGGACAGAGAGGACCGGTCACTGATGCTGGAGGGAACCAGGACGCCCAGCTAAAAGTGAACTGAGTAATGGATAACAATCTTCTAGTAAAATCATCCTTCACATAGTGCGGGATATATCTAACTAAAAAAACACTACTTATCTGGAATTCAATGTAACTGGCTGTCTTGTATTTTTATTTACCAGATATGCTGACCCCATTATGGGGTGTGTGGACAGGGTCTGGGCAAGGCCTCAGATCTGACCACAAGGCCTGAGGCTGGAAACAGGGCCCCAGGTGGGGAAACCAAGGCAGAACCCAGCTAGGGACGGAGGAGGGTAAGGGTGAGCAGGAACTACCAAGCAGGGGTGTTTTGTGGGGGACCCAGGACAGAAGGCTGGGCCTGCACTCCTCCCACCACTTACCTCAGGCTTGGAAGGTCACTGCTCTCTGAGCTTCCAACGGCTCAGCTATGAAATAGGGCTCACAGGACCAGCCCCCAAGCTCAGGGTTACATGCTGCTGCCATCTTGGAGGTTACAGTTTAAAGTGGACCCCAGAAAGGGAACAACAGTCTGAAGCAGGAGGCAGAGTGGTAGCTGCAATGGTCCAGATGTCACAGGAAGGGGCTCAGAAGGAGTAGTCAGTCCTGGCAGGCAGGCGAGGGGGGCTTCCTGGAGGAGGTGGTGCTGGGACTGGGCCCAGCAGGCTGAGCCAGAGTGCACAGGGCAGAGGAGCCCTCGTGAGCCGAGCTGGGAGGCGCAGGGTCACCGGCCCGGCCAGGAGCACAGCCGTCACCCCCGCTCCCACAGCAGCCTTGGCAGGTGACTCGCGGGCGGTGGCTTTGGCCTGAGGATGTGGGGCTCAGCCTGACACACAGTCGCAGTCTCACTGTGGCAGCCCCTGTCCCGGGCCCTTAAAGGGGCTTCACCAGCAGCGAGCGCTCATTCCAGGGCAGACCCTGGGAGTCTGGCTTACGGCTTGGCTCATCTGAAATGGGCTTGTGATGGTCTGAGGCCCTGGCAGGAAAGCAGGCATGTGGGCCCTCCTGAGCGCCAAGTACAAATGCCTCCTGCAGGAGGAACAGCTGTCTGTCATTAGCACCAGGACCCCCCCCACCCCGCACAGCTGGATGCATCTGTGGTCCAGCGCCCAGGCATGCGGGCTGCTAGGGGCTGCCTGCTGGCTCAGAGATGGGAGCCCCGCATGCCAGGGAATGCCGGGCGGCCCCGCTGTGGCCTCCGAGGGACCTGCCTCTGTAATCTCGTCCCCCTGCTTCTGACTCTCCCCCGCTCAGGCTCCTGCCTCCCCTGGGGCGCCGGACCTTCTTCAGGACATGTCAGGAAGGGAAGTGTGCTTTTCAGGAGGTAAGTGCGGGAGACCTCCGTGGCAAGACCTCTCCTGAGGTCACTGCCCACCTTGAGCATCCTGCCCTCCTTGGGCGGGTTCCCTCACGACACTGCTGTGATGCAAGTTTTGCAGAATGAGCATGGCGAACTCTAGCATGCAAACACGTGAGGGAGTCTCGACAAGCAGAGGTAGGACTCCCCGCAGGGAGTCCGAGGTTTGGAATTGTGTCAGTTTGGTAAAGGTGCCTGCTGCCGGGTGCGGGAGACAGAAACCTGCTCTCCCGAAGGCACGTCGCTCATCGCTCAGCTCTGCCCTGAGGGCCCCCTTTGTGAACAGCCCCCTGGGGCAGGTTGCGGCCCTGTGGCAGCTGTGGGACAAACGGGGGTTCCCTCACTCTGCCCCACTCACTAGGCAATGGGGAAAATTGTTAGGCCCTAGTAACTGGGTCCCAAAGCTTCCGCTGGGCTTCCCAGGTGGCGCTAGTGGTAAAGAATCTGCCTGCCAGTGCAGGAAACATAAGAGACTCAGGTTTGATCCCTGGTTGGGGAAGATCTCCTAGAGGGTGGCATGGAAACCCACTCCAGTATTCTTGCCTGGAGAATCCCACGGACAGAGGAGCCTGGCAGGCATGCAAATAGTCCATGGCATCGCAGAGACTCAGACACAGCTGAGTGACTGAGGACCCACAATAACTTTCCCTCCAGCCAGTGAGCACGTTCCCGTAGGAATGAAGGCAGGCACCATGGAGACCCGCATGGCTGAGGCTGTGCTGTTGATGGAGGAGGACTTTTCCACCCAGGGAGCCCCGTCCTCTCCTCTGCTAGCTGGGGGGGCCACGGGGCGAGTCCCCCGATATGCGCAGTCTTCCTGCCAGTCTCAGGCCCCACCCCGCCGGCTCCTCTGGGGCAGGCTCTCTGCTCGCGGGGCCTCTGACCCTCTGCACCGCTGGGTGCTCTGTCTGCTTCACAAGGATCTCAGGACGCAGTCTGCTGGCCCATCCGGTGGACGAGGAAACTGAGACTCACTCAGACTGTGCGTGGCCCCCTGCCTGGAGTCCAGGGCACTGTCCCTCCTGAGCCAGTGGCCTGCTCTGGGGCTGGGACCCTTGGGCAGGGGGTGCCAAGCCCTGAGACCACACGACACACGAGTGGCGCTGTCACCACAGGCTCCTCAGGGCCCCCAGGGTGGCGGGCATGGGTGCTGCTGTGCTCGGAGCCACCAGACTCCTCACCCCACTGGGGACACGCTGACTGCCGCCCTGTTTGTCTGTGGCCCTGGGTCCTTGGAACAAATGGTTTCAGGCTGAAGCTCATTCCAGCATTGCAGGTGGGGGTCTCCTGGGACCTCAGGTGGGGTCCCAGAAGGCGGGGTGGGGGTGAGCACACATGGAACCCTGGTGGGGCCTGAGGTCATCAGTCCCAGGGGTGGAGAGCGCCCTCCCACCCTGGGACCAACTGGGCTGGGGTTGGATGAGGACTGGGGGCCCCAACACCAATGCCCCGAGCATGAGAGAGAGGGAAGGGGGCCTCTCCCAGGCCTGTGTCCTGATGCCCGGGGCCCCGCCCGAGCATGAGAGAGAGGGAAGGGGGCCTATCCCAGGCCTGTGTCCTGATGCCCAGGGCCCCGCCCGAGCATGAGAGAGAGGGAAGGGGGCCTCTCCCAGGCCTGTGTCCTGATGCCCAGGGCCCCGCCCGGCTCGCTGAGGACTGAGGCTCTGGGGTCTGCCCTCCCCTGACCTCGAGATTACATGATTTCTGGGGCTCACAGATGTTGCAAGCCTAGGTTTTTAACAGGCTCAGATGCTAGGCTCCTGAGACAGCGCCAGAGATTAGATTTACTTATTTTACCCCAAATTTAATCAGAGTAAAATTTGAGGTGACTTCTAAGAGTCTAAGCTTCTGAAAGGAGGCATCCTTCAAATGCTAACACCCTAAGCTGCTTTAGGGGGAAGATGTGATGATGCCATGCTTCTGAAAGCCTGTGCTGCTCAGAGTCCCATGTTCCCTAATTCTGTGTCTTCAGTGGGGCTCCGCGTGGCCGAGCTGGTGCCCGTGAATGGTGACAATGCCCGGGCTGATGGGCTATGCGGGCTAATCTTCCCTTTGAGGGGCTTTGATGAGCTCCCGGCACAGCTGCTTCAATCAGAGGGGAATTTTGCTGAGCGCTGGGGATTTGGAGCCTCGGGGGAGAAGCCAATAGCAGCTGCTTTCTGGGAAGCGATTGGAATCTGGAGGAGACAGAGGCATTAATAAAGCGAGGTGTAGAAGCCCAGGGAGTCGTCCCAGCCCCAGAGAAACGGGCGAGGGGCAGGGCTCGGCTCTGTCCTCCCCTCTGCACCTGTGCATGAGCCCCCACCTCCAAACTCAGGGACTTGACCTTCCCCCACCCCAGACATCTCCCCTGAGATGCCCCACTTGGCCCTCCAGACTGGCAAGGAGGCCCCTTGGGTGAGCGCTTGGCAGAAGGGCAGCTAGGGGAGCAGCCTCACCCCACGGCAGCCCTCCCCACGCAGCCTGTCCTGGGAGCCCTCTGTGTGATCCCAGACCTGGGCGGCCCCTGCCAGAGGGGTGGGGGAGAGAGGAGGACAGGTCCGGCCACTCCCCAGGTGTGGATGAGATGGTTCTCCAGGCTCGGACTTGAATGGGAAGCGTCAGAGCGGGGTGCCTGAACCTCTGTGCTCTCATTCATTCATTCACACATTCGTTCATTCAATCACGTACTCAATTCAGCACCAACTCTGGGCCCGGGACCATGCCAGGGTAAAGGCTCCATTGCGAGCATTATTCACAGTAACCAAGACTTGGAAACAACCTAAGTTGTGCGGATGAATGGGTGAAGAAGTTGTGGTCTATGTACACCATGGAATATTATTCAGTCATGAAAAGGAGGAAATCCTGCCATTTGTGACAAGCTGGGTGGACCTTGGTGGCATTATGCTAAGTGAGATAAGTCAGACAAAGAAAGACAAATACTGTCTATGATTTCACCCTGACTTACATGTGGAATCTGAATAAAATACAAACCAAACCCATAGAAAAAGAGGTGAGATTTGCAGTTAGCAGAGGGTGTGTTTGGAGGGGAACTGGATGAAGGAGGTCAAAAGGTACAGACTAGGAGTTATAAGATAAATAAGCTCTGGGGATGGACAATGGTGACTACGGTTAACACTGCTTTAGAAAATAAAGGAAAGCTGCTGACAGTAGATCGTAAGAGTTTTCATCACACAAAAAGAAGCACATTTTTCTTTTTCTTTATACCTATATGAGATGATGATGTTAATTAAATCTATTCACAACAGATTGTAAATCAAACCATCATGCTGTACATCTTGAATTCACAAGATGCTGTATGTCAATTATATCTCAATAAAACTGGGGGGAAAAGACTCCAGTGCTAGACTGAAGGTACCCAGAACATGTCAGGGTGTGCTGGGTGGGGGTGTAGGTGGAGAAGAGCTGCGGCTCCCCTGCTGCCTACAGGACCCATGCTCCAAAGCAGCTAAGAGGGCTGGAGAGGAGGGGTTGGGAGGGGAGGGGAGGGGAGGGGAGGGGAGGGGAGGGGAGGGGAGAAGCTGGGAGGGGAGGGGAGGAGCTGGGAGGGGAGGGGAGGAGCTGGGAGGGGAGGGGAGGGGAGGGACTGGAAGGGGAGGGGAGGAATTGGGAGGGGAGGGGCTGGAAGGGGAAATGAGGACCTGGGAGGGGAGGGGAGGGGAGGAGCTGGGAGGGGCAGGGAGGAGTTCTGGGGAGGATTTTTTGTGCCTAGGATGGCAAGTAGAGAGGGAAGCAGTCATTGGACTCCCTGAGCTTGTCCTCCTGGCCAGATCTCCCCACCTCTTTGGTCTCTCCTCCCCTAGGTGGAGCCTCTTGACCTTGGCCTGAGCCTGGTCCTGGGCTGAGGCAGGAGGGCTTTAAGGACAGCAGAGCGTCCTGTGAACTCCCAGGAGCGAGGACTGCGTGTCCAGGGCTGTAGGCCTCCAGGCTCACTCCAGGCCGGATGGTGCCTGGTGGTCCCCTCCTGCCAGGGGCCTGAGTGTCACAGCTGGTGACTGGGCACTGGCCTTGCTCCCTGAGGTGCAGCCTCCCTTCTGTCTATGTGGCCCTGGCCTTGTGACTCTGGGGATTTCCCATCGCCTGGTGGCACGTAGGATGTGAGAATGTCCACTACTGCAGGCTCGGCATCCTCGGTCCTGCTGACTGGCCGCCTGGAGCCTGACCCCTTGCCCAGCACCCGCTGGCCTGGACCCAGCCTGCTGCGGGAGCCATGTCCCTTGGGTACACTGGCCCCTCTTCTGTGATGAATGTCCCCGGGGACCCCAGGTTCGGTGGGATCACTTCCCAGGGTTGGACGGATCGGCAGATGGGCCCCTCGTGTCTTGACAGTAGGAGGATGCTGTTTCATCACCACCACGCTGTTTGCACCCAGCTTCCAGCCAGAGAAAGCAAGGAGCTCCCTCTGCTCCTTCTCTGCAGCCCCTCTGTCCTGAAGTCAAGGGAGAAAGACCAAGGTGCACGCAGGAAGCCTGCTGGGACCGTGGGCTTCCCAGAGGCCCCTGGGCGTGCACCCACCTGGTTCCTAGGCCCTAGCCCGGGGAGGCCATCTGGGCAGACCTCTGACACCATGGAAGAAGTTGGCTGTCTGCCGCCGGCCACCTCACTCCGACCTCAGTCGGGGACAGGAGCTCAGCCTGTCCTTCCCACGGCCGACAGCTTCGACCAGAGGCTGGTCTGGGGTGTGTGACCCTGATCACTGTTGGCCCCGCGCTGCCTGCTAGGGAGACAGGTACGAATCAGGTGGAAGCATCGGCGGGGTCGCGGCGCCATCCTGAGGGCAGCACCCCCACCCCACGCCCGGAGCTGTGGCTCTGCCCTTGCTAGGGCATGCGTGTCAGGAAGCCATGGCCAGTCCTCTGAGCTCCACCCTGGGAAGGGCAGAGTGGAGCTTGATCTGAGGGCCTCGGTGGAGAGGGCAGGGGTCCTGGTGCCAGCGGAGAAGGCTGGGGCAGGGGCCCTGGCTTGGGTTTGCCAGGTGTGAGCCGGAGGAGGACTAAGCCTTGGTCCTCGGGTCTACCTTATGTCCAGGGTGGGATGAAGGAGAACTTGGTTCTGCTGCCCATCCTTGAACAAAGGAGGCTGAGGGGCCATTGCTCCCCCTCACGGCCAAGCCTGCCCTCTGGGGCCGAGCCCGCCGACAGCTAAGGCTGAGAAGAGGCTGCTGGAGGCGTCCCCGCGGCATCGGGCTCTCGTCCCTGACCCGTGTGCCTGCTGACATGGCAGAGCTGGTGTTTCCAACTAAATGGGGCCTGTTGGCCGCTCCCTGGGCTGTGACTTGCACAGACTCCCCGCCGCTTCCCTGGACGCATGTGCTTAGGCTGCAGAACCCTGTGTTTCAGAGGCTGCCCCCGGCTTCCAGCCTAATTCTCCCCGTGACTCCCAGCGAGCAGGGAAGGTGTCCAGTCACTGGGTCTCCCTGGACGGGCCAAGATGCCGAGGACTCCTGTGGCGACCGGGAGCCACCCTGCCCCGCGGGCCTCGCTGGTGCTTTATGGCTGAGCCTGTGAGTCTGGCCTGGAAGGTGTGCTTTGAAGGAGCAGCCTCACTCCGCAGCCTGGCTGATTTACGTCCCCCGCAGCCGGGCCGCCTTGCTCTGCAGTCAGGATGCTCAGAGTGAGGGCTTCCGGGTTGGAGGCGGAGGGAGACTCAGAGCAGAGGGCCCCCCCACTGGCTGGCGCACTGCCTCCTGCACTGCCCCCCACACCGCCACACACTATGACTGCAGACACGGGAGGCGCAGGTAATTCCATGTTCAGAGCCCAGAACAAAGGTCATCAGGTGTCCTTGCTTTTAAAACTTATTTAGTGTCAGTGTCCTTGGGGACTTCCCAGGTGACGCTAGTGGTAAAGAACCTGCCTGCCAGTGCAGGAGACATAAGAGACACGGGTTCAATCCCGAGTTGAGAAGATCCCCTGGAGGAGGGCATGGAAACCCACTCCAGTATTCTCTCCTGGAGAGCCCCATAGACAGAGGAGCCTGGCAGGCTGCAGTCCATAAGGTTACAAAGAGTTGGACACGGCAGAGGCAACTTAGCATGCACGCACACACGTCCCAGGTGGTGAAAGGTGATGACTGTTTTGGGAAGCGTGGGGCAGCGGGCTTCCCTGGTGCTCTGTGACCACCAGTGGTTACCGAGCCTGATCCGGTGTCAAAGTCAGTGTTGTGATGTTGGCAGCTGGTTGACAGTGCTCCCGTTTCACAGGAGAGGGTACTGATGGTCGGGAAGCCCCCGGCCTCCTCCAGGTCCTGTGTCTGAGATGCTGTAAAGCCAGGCCCCAGATGAGGTCGGTCCCGAGCCAGGAAAAACCTGGGTAACACCTGTGCACAGCCTCTGCAGGACGGTGGTTCCTATTTCACCACCCTCTGCAGACAGACCCATGCCCATTCACTCACTTGGCCAGGTGATCAGCCATTTATTTACCAAAGGTTTCCTGATCCTGACTGTGCCTCGGGCACTGTGGGGGTAAACAGGTGGGGGTGGACTTCCCTGTCTCCATGTCCCCGGGTGGAGGGGGGAGCGTGCTGGCTGTGACCCCTGGTGGCAAACTTCCTCCAGCGGGCCTGGTATGAGTCTGGGTGACAGACTGGGACAGGCTCCTCGGAGGACCAGTGTTTTAATGGGCTCCTGCGGAGTGTGTGGGAATCTGAGAGCATCACAGGAAGGGAAGGGCTTTCCTGACAGAGGAATGGCGTGTGCAAAGACCTGGGCTGGGGAGCGCAGAGCACACAGCACTCACAGGTCTGGAGATTGGAGGGTGAGGCGGGCATGGACCCACGGACCTATCGCACGGACCTGGCGTGGACAGGGTCTCGGTAGGTCTGGGATCCGAGGGCCAGAGCTAGGGAGAGAAAGGGCAGCTGGAGCGCCCCGTCCTGCTGGTTTTCTGAGCGGGTTCCTGGGCAGTCTTGCCCTGGTGCGTCCACCCAGGCACTGGCCCTGACACTGAGCACAGCTGTCATCATCTGACACCTGTCACGGTCACACGCATGGCCACACCCGCGGCCCTGTTCTGTCCCCGCCGTCAGCGGCGCGGTCGCGGAGGCGGTCGCTGTCACCACATCACCTGGTCGCCCGGCCCCTGGGTCCCAGGTGGACACACGAAATGCTAGGCTGGAGGCAGAGTCTCCCTGGACCGCGTCGGCTGTGAGATCACAGGATGACCGGAAGTCCTCACCTGCCCGGGGGGCCTGCAGAGGACCCCTCTGCCCTCTCCCCTCAGGCGCTGCCCCTCAGGAGGCTGTTAGGGAGCGGGAGACCCCTGACTCTGCCGTCTCGTCTGCACTCCTGCAAACCCCCAAGGGGGCCTCTAAAGGGGGCCCAGCTGCAGCTCCAGTTAGCACTGAAGATGGGCAGAGCATATGTTGCATTATTTCTGTTTTTCAATAAAATCAACATTAAAAATTTTTAACAAAGCACCAGGCACCACTGAGAGCAATTAGTGTCGCATCGCGGACCAAATGGTGACTTTGCAGAGGCGGGCCGCGCACTGCAGGCCTGACAGGTCCTCTGTCGCGGGTGGGGGGGGCCGTGCGGGAGGGCTCTGCTGCTGCTGACCTCGGGGCCAGCCCCTGTCGGCCTTTGGATCTTCGCCCCACCCCCAGAGCAGCGTTTTGTAGCCACGAGCAAGGAGGGCTTGGAATGCGAGCCAGACTCAGGGCTCAGCCCTGCCCAGTTTGGTTTGTTTCGGGGGTCCAGGCTCGGTCTGTGACCAGGCCAATGCTCAGTGTGTGAGGGATCAGGGCTCCACGGGACCCCAAGGTCAGGGCTCAGTGTGACCGGGGATCAGTCAGGATCAGAACCAGGCTCAGTGTGCACCTTCCTCAGCTTCATAAGTCCTCTGATTTTGTTCCACTCACACTGGCCTCCTTTATGATCCTGAGTTCACCAAGCTTTCCTGATGGAGGGGCTATTTGTGTTCTCACTGCCTGAAGAAAAAGAATTATTGTCCCAAATTAATGGATCTTACTCCTCTTTAGTTCTCAGCTCAAATGTCAGGTGCTCAGAGAGATGCATCCATTTTGTCTCCCTCCAGGACACACATTACGATCTGATCACAGAAAGTCCTTCCACGTGCATGGGCAAACAGCAGCGGAGGGGGGTCCCGACACTGGGGCCTGGGGCTGGCAGGAATGGGCTGCACAAAGGGGCCCTGGTCTGCTTTCCTGTCTCCCCTCTCTCCCCCTCGTCCTCTGACAGGCCGGGAAGGAAGTGGGGTAAGAAATGATGTTCCAGGAGAAGCTTGGGGGTTGCCAAATGTGGTGCAGCTTGGCTACTTCAGCAATCCTTTGTTGTTTGTAAAAGCTGGGGGAAAAAAAAAAAACTTGTGAAGCATTGTTTTCAAAAATAATACAAGTGTGAAATATCTCCAGCATGTAGAAAAGTTCAAACTGTAACATGATCGACATTTACACGAGCTCCACCCGAGACAGGGGCTCACAGCTCAAGGTATTTGCTCTAACCTTCTCCCAGACACGACTAGGGAAAGACCACCTTATAGGCAGAGGAGCTGCCCCCTCGCCTCCGAGGCAACTGCCGCCCCGAGGTCAGAGTGTGCTCATTAACAAAACTTGGTAATATTTTATGCATTTAAAAGTCACTTACAAAAAAAAAAGTCATTTACAGGTCTCATTCTGCATGTATCCTTTCATTACTTTTTTTTTTCTTTTCACTCAATGTTATGTCCTGGAGATTTATCCATGATGATGTCTGTAGATCTAACCCACTCATTTTAACTCTTGTTTAATTGTCATTGCATGAATAACCAATGTGTCCCAATTCCCCAATTGGAGACCAGTTTTTGATGGACAGTTTACTATTGATGGCCTTTCCTTGTGCCTCAGCTGGCAAAGAATCCGCCTGCAATGCAGGAAACCTGGGTTCAATCCCTGGGTTGGGAAGATCCCCTGAAGAAAGGAAAGGCTACCCACTCTAGTATTCTGTCCTGGAGAATTCTATGGACTCTCCATGGAGAAGTCCATGGGGTCGCAAAGAGTTAGACAGGACTGAGCAACTTTCACTTTCACTTTGCTATGATGGATACCCCTCTCCGAACAAGCTTTGTGAACAAGGGCAGGGATGGCTCAAGGAGCTGCCCGGGAGTGGAATCGCTGGGTCATTTAGGAGCAGAGCGATTTCAGCTTCAGTAGAAAATGTCCAATTGCTTTCCAGAGTGGTTCAAGCAGTTCACCTGCCCACTGGCAATGTGCAAGGGTTCCTGTTTCTATACGTTCTTGCCACCGTTTGGTGTTATCAGATTCGCCAGTGTTTGCCGACTGGGGGGTGTGGGGGCTGTCTCCATGTCTTTGCTTTTCCCTGATGGCTGGTGTGGATGAGCTTGTCCTCAAGTCTTTACGGACTGCTGGGCTCCCTTGCCTGTGAATTGCCTGTTTCTGTGCTTTGTCCATTTTACTGTCGGGTCATTTAGCTTCTTCTGATGTGTGCATTGATTGCACTGACCCCATTAAAATGCAATTGAAACATTGTCTTGTGCTTTTAAAAAATGTTTTGCAGTTTTGCATTTCCCACTGACGTCTCTAATCCATCTGGAGTTTATTTTTGTGTTTGCGATGAGGTAATTTTATCTCCTCAGTCATTTGTTCCTTACTTCTAGTGGCACGGTCTGGGACAGTGCTTTTTAAGCCTGGTCCATGGGCTCTGGTCTCAGTTGCAGGGGGGACCGGGAACCCTGAAAATCATGAGAATTGTAAGCAGAACTGTGTGTGTCTGCACACTTTTCTGCAGAGGGCTCATCCACCTCATCTGATGCTCCAAGCTGTCGGTGACACTGATAATCTGAGTAGCTACTGCCCAGTGCCCAGAGCCACTGGACCAGTGGGAGACCAGGAGACAAGGCTGTGAATCTTTCTTGCCCAGGCCCCTTCTTTTGACCTTGTCCTTCCTGGATTCAGTCACCTTTGAAATTCACCTGGGACCATATGGGGTTTGCCTACTGGCTCAGATGGTAAAGAATCTGCCTGCAGTGCGAAGACCCAGGTTTGATCCCTGGGTCGGGAAGATCCCCTGCAGAAGGGAACGGCAACCCCACTCCAGTATTCTTGCCTGAAGGATCCCATGGACAGAGGAGATAGACCGGACACCTCCTCTCAGCAGAGGCCAGGGACAGCGTGGGGCACAAAGCGATGGTCCAGGAGGAGCCAGCAAGGCGAGCTGTTCTCTTTTATAGGAATCAGGCTCCCAGGGCCCCTGCGCTGGTGGGGGAGGGGACACCACGGGCACCGGGATGGGAACTGGAATTCCTAAGGAGCCTGGACCAGCGGGGAGAAGCCTGCATGCTCTGTGCCTGGGAGGCCGCTGGAGCGCACGACAGGGTGGAAGCGTCCGCGGCCCTCACCTCCGTTCTGGACGCTGTGGGCGGGGCTCCCTGTGCAGAGCTGGGACCTGCTTCCTCCCCGCCGGGCAAACTATCTACATATGTTATTTGGGATTCTTTGGAATAGGAGCTTTGTCTGTTCTCTTTTGCTTATTTGTTTGCACCATAATTTATTCATATCTATATAGGCTCATGGATATTACTTTTGCACCTATAACCCATGGCCACTGTATTTCTGTTGTTGGAGTTGTCCAGCCGCAGCCTCCGGGAGCTCTTCCTGTCGACCCTGACACGCCCCCTGGTGATGCTCTCAGGGGCATCAGATCCTCACGTCCTGACACAGCAGGTGCCCCGGGCTCATCGTGTGTGTGCCCTGCTCCATCCTAGGCTCAGCTGTTCCTCCAAGGAGTCCCAGACTGGAGAACGGGGTTAGAAGCCAACATCTGGGTGCTGGGGGAGCCTGCTGCTGCCGGGCATCACTGCTCCAGGCTCTCAGCTGACAGAACAAGGACATGTGTGTGTGTCACCAACCCAGTGCACACGTATGTGTAGGCATTTCTATGTGTGCCCACCTGTATCTCTATTAAACTAGACGGGCGCTCATCCTGGCATCTCCAGTGCTAATCCATTCCCACAGGGCAGACCCTCTCTAGCTGTGTCTCAAACAGGAGAGCCTGGCAGGAGGGGAGCAGCGTACGGCTGTCAGTATTCCAAGGCCTCCTCTCCTTCCGTGGACTCACTCTGTACAATCCCACCCACCTGTGGGTAGGGATATTATATGAAGAAATAAACTTGCCCCTGATTAGGTTGTGTCGTGTGGCAAATGGTGAGGGGATCAATGCTCTGATTAAGCTGTTATGAGACCCCAGTGCAGCCCAAGAGGGAACCTCTCCTGCCTGCCTGGAGGAAAGCAGATAGCCTGGTGTGACCTGCAGGAAACCCCAGTCCTACAACCGCAGGGAATTGAATTCTTCCAACAACATGAAAGAGCTTGTCCTCACCGGCCCTGCAGCCACCAAGAGCAGAGACAAGGTGTGTCCTTGGGGCAGGTGTGACCCCATGACACTTGCAATCCAAGCCCCTCCCCCCTCCACCACCCTCAAGGAGGGACTGCCTGCCGGTCTTAGTCTCTGACCCCCGGAGGGCAGGGCCTGGGGCCATGGTGAGCAGGCAGGGGCCTGGGAATGGGGGTGGATGACCCCAGCCCAAGGGTGCATAAGTGAGCAGGCTCCCTGCGTGGGCCTGGGCTTCACCCACCTGGGACCCCAGGAGGGGCCCTCTCCCCTCACACATCTCTGAGCTGCCCAGTGAGGTGGAAGAGGGCAGGGCCAACAGGTTCATTCCTGGCTTGCACACCCTGTTGGGCACCAGCCATCCTGTGGGGCAGAGATGTCCTCGTTGTTGCAGGCCGTAGGCACCTGCCCGCCTGGCAGAATTCTGTGTGCACTCCCGTCTGGGTGTTTCGACCAGCAGCTTGAAACAACAGATCGAGTGCCCCACACTCCCGGAAACTGGCAGTTTTAAAGTAGGCATCACCAAGGGTGGGTCCCTCCAAGACTCTCAGGGAGGGTTCAGCTCCTTGGCTTGTCGATGGCCGTCTACACCCTCACACAGCCGGCTCCCCGTGTTTCTGTCTACCTGTAAGCTTCCCCCTACATAAGGACAGCCATCACTGGATGAGGGCTGTGAGAAGCACAGTGCAGGAGGGACCGCTGTAAGAGTGAATCTTGTTCACAGCTTGGAACTGCAAGGGCGCCACTGCCCCAGCTCCCTCAGGTGGCCTCCTGCAGGGAAAGCTGTGGGCCCAGGTCTCTCAAGCATTGCGGCTGAGAGTGCTCACCCACCTGAGAAGGAATCCCAACCCTGCAGTCCCCTCTCCAGTCCCCTCTTCCCTCTTCAGAAAGCAGAGATACAGCCAGCATCCAGATGTGGGGAGTGGCCCCTGGAGACTCCATCCCGGCTCAGCCCCCAGCTGGGCCCTTGTCTAGCTCCCTCGGTCCCCAGAGCATTGCCTTAGATGCTCAGTGATTTCTGGCAAGTAATTATCCTTTGCTGAGGTCAGAACGGATGGAGGGCAGGATGTGTGTGCACGTGTGTGCTGGGGAGGGAGCAGGTGGAGGAGCAGAGAGGGTGGGAAATCTGTTTACAATTAGCCAGCTCTCCATCTTGCTTTCTTAATGAGACAATTAGATGCCATTTGAGGAGGAGAGTTTAGCTTATTTGTGGTTATTAATCCCCTGATGAGCTCTCTTTCCTTCAGGAGGGCTCCAGAATGCTAACATATGGGCTTTGCAGAGGGCTAGCAGGGCCCAGAGCCGCAAATGCAGCAGCCACTACCTGTCTCATCACTGGCACTGCCATCTCCCCCACCATCCCCACCATCAACCCCACCACCAGCACCCCCACCATCATCCCCACAGATGCCCATCACCATCATCCCCACCATCATCCCCACCATCCCCACAACCATCCCCACCATCATCCCCACCACCAGCATCCCCACCATCCCCACCACCATCACCATCACCCCCACCATCACCATCATCCCCACCATCCACACCATCATCCCCACCATCCTCACTATCCCCACCATCATCCCCACCACCATCATCCCCACCATCATCACCATCAACCCCACCACCATCCCCACCACCATCCCCACCACCATCCCCACCACCATCACCACAACATCCCCACCATCTCCCCCACCATCCCCACCATCATCCCCACTACCACCATCCCCACCATCATCCCCACCACCATCACCATCATTCCCACCATCACCACCACTATCACCATCATCCCCACCATCTCCCCCATCATCATCCCCACCACCAGCATCCCTACCATCATCCCCACCACCATCACCATCAGCCCCACCATCCCATCCTCACTATCCCCACCATCATCCCCACAGATCCCCACCACTACCATCCCCACCATCCTCACCACCATCATCCCCACCACTGTCATCCCCACCATCATCCCCCAAAATCCCTACCATCATCCCCACAGATCCCCACCATCCTCACTATCCCCACCATCATCCCTACCACCACCATCCTCACCATCATCCCCACCACCACCATCCTCACCATCATCCCCACCACCACCATCCTCACCATCATCCCCACCACCAGCATCCCCACCAATCCCCACCATCATCCCCACAGATCCCCACCATCATCCCCACCATCCTCACTATCCCCACCATCATCCCCACCACCAGCATCCTCACCATCATCCCCACCACCATCATCCCCACCACCATCATCCCCACCACCAGCATCCCCACCACTGTCATCCCACCATCATCCCCACCAATCCCCACCATCATCCCCACAGATCCCCACCATCATCTTCACCATCCTCACTATCCCCACCATCATCCCCACCACCACCATCCTCACCATCATCCCCACCACCACCATCCTCACCATCATCCCCACCACCACCATCCTCACCACCATCCCCACCACCAGCATCCCCACCAGCATCCCCAACATCCCCACCATCATCCCCATCATTCCCACTGTCATCCCCATCATGATCACTATCCTCCCCACCATCATCCCCACCATCCCCACAACCATCCCCACCATCATCCCCACCATTCCCTACCCTGGGAGTTCTGGGAAATCACAGGGAACTACTAGAGGAGCCATCTGTATAAACACCCCGCAACCTTTCTGGGGAGGCTGTTGAGGGGCCAGCAGTGCTTGGGGGTCTGGAACAAGGGAGATGCAGTTTCCCCTGGTGGGGCCACACACTCAAGGGCCACGTGAGGAAGGCAGGGCTGGTGAAAGGGCGGTGAGGACCGTGTCCAGGTAGCCGGGGCGCCCAGGGGCAGACTGGAGGGTGTCGGAAGTCAGGGGGGCATGTTGACCAGCCTCCTGTTGGGTCTGAAGTAGCCAAGCAGGTGAAGCCGAGGGTAGAGCTGGGACAGCAAATCTTTCCCTCTCTTGTCTCCACACGTCATTCCAGGACCCACGAACCCCGGGAGATGGCAGGTAGACAGGACCATCACAAGGCTCCACAGAGATTTGAGTGTGAACTGACCCAGGGAGCCAGAACCCAATACAGAAAAGGCAGAGCTCTGATTCATGGCTTACATCTTTCTCTTTCAAATGAAATGAGGCTCCTGGAGGGTGGGACCTCCTGACATTTTTCATGACATGACATGTTGGGAAAATGTGACGGTTTGTCCAGCACGTAGAAGTAAACAGACAAGGCTGCTCTCACTGGAGCTGATTAGCTTTGGGGGTGGGGGACCGAAATCTCCCCACACTGGGTCGCCCACACGTCTGTTGGGGAGCTCTGCTTCAGGACCAGGACTGTGTCTCTGCTCTCCGCCTGGCCTCCTGGCAGAGCTATTCCGCACACACATCCTAACAAAGGGTCAGGAAATCCATCTGCAAAGTTCTGGAGAGGCAGAGTAACTGACAGGGAGCCAGCTCCCAGCCAGGGCTGACTGAGGGAAGGAGGGGGTCTTATACACCCAGTGGGGTTTGCAGGGGTGGGAGGGGAGGGCGGAGGTGTTTCGAGCCTTGCAGACTGGCTGCTGAAACTACTTTTCAGCATTCTCAGAGATCTGAAGCAGAGTCACTTTGGAAGAAAATGCAGTGAACACTATTAGTTATTCTGAGCAACACCTGGAGGGCGTTACTTGTTTGAGCAGAAGATGGGAGCGTTAGAGAATGTCAGGACTGGACTCACGGGCCTGACTCTCCCTGGACACAGGCAGTGGTTGACGGCTCCTGGCATGGGTGAGCTCACCAGGGAGGCTGAGCCCAGGAGCCGGAGCCCAGGAATCTGATCAGAGCAAGAGGCATGCCGCAGAAATGAGGCTCTCATGGGAGACGGGTAGGGAAGAAGGTCCCTGGAGGTGAAGGGTGATGGATGGTGATAAAGCAGTGCGGGCATGAGGGGTCTGAGGGAGGCGGAGGACCAAGCTGGCCCTGGCAGCTTCAGGAAAGTGACGAGGACATGGAGCCAGGAGGGCAGAGACAATGCGGCCGTGGTCCCTCCTGAAATTGGGTGCAAAATGAAATCCTGTAATTGAGTCAACCCATAAGTGTTGTAAGGGGAATTGAGTCTTTGAGGGAAGCGTATGGAAGCGTCCTTTGTGAATAATGCTGCCCAGCCTCCCCAGAACTTTGCAGATGGATTTCCCGACCCTTCATCAGGGGTGTGTGTGTGTGGAATAGCTCAGCCAGGAGGCCAGGCAGGCACTATTATTTCCATTTTGAAAATGAGAAAAGTGGCTTCTGGTGAGTTTAAGAGCTAGTCCTCCAGGGGAAGTTTCCTGTTCTGTGTCCTACTTATTGTCCTTATGTCACGAGGCTGTGGTCCTTCTGTTGGTCTCCTCTCTCCTTTGTAAGTTCTCTTGCGGAGACCTCATCCCTTCCAGGCACAATAGTTCTACACAAGCATGCTTCTTCTCACCAGTCTTTGGCCCAGCCTCCTCTCGAGGGCAGGCCCACCAGGCATGGAGTACCCTCAACAGATACCCCATACCCAGCTTAGTCAATATGTAATATACTTCATGCAAAGCAGCCCCCATCTGCATAAAGAGTACAGCCTTTCTCCCAGACCCACCTTCTGGGTATCCACTCTCTCCATCCACAGCCACTCAGCACCCACCCCTCTGTAGCTGAGCCCTCAGCACCCCACCCCTGTCACCCCGTTGGTGCCCCTCTTTGAGAGCAGAGCAGTCCCCAAGCTCTTTCCTGGGCTTCTCCCAATGAGGGTGGTGACTAGACAGAGAGAAGGTCTTTATGAGGGGTGAATCATGTTTCAGGAGGGCTGTAGCTAGTAAGGAAAGAGGAAGGAGGGGGAGAATGAGCAGCCAGGAAAAAAATAATGCATATGCAGGAATGGGTTGAATTCGCCAGAGAACAGTGAGCAAATCAGAGGATCCCTCCCAGACGTGGCAAGTTGCTAACAGGGAAGATGAAATAAAATTGAGGGCTAGACTCAGGAGAGAGGAGGCTTTGAAGGGTGGAGGGCGTGCTTGGATTTAATATGCAAATAACAAAGCTCCTTTGTCCGTTCTTCATCTTCACGAGACAAGCTGGTGATGAACCGAGTCTTTGTTCTACTGCCAGTTACATTCGGTTTTGGCCAAAGAAGTTATGAATAAGTGTGAATGGTGGAGCCGGAAGTGGAGAGGTTGACCCCAACAGAGTGGTGCAAGTGGGGCTGGCGATGGTCTTGGTGCCTTGAAGACTGCAGGAGAGTGAGGAGGGTTGGTGTGTAGACATCACTTTTGTGATATTAACTGGTAAGTGATGCAGGCGTCAGGAGGGCATTTGGCAGAGAGAGCTGTATCAGTGTAAAATGGACAGTCAGCCAAGTTAGTAAGACAGGAAGCACATCGAGAGGAACAGGGACCCCGGCTCTACAGCAATCCCACCCTGCCTATCCTGATTGCTCCAGAAAGCCGGCATCTCAAGGGAAAGGAAAACAGAACAAAGACCCGCTCATAGAAAAACTGGGCAGTGCTGGCCAGGCCACTGCAGTCTCCCTGAACCTCAGCATCCTCCTCAGTTGGATGGAGATGCTGGGCACCTCTTCCCAGGGTGACCGTGAGGTCAAATGAAGGTTAAACATTGTCTCAGTCTGTTCACAGAGTACCAGAACTTATACCAGAACTCAGGGGGCTTACAAACGATAGATGCATCTCTGCTGGTTCTGGAGACTGGAAGTTCAGGATCTAGGTGCAGGCAGCCTCGGTGTTTGATGAGGGCCACTTTCAGGGCTTGCAAACAGTGGTATCCTCCTTGTGTCCTCCTCACCTGGTGGAAGGATGAAGGTCTCTTTCATAGGGCCGCTAATACCAGTCACAAGGGCCCCAACCTCATGACCTAATCCCTTCCCAAAGGCCTCACATTCTAATGCCACTCACTGGGGATTAGAATTTCAGTGTATGGATTTGAGGGAGACACAGCATCCAGTTTATGGCAGATGTTTTCTGTAAGCAGCAGGCTGCTTTAAGATACATGGCATTCTTCTAACAATTTTGGCAAGAAAATGGTGCAACTCTTGGATTTGAACTTTGGATCTGAGACAAATCCAAACATCTCCTTTCCCTGCTCACCTGGTTGGTGGGAGATGAGCAGGTAGCCTCAGGTGCTCACCTGGGCAGGAGCACGACAGCCTTTCTTTCCACAGTGGCCTTAGCATGTGGATTCTCAGGTAAGCTGGATGGGGAGGGGTGTCTGGTGTGAACATCCACGGAGTAGAGTCCTTCTGCACTGGTTGGGGGGGTCGGAAGATTTGAATTACAGTTTTTCCCTGGTAGCTCAAACGGTAAAAGAATCTGCCTGCAATGCAGGAGACCCAGGTTTGATCCCTGGGTCAGAAAGATCCCCTGGAGAAGGGAATGGCAACCCCCTCTAGCATTCTCGCCTGGAGAATCCCACGGACAGAGGGGCCTGATGGGCTACAGCCCCCGGGGTCACAGGGTCGGACATGACTAAGCGACTAACACTTTCCCTTTCTGGCCGTGTGATTCTCTTTGCTGCTGCCTGTTTCTTGATCTTCCTTTCCTGGTGATTCTTTCTTTCTTTCTTTTGGTGGGAGGATGGGGCTTGGCCAGGTGGCATATGGGATCTTGATTTCCTGGCCAGTGATTGAACTCCTGCCCCTTGCATTGGAAGTATGGAATCTTAGCCATCAGACCACCAGGGAAATCCCCTTTCTGGTGATTCTTGAGTTGCCCCAAATCTGTACAATGAACTCCTTTGGCGCCTGAGTGAGTTGAGCCACACAGACCAAACTCCCAACCACCAGAGTTTCTGCTGTGCCACCAGGCATCCCCGCGGATGGCACAGCTGAGGCATTCCTCTAGCAAGCATTGTCACCAGCAGGGTTTTCGGCCACCGGGCTCTCTAATGCAGAGTCTGGGGTTAGTGATTCAGGGGAAACCATCTGAAAGGTCTGTGAGTCACGGCCATGAGGCATTATGTAGATAATGGAGAGGCTGGCACTAATGCTGGGCGTCCAGTACCCTGGTCTCTGCAGGCCCCCGTCAGCTGTTGCTGTTGGCTACTTATCCTGCCGGGGGTTCCCCAAGCTTCCCGCAACTGCAGTTCTGTGTCTGCCATTAATTGGGGGGAAATCGCCAGGTGTTATTACTTCAAATGCTTCTGCTCTATTCTCTTTCTAGTATTCCAGTTACATGTATGTTACACCTGTTTGCTGTAGTCCCGCAGTTCTTGGATGTTTTCATTTTGTTTTTGTTATTCTTTCATTATTTTCCTGTCTGATTTCAGTTTGAAAACTTGCTATCGCCCTGTCTTCAAGCTCACGGAGTCTTTGCTCAGCTGTGTCCAGTCTACTGAGCAGCCCATGGAGGACATTCTTCTTTTCTGTTCCAGTGTTTAGATTTCTAGCATTTCTTTTTGATTATCAGAGTTTCCACCTCTGCTTACTTTACCCATCTGTCTTGCAAGTGGTCTACATTTCCACAGAGTTCTTAACATATTAATTATAGTTATTTTAAATTCCCTGCCTGATAATTCTAACATCTGTGTCATGTCTGAGTCTGGTTGTGATGTTTTCTTTGTCTCTTCAGACTGTGTGTTTTCTTGCTTTCTGGCAGACCTTGTAATTTTTTGTCGAAAACCTGGCATGTTGTGTAGGGTAAAGAGGTCTTTAGCGTGGAGATTTATGCTAATCTGGCCAGGTGTTTGGCCTATAACTGAAGGTGCTACAGGCTTGATGGGTATCAATTTCTTTTCTTAGCGCTTTCTCCTGTCAGACCTCAATAAGAAAAAATATTTATGGGACAAACATTACTGGGGCCAGGAAATACTCCAGGCTTGGGATTCAGTGATGCTGAGGAAGCTATGTCCTTGCTTCACCCAAAGGCCTCAGAGGCAAATGAAAAAAGTGACCATTGTGCTCCATCAAACACGTGTGTGATGTACTGGGGCTGAGTGAGGAGTTTCTCTACCTCTTGGGTGGGAGGGGGCGGCAGGCGTAAGTTCTGCAGTGGGCAACCCTTGGACGAGGCGTGGAAGGCTGAGTAGGAGCTGTTCAGGGAGAAAAGGGGCGGGGAGGGACTTAAGGATTCTATTTAAACCACTTTACATCATTTAAGCGCTTAAATGGAAAAGCAAGTGTGTGTGAATGATGAAAATGGGCCCAGATGAGCCTGAGTTTGTTCAAGAGAGGTCCTCTTTTCCACCCACAGCACTTCTGTCCCCATCATCAAGTTGGGAGAACGTTGTTCAGTTCCTTCAACCCCAGCATCCTCATGGTTTGGCACAGAGCAGATGCTAAGCAAATACCTGTGGAATCACAGAATGAGCTTGAGTTTGACTGAATCAAAACTGATCACAGTTAAAGGCACAGAAGAGAGTGTGGAGCAACCCACCTCATACACACAACTCAGCATCTGGAGCGTCAGAGGGTCACAGCAGGAGAGCAGGACACCTGCTGGACCACAGAGGAAGCTCTGCAGCTTCATGCATTCCTGCCTCCACACTCCATCCTTCACAATCCTTTCAGCAAGATATTCCTCTTGGAGAGAGAAATCCATGTTGCTCATCATCTGAATCGTGGGCCTGATTCCGAGGGCCTCACTTTACAGATTCGCGAGCCTGACCCAGAGAGGGAAAGTCTTTAGCCAGGAAGTCGTGTAGCTGGGCCTCAGCCAGGGTGTCCTGGACGCTCGATGGATGATCTCTGATTACGCCAGGGTCTCAGCTTTCCATGGGTGTGAGAGGGCCGCCGGTTCAGTGCCCTTGGTTCCTTGCCTTCTGCAGAGCCAAGAGGCTTCTCTTCCTCCTCAGCTCGCAAACTGGGATAAAACACCTGACCTCTTTAGACCTCCAATTCCTCTCTCATCAGGAGACAAAGCTCCGGCCTTAGGGCCTCGCAAATCACCACCTGGTGATGCTGCCGCCCTGGTCCCTCCCTCCAGGATCGCTCTCCTGGGCAGAAACTCAGAGCATCAACATGCACCCTGGACTCTACCCGGTGATCACTGACCTCCGCCACTGTATCAATATTGATCGAGTCTGCTGAGGCTCCAAACATGTGTGAGGGATTAAATCAATTTAGCCAGGGCCTGAGCGCAGGTTGCATTTTGAGCAGCGTCAGTATGTCCGCCTGTGTAGAGGCTCTTGCTCCCATTACCAATTCATGAAGTGTCTACTGGAATCAGTAAATCCCTTTCATTTACTTACGTAGGAGATGTTTAATAGCTGCCACATGAAATTTGCAAATTGTGCTCCATCTGAGGCTGATTAATAAAACACCATGGAAAATACATCAGTCATTTCGGTACTTAAATTAGTACCACATTCGACTTGAATCCTCCTCTTTTGCACCAGTGATAACGGCCTCATATCTCCCTCCCTGCTCTTTCTCCTTCATCCCATTTTTCCCTCCCAATCTCTGCAGTTCAGGTGCTTGTTAGGGAAGCCAAGTGGGAGAGCGATGAGCTTGTGGATGCTGCTTATCTCCTGAAGTCAACGTGTGCCCAGCGGGAGGCTCATTCATCTCCTCGTACCCAGAGCGCCAGCCCATAGTCGGTGAATGAGAGTCGAAAGGAGAAATCATGAAATCACGGACCTCCCTATAATAGGTGGTGGTTGTTGTAGGTGAAGAGTAGAGAAAATTTGTCAAACAAGGATGTCAGGCACCGTGTGAAGCAATTTGTATATGTGCTGTTTTTAATGTAATTATCATGATCGCCCAGTGGGAGTCCTGCCATCCATTCTCTCTGGGATGCAGATGGAGAGGAAGGGATGCTAAACAACCTGCCCAAGGTGACACAACAAGAAGGGGGGAGGCAGGAATCTGAATTTCCCAACATGGTGGCACTTCCTGGGGCACGTCCTGCTTTGTGGATGGGGGTAGTGAGGCACAGAGGAGGCTGAACTCACGGCCACATGCTGGTCAGGGGCTCTGGGACTGCAGTCTGCTTACAACTCATCATCCATAGCTGCCTGAAGAGACCCTGTGTACTCCAGGCTGTGTACCCGATGTGCAGACATAAACAGCCAGCAGAGTTCCTGCCCTCAGCAAACAGGCTGACGTCCAAGAGTCATTCAGTGAGCAAGTCCACGGAGGTGCACAGTGTGCTGTTCAGAGAAGGGTCGGCCCTCCTCGAGTAACATCTGGATGCAAAGAACGGTCATGTACACTGTCAGCCAGGGGAAAATAAGTCTTGTCCATACCCCCTCCCAATTCTGGCCAAATTACCTTATCTTCCTGAGCCTCCATTGCATCATCCATGAAATGGAAATAGCAAAGTGTGGTCTACTTCCCTAAGAGGGCTTTATGAGGATCAGATCTGGAGCAATTTCCTTTGAAAAGACATCTGGAAGTGTTCAACACCACACACACACAATGGGACAGTCCACCCAACCCTACGAAGGCTGGTGCTTATTAGTCTTTGGGGAAGAAGCGTTGGCAGCATAGCACCCAGTCTCAGCCCACCCTGGGCTGGCAGCGCACCCAGATCCCTGACTGTTAACAGATTTTGCATTATCCCCCAGATCACACACCCATTAGCAGCAACATCCAGTCATGATGGGGGTGCTAAGGTGTGACATCCCCAAAACAATGGAATTTTGAATTAGACCCCAGAGACTGTAGGGGCTGGTTTAACGAGCCCCGCCCTCCCTTTGGTGCCCCGACCCCAGTCAAGTTTCCTCTTAGAATCCCCTCAAAGTGAAGGCAACATTGACAACCATCTGGTTAGAGCCATAGATGATGGGGGAGGCTTACAGAGAAGCCTGGTGGTCCTTGGAGAGCAGGAAGCCCCAGAGCAGACCTGGGCTGTGGGAGCTCAGCCTCACCTCCATGCTGCACCAAGACCTCCTTTCCTCTTGGGGGTCTTCTGTAAGCCCCCACACTGAACTGTAGCCTCCCCAGGTCTTCCATAAGGATCACAAGGCTCCACAGTTCTGCCTTACGGTGTTCTCTGTGAAGGGACAGGCTGCACCTGGAAGAAGGTTCAGCTCTTAGCAAGTGTTCGGTAAAGGGTTTTAAATGACGGGATGAGCCTCAGCTATAACCTAGGATCTGAACTCACTGCCAACATTGACTGTGCTCATGGCAAGACAAGGCAGTGAGATGAGTCGTTCAGGGAGCCCCAGCCCACCGATGGGAACACAAGAGAGGACTGGGTAACTGGATCCACGGCTAGAGGCAACGGCCCCAAGCCCAGGGGCCAGGACATGGGGATGGGTAGATGGTTCTAGGAGCTAATGGTTCCTGCTGGCATTGGGAGCTTCTTAAATTGGCCTTGAAGATTCCAGATCCCTCCAAGCATTCCAGGAATACTCGTTTAAAGTTCAGGGTTCTCTGCCATAATGTCGTCTTTGAAAACTCGTTTTGCTGGTCCTGGGCTCTCACTTCCCAAACATTCCCTGAGAGCGTTTGCATTGCAGAACTGGCAGGGTAAACAGGGATGGAGCCGCTGGAGTGCCTGCCCTGGAGGGACTCACAGTTCAGTTTGGAAGCAAGTAATGTGCCCAGATAATTAGAGTAGAGTGTGATGGATGTGATAATTGGGTAAGAACAAAGCTGTGCAGAAGCACGGAGCAGAAAGTTAAACTCTGCCTGCGGAACTGCCATGAACTTCAAAAAGGATTAACTTTGGTGGTGAATTTTGGTTATAAGGCAGAGTTCACTCATCATCAACCCAAGCAGAGGAGGGATAGGAGAGCAGTCTAGGCAGAAAGGACAGTGTAAGTAGAGTCCCAGAGCCCCAGAAGAGATTTTTGTGGAACAATAATGAATTTCCTGGGACTGGAATCTAAGCTGCTTGAGACGGGGTGTCAGGCGCTGTAGCTGGAGAGGTGGCAGGTCAGACTTTGAAGGGCTTTGAACATCTTACTAAGATTATTTGACTTTATCCTGTGGGCCACGGGGAGCCCTTAGAGGGCTTTAAATACGAGGAGTGACATGATGAAATTTGTGTTTTAGAAAGATACCTTTGGCAGCAGCTTTCCATTATTAATGCAAAACTCCCCATCGTGAAAGCTTAGAAGGCAGTCATGTCTTAAACCAGCTTCCCTGCCAGCCCTACCCTTGTCCTCTCATCATTTGATGAGGGGGAGCATCGCATTTAAAACTGGGTTTCATATCCTGGTTCTGCCTCTGATTCCCTGAGTGGCTCTGGATAAGAATGCAGATACTGACTCTTCCTGTCTCACAGTGCCAGTGGTAGGGTCTGATGGCAAAAAGGATGTGAAGACTGTGTTCAATTGTAATTGACTTTGTAGATGTAAGGGGTTATCATTTTGATTTATAAAAATGGAGCTCCCTATCAAGGCAAAGGTAAAAAGATATTTGAGAAGGATGTGGTATTTTGGACAGAAATGAAGCTTCCAATCTTCTACTTCAACCTCCCTCAACCTACACAGCAAACACCTCCCCCCCCCCCCCCCCCCACCCCCCGCCGATATGCACCTCCAATCTCCTACCATCACACAAGTTGACTGTAGTCAAAATCCGCAAATCTACAATCCTCTCTCAGGGGCTCTGTCCAAGGTGTTGACCCAGGATCCTTACCCAGACCTGACCTCCTGTGGACTGGAAGCTCTGTCCATGGTTCTGACCTCCTTACTAGTTCTTCCCACACATTCAAGAATTTGCCGTGAGCACACATGGCAGGAATACTCCGTTTCTGAGCACATTAACCAGAGGAAGTATTACAACCGTCTGTCGCTCTGAACTCACTCTTCCCCAATAGATTTACAACTCACAAACGCAGCCGTCAGAGCCAAGTGCCTAAAGCCAAGAGCCCAGCACTCCAACATTAACCGTGAACGAGTAGGAGGAATTCAAGGATCTTGTATCCTACTTCCAACCCATTTATGAACTTGCCTTTCCCAGTGAATCATTTATCAGACCCGCTCCCACTCTCCTTCGTCCTCCACTTCTATTGCAGCTCTCACAAAGGGAGGAAATGAACACTGTTTCAATGGATGCAGCTGCTGCTTAGAATCTACAAGAAGAGCCAGCGTGCAAGGAGGAGGGGCGAGATGCCAGCTTTGACTGTGGTACGGTGAGGTTTTAGATTTTCCGTGAGCAAGGACTAGATGGCCAGCATGATTCTATTCAATCACTAAGATTCTGTGATTCTGTAATCCCCACCCCTTGCAGAACTGCAGCCACCCCCAAGGTGCTCCTGAATGCTGTAGCACAGTATGCTCCATTTCTGTGATTCTGGAAAACTTCCCTGATCCATCCTTCTCTCACTAGAACTTTCCTTTCCTGTGCTCTGCATCTTGAGGACATTCCTGAGATTTCTGAGATTTTCCTTTCTCTTCCCAAGGCTTCTGTCCCCAGAGCATGCCTGGGATGTATTCCAATTTTGCAGATCAGTAGTTTTGAAACTGAGCAAACTTTCTGTAACTCAACTCCCTCTTGGGTGAAACGAGGACATTGACATCCACCTCCTCGGGATTAAGTGACATATTGTGTATGAACCGTAGTCTCTCATGTCTAAAGTGTACTGAGTGCTCAAGGAATACTTCCCTTTGTCTTCCTCTTCCAAATCAATGGGTTTATGGCACAACCCCTAATAATGTATTAATTTAGTAGCACATATTTGCACATTACCCTCACTCAACCTCTTGCATTTTTCCTAAAGGAATTGATATCCTTAAAGTGAACATTTGGCTCATTGGTGCCTTTTTCGAATCCCAGAAATAACACAATGTGAGGAGCTCATTGTTTTTCCTATGCACAAAATCATGACAGGATACATACAACCTTGAAAATAGTTCATTTTCTTCTGGCTAGTGATTTCCTCCAAGCTAAGAGAATATTTCTTCTTACTTCTTCAACTTTGGAGAGGATGGGAGGCTAAGAAAAGCCACCTTCTTCAGCTGGAATGGAACTAAATTGACTAATTTATAAGCCTGGGCTGTTGTCTGGGCTGGAGTTTCTGTCCTTTGAAGATGTCAAACGGTAATGAAATAAGGCTCCCAGAACCCAACCCACACTAATCACTCCAGTGCTGCTCAGACACAGTGAAACAGCTTGGTTCTTTGCCTGGCAGTGGGGAAATGGAAAGCTCTCCTGATTCAGGCATCAGCTGGCAGAGACTCCTAAATGAGGTCTTGTGATAGTTCTAGGTTTGACCTTGAGCAAGCCACTTCTTTTACCTGAACTACATCCTGTCTCCCCACTCCCAAAGACCCCAGCAATCCCCCTTTCACACTACCAGCTTTATCCTAATCAGGTCCTATTTATACCTGGTATCCATCTCTCCATCTGTCCTGCCAACCTTCTTCTCCCAGAGCATGGCTACTGCCCAGATTTAGGCCTGGACGATCGCTCACCTGGACTGATCAATATCTCCCTGGTGGTTTCCCTCTCCTCCAGATCCCTCACTCTTCTTCCAGGCCAATAATTTATAAAATGCAAATTTGGCCATATCCCTCCACTGCTTCAAATCTCTCAAAGACTCCTTAATTCTGGCATTCAAGGACCTTCACAATTCACCCCTAGCCCTTCCTCTCCAGCTTATTTCCATACTGTCTCTGGGCCCCAAGGCCTTGCTCTTTGTCTTTTCTCATGCCAACTTTCTACCCTCGTCTTCATACACTCCATTCCCTCTTCACCCAGCATTGCTTCAAACGCATCCTCCAATATTGAGTGACCATGATACCTTTCTGGATATTCCTAGACCAGTCTTTACACTCTTTTCAGAGAAAATTTCCCGGGAATAAATGTCCCCATGTAGTCCCCAAAGGTCTGACCCAAGGAACAAAGCCTCCAGAAAGAATAATCAGCTGGTTGCACCCCCGCAGTGACCTGCCAGGCCCAGTACACCCGGGTCTTCTTACATCTAGTACCGCCCTGCCTGTACTGACCAAGTGCAAAGCCATTTCCTGTTAATGCCAGCACTGTGAGGAGAAAGCCACTCCTTGGCACCAAGTTGCCTTCAGCATATGCTGCTCAGGATGGCCAACTACATTCCGAAGTTGGAGGATGCTGTGAACAGCTGTGACCATTGACAAGCTGCTGTGAACAAATTACTCTCTCTTTCCTGGGGAATTACACACCCTGCTCACCTGTCTCCCTGTCTTCTACCTGTGTACCTCTGATCCTCTGTAATGATGGGAGAATGCACTTTCTAGAATCCAGATCTGACCATGCTTTATACCCATGCCCAACACACATACACAGACGACACACACAGACACACGCTCACATTATGGAGTGACTAGAATACAAGCTCTGCGGCTTGTCCTGCAAACACAGTCCTTCCTGACCTGGTTCCAACTCCTCCAGCCCCATCTTGAGTCTCTCCCCTGCCTCCCAGGCAGGCTCCTTCTGGGGAGCCATAGCTACTAGAACCGCACTTTCACACTCTATCCTGACACATGCTTTTCAGAGAAAAGACCTTTCCCCACATCTTGGTTTGAAGAACTCCTCCCTATGCCTGAACCAACTGAAAATTTCCTCCATTTAAAATGCTATTTTCCAAACCAATATCTAGCGTTCAATTTTATCCTTTTCAAAATAATATATGCATGTGGTTTTATAAACATTATAAACCACTGGCTCTAATACTGACTGCTCCCAGCTCTTCCTAGAGGGGACAGCTGCTCACCACTTCTCTCTCTCTCTTTTTTTTTTTTTTTTTTTTTCAGGAAAATATAAGATTCTTCCCTCCAAGAAGGTGGGATGAAGCACCCGCTTGGTGGTGACACTTCCCCTCTTGGACCAGAGGGACACAGTAACCTGGGAAGGATCCTGCTTTGTAGAGTTAAACACATCCTCTGACAGATGGTTCCAGAGTCTAGACCAGTGATCCAGGTGAGTGATACAGATAGTGAAAAAGACGTGAACAGAAGCCATGTTTGGTTTCGCATCAAATGGCCTACTCCAACTTAACCTTTATTAGTAATAAAGGTGATTTATCCTCCATCCACTGGCTCCATTGTCATACTTTTCAGTTGGCTCAAACCTTGACTGAGGAAGAAGATACTAGTTAGTTGGCCTCTCTAAAAATCTTCAGTTCAGTTCAGTTCAGTCACTCAGTCGTGTCCAACTCTTTGTGATCCTATGGACTGCAGCCCACCAGGCTTTCCTGTCCATTCCCAATTCCCAGAGCTTGCTCAAACTCATGTCCATTGAGTGGGTGAGGCCTTCCAACAAATTCATCCTCTGTCATCCCCTTCTCCTCCTGCCTTCAATCTTTCCCAGCATCAGGGTCTTTTCCAATGAGTGAGTTCTTCACATCAGGTGGCCAAAGTATTGGAGTTTCAGCTTCAGCATCAGTCCTTCCAATGAATATTCATGACTGAGCTCCTTTAGGCTGGATTGGTTGGATCTCCTTGCAGTCCAAGGGACTCTCAAGAGCCTTCTCTGACACCACAGCTCAAAAGCATCAATTCTTCAGCCCTCAGCTTTCTTTATAGTCCAACTCTCACATCCACACACAACTACTGGAAAAACCATAGCTTTGACTACACAGACCTTAATCAGCAAAGTAATGCCTCCACTTTTTAATATGCTGTCTAGGTCTCAAAATCTTAATCATTTCCATTTCCCCAAAGAAACCCATCTCCTCATTTATACCTGTTTCATCTGGCATTTTCCTCCATATTTCTAAATTACATGCTTGTCCTGCCATTTCTTGATTTTTCAGTTTTATGTAAAGTTTATTGACTTCTAGTCACAGGTGGTAAGGGTGTATCTCTCTTGGCTCTGATACCTGCATACCTGTAATCCCTGTTCTCTGTCCTTTCAGTGGAATTGGTCAACATTCAAGGATTTTTGTTGTTTAGTCACTAAGTCATGTCTGACCCTGTGACCCTGTGGACTGCAGCACTCTAGGCTTTCCTGTCCTTCACTATGTCCTAGAGTTTGCTCAAATTCATGTCCATTGAGTTGGTGATGCTATCTAACCACCTCATCCTCTGTGGTCCTTTTCTCCTTTTGCCTTCAATCTTTTCCAGCATCAGGGTGTTTTCCAATGAGTTGGTTTAGACTGTTATGATTGTGCAGCTGAGTCACAGGTCTATTCTTGTGGGGTTTTTTTCCTGGAGTTAATAATTACTAAATTATTTAACTCATCTATGTGTGTACACTAACTTAGCTAGACATTCTGGCAGAAACGAGTGCCTCTTGACATGTCTGAGCCATGTTGAGTACTCCATCAGCCTCTTTGCCTGCTTGGAGCCACTGCTCTCGGCCCTCCACCCCTGCTTCCACATGGAAGGACCGTTCTCTAGACAGCTGTCCAGGGCCTCCCCTCCTCCATCTCCGTGGGGATCCTTCACCTGCTCCCTACATGGGGTCGCCTGTCACCTGGATCCCATGACTTCCTCTTCTTTCAGTTCTCATTTGTGGGGAATGTGTTTTTCAGGAGCTTTCAGGGAATGAATATGAAGGAAAAACAAAACAAAACAAAAAACAAACTCAAGACTTTGAAGAAAGCCTTCATCATCATGACTTGTAATTTGGTTGGGTCTACAATTCTCATTTAAAATTAATTCTTTCTTCGGAATATTCAGAGATGCCTTGTCTTCTAGCTTCTAGCACTGCTTTTGAGAAGACTGATGCCATGTTTATGCCTGATAATTTGTTTTACGCCTTTTCTCTCCCCCCAGATCTTCCGAGTCTTGTCTTTATTCCAGATAATATGAACTATCACTAATGTGGACCCGTTCAACTGGAAGCGGATGTTCTTGAGTTGTTTCTTGGATAACTTTCTCTTCTCTACATTTTCTGTTCTCTTTTTCTGGAAGTGTCATTGTTTTGGTATTGGACCTCTTCAGTTGATCATTAACTTTCCTTTTTATTTTCTTTATCTTAGTTATTCTGTTTTACTTTCAGGAAAATTCTTTTATCTTCTAAACATTTTATTGTATTAAAATTTCTCATCCTCTAATTTTAAAATATTTTTAATGAATAGATAATTTTGTGTGTCCTGAATTTTTCTTTTCCAGAGCATCCTTGTACTGGGATGAAAGTGATCCGTCTTCCCTCGTGTCAGTGGAGATACGGATTTAGTGTTGCTCCTGGTGTCGTTCCCACCCCCGCTCCCCATTTATTACTGTCTGTGGTTCATTTAGTTTGCTTTGGTTCATTCCTTTTTGTTGGTTTTGATTTCCCTCTTCCACATTAGAAGTTGTCAGGGTTTAGTAGCTATGGAAGACTGCTCATTTTTGTGAGTCCATCATGAAAAATTAATTGGATACTCTGTGTGCTGGGACAGGAAGGGGTTCAATGTACAGTGACGCAGGAGGCACACGGCATTTTTAATTTGCAGTCTCAACTGTCAGTGTCTGTGGGTCTTTCCTCCTGGGCCAATGAGTTTTCCTGGAGAAGATGCCTCTCTTCTGCTTGGGGAGCATGAGCCTGGCTTTCAGAAGTCTTAGAGTGTGGAAGGGGAGCTGAGGTCACACTGATTAATATTAATACATGCCACCCCAGTGAAACATTGTCCCTCATTTTCCCATTGTCTAGTCAAGAAGCCGTCTAGTGCAACAGTTTCAGAAGGTGAATTCCAAGTCTGCTGCTGGATGCAGGTGGTGCTGTTGCCTGATGCTCAGGAGGGAGGAGAAGGAAGATGGATGTCTGTCTCCTTTTCATAAAGGCTTTAAAGCCAGCTTCCTTTTTCTTAACCCCACCTGCACTCTCATCCTCCTCAGGGACACCCGAGGCTATGATTCTTGAGGCTGTCCATCTAGGGGTCTAAGGACTGGATCACTTTCCCTACAGGCAGACTCCTATGTTCACCTGACTCCAGTGAGTTAATTCTATCACCTCCCATCTGTCTCTTTTTTTGCCTTTGGCAACTGTGCTGACATTCTGATGTTTTGTCCCTGACATTCTCTTTGTGCTTGTGGTTTGTGTCTATTCACTTCCTTTCCTGTTATTTTAACAGGGCTCTCTGAGCCCATGGGTTCAAACCACCACATTTAATCAAAGTCCCTGTTACAGGTTCTCTGGCCTCATCCATATCTGACAGGCTGCCGTTGTTTACCAAGGAATGTCTATCCCCTGTTTAGCTCCTTGGAGGCTAACTTCACATCTCTCACTTCATCTCCTTTGCAATGTGTTGTTAACATGTGTTAAATTGAACTGAACTCTAATTACCCTTCACAAGTTCTTTTGCATGGAGACAAACACCCTGTCCTAAGTGTATGTTGTAGCACCAAGGTCACAGCGATTATGACCTTGGGCTCTCATCCTGGCTTTTTGCAATCCCAGTGACACCAAGTCCCCATTGGTTTTCATGTCTGCAAAATGGGTATAATACCTATATTGTGAATTATTTTTTATAATTAAAAAAGATAATGTATGTAAGATGGCTCAGCAATTATGGGAAACACAGTTAATGTTGCTTCTCTTTCTATTGCCTTCAGTCTACAAGAGGTGAGCGCCCAAAATGGTCAGGCATCTCGCCAGAACTGACAGTGGGGACGATGGAAGGAGGGGTGCTAGGGCCTGTGTTCCCGACACTTCCTGCAGACCCTCATATGACAACAGGCTCCCAGGAGTCAGCTTGCTCTAAATAAAAGCCAAGCTGAACACTTTTCCTTCAGAGTAATTTCCTTGGAGTTATTTAATAGCTGCTGGAGAGAGGGGAAAAGTTCAATCTTGAAGACAATCCCAGTTTATAGCTTCTTGGTGCTGATGATGGCTGCCCACTCAGGACCGCCTGGTTCCCTCTCCATCTTCCCTGTTAAAGACCCATCCTCACCTGTCTCCACGCAGTCGGCACTGGGTCTCACCCCAGAAAAGGCCCCGGGGCCCATTTGCAAGCTCATAAGCTTATATTTTCCTCATTAAGAGGAAGGGAGGAAGACACTGTTCAAGCTGAGCGAGCCAGAGAGATGTGCAGAGCTGTGCTGGGGCCAGAGGAGGGAGGGCTTCCTGCAGGAGGAAGCCCATGGAGTCACGTCCACAGCAACAATAATAACAAAGGCAGTGACCTCGAGGTGTTAGAACGTCCTCCCCCGTTACCTCCTTCTGTTCTCATCACATCCCATAAAGATGGAAGGAAGGGGAGCCCCTCAAATCAGAAAAGGAGAGTGGTGGGGGGGAGGGGATGAACAGAGGGCTGGTCTGGGATCTGCAAGTCTGGGTTCTAGTCCTGGCTGCTGCCCAGGAACGTGAACTTGGGTCTCAGAAAGGCGAGACGATTTGACACAGGGCCTGCGGTGGTGGACACGCAGAAGCAGGGCTGGACGCCACCCTTCTGAAGCCCAGAGCCTCTGCCATTCCCAGTCTGCCTTGCTGGCGGCTACCTGGTGGGCAGCGTGGTCTGAGTGCTGCAGATCACAAAGGCGGGCCTTTGTGGCGTGAAAGCACACACGTCATCTAATCGTCTCCACTACAACCAGCCCTCATGGCCAGCCCTGGGGGAAGCACGGAGGGTGGTTGTAACAGGGACAGGTTCTCCAGGGCTCACTGGAGAAATGCTTAGGGAGACATTCACAACGGAACCACCGCAGGGGAGAGGAAGAAGGGCGTGCCCCAGGACCATAGATTTGCAGAGCCAGGGCCATGCGGTCTTCACCCCGTTTCCTCTGCTTGAGCTGTGGGCAGACTACATTTCCTATCCTCCCTCGAAGGAGGTACAACAGCGGGTGACCGAGGCCAGGCCCCCCGGGGTTCAGCACAGCCATCTGTCGTGATGACTGAGCCCCCCAGTGAAGGGGAAGCCCAGAGCCCGCGATGGCAGTTACGTGATAGAAGGAAGGTGTATTTCTTTCTGCAGCATTGTCTAGCCTTTCCTGACTAACACACGAGGACACGGATGAAGAAATGAAGAAATTGCCCAGCCAGCAAGTCACCTGTAACTACTCTGCCAGTTCACTTACCACCCCCTTCAGCATCTGACCTGATTTGTTTTCAGGTCATCGTGTAAATGTCTCGTTCTCCGATATTTTCTCCCTGAGGCTGCCTGTCCCTGCCATACACACAAGCACTCAGGTCCTATGTGATGTAAGCTATTCGTGTCTGTATTGTTTGGATACCTGGCTCCAAGATGCTAACGTGACCACAGTGATGTCAGAACACTGCTTGTTCTGTGCCTTTGCTCTTGGCGCCCAGCTCAGAGCCAGGCACTGACTGAACTTCACAATTTCCTTAGCCTAGGGGAAACGGGGTGCAGACAGAACCCACAGAGACTATTATTCATAATAAATATTTTAAATGCACATTTTCATGCTTCTTAGGATAATTGTTAAGGAGCTGTGTATATTTATTCATATTTGAGGAAGCTTCATTCCTTTTGAAAAGTCAGTTGTATTGAGGGATAGATTACACACAACAGAATACACCCATCTTAAATGTGCCTTTGGATGAATTTGGACAGATTTATACACCTGTGTGGCCACCACCGCTTAATGATAAAGAACATTTCCATCAGCCCAGAAAGGTCCCCTGTGCTCTGCTTCAGCTGGTGCCCACAGCCCCAGCCCCAGGCAACCACCACTCTGCTCTCTGTCACTGTAGATTAGATTTGTTTTTCAGAGACTCACATAAATGGAATTCTAAAGTGCCCACTCTTTTGTGTCTGGACTCTTAAGCTCAGCACGTTTTTGAGACTCATCCATGTATTTATATATTTCAGTCATTTATCCATTTTTATTGTTATATTTCCATAGTATGAATACACTATAATTTGCTTATCTGTTCATCTCTTTTCCATTTTAATGACAGCTTTGTTGGGATATAATTCACGTACCATAAAATTTACTCTTTTAAAATGTACAATTCAGTGGCTTCTAGTGTATTTATGGATTGTACAGCCAGCACCACTAATTTTAGAAAGCGTTCACCACTCCTGAAGTGATGAAAATTCGCAGTAACCCCTCCCCCATTCTCCCATCCCCAACCCCTGAAAATCACTAATCTACTTCCTGTTTATGGGTTGGCCTATTCTGGAGATATTAAATAAATGAAATCATACAATATGCAGCCTTTCACTCCTGGTTTATTTCACTCAACATACTGTCTTCAAGGTCCATCTGTGTTGTAACCTATGTCATTATTTCATTTCTCTTTATGGCCAAGTAATATTCCTTTCTATAGATAGACCACATTTGCTTATCCATTCCCCAGTTGCTGGAATTTTGGGTTTTTCCATCTTTTGACTTTTATGAATAATGCTGCTATGAACATCTGTGTATGAGTTTTTGCATGAACACATTTTTTTCAGTTCTCTTGAGTGTATACCCAGAATTAGAACTGTTGAGTCAAACTGATGATAACTCTATGTTTAACTTTCTGAGGAGCTGCCAAACTGTTTTCCAAACTGACTGTATCATTTTCCATCCCTCCCAGCAACGTATGAGGTTCTAATTTCTCCACACTCAACATTTGTTATTGTCCATTTTGTGTATCATAACCATCCTAGTGGGTGTGGAGTGATATTTCACTGTGAATTTAATTTGTGTTTCCCTGATGTTTAATGACATGGAGCATCTTTTCATGTGCTTATTAGACACTAGTGTATCATATTTTGGAGAAATAGCAGTTTAAATTCTTTGTCCAGTGTTTAAATTGGGTTGTTTGTCTTTTTATTACTGAATTATAAGAGTTCTTTATATGTTCTGCTGCTGATGCTGCTGCTAAGTCACTTCAGTCGTGTCCTCTAGACCCCATCAAATATATGATTTGAAAAAATTTTCTCACATTCTGTAAGTTTTTCACTTTCTTGACAGTGTCCCTTGAAGCACAGAAGTTTAAAATTTTTTTAAATTTATTTTTAATTGGAGGATAATTGCTTTACCATATTGTGTTTGTCTCTGCCATACATCAACATGAATTAGCCACAGGTATGTATATGCTGGGAGGGATTGGGGGCAGGAGGAGAAGGGGACGACAGAGGATGAGATGGCTGGATGGCATCACCAACTCGATGGGCATGAGTTTGAGTAAACTCCGGGAGTTGGTGATGGACAGGGAGGCCTGGCGTGCTGCGATTCATGGGGTCGCAAAGAGTCAGACACGACTGAATGACTGAACTGAACTGAACTGATAAACATGTCCCCCTGCTCTTGAAACTCCTTCCCAACTCCAACCCCATCCCACCTCTCTAGGTTGTCACAGAACATCTGGTTTGAGCTCTTTGTGTCATTCAGCAAATTCCCATTGGCTGTCTATTTCACATTCAGTAATGTATATGTTTCCATGCCACTCTATCAGTTCGTTCCACGCTCTCCTCCCCACATAAAAAAAAAACACATAAATACCCAGCCATAAAAGAAAAAAAGAAAGAAACCCACATTTGAATCAGTCCTAATGAGGTGGATGAACATACAGCCTGTTATATGGAGTGAAGTAAGTCAGAAAGAGAAGAGCAAATATTGTCTATTAATGCACATATGTGGAGTCCAGAAAGATGGTACTGATGAACCTATTCACAGGGCAGCAGGGGAGAGGCAGGCACAGTGGATGTTTAAATTTTGACGAGTCCCATTTGACTATTAATGCTCTTGCTGTGTGCTTTTCCATTCTCATCTTCATGGATGATTGGGTGGCTTCCAGTCTGGACTATTGTCAGTAAGTGAAAGTTGCTCAGTCATATCTGACACTTTGCGATCCCATGGACTGTACAGAATCCCATGGAATTCTCCAGACCAGAATACTGGAGGGGGTAGCCATTCCCTTCTCCAGGGGATCTTCCCAACCCAAGGATCAAACCTAGGTCTCCCACATTGCAGTGAATCCTCTACCAGCTGAGCCGTGAGTGAAGCGCAAGAATACTGGAGTGGGCAGTCTATCCCTTCTCCAGCAGATTCTCAACCTTATCCAGAAGATTCTCAACCCAGAAATCAAACTGGGTTCTCCTGCATGTGGGCAGACTCCTTACCAACCAAGCCACCAGGGATGCCCATTATGAGATTTACCCATCATGAGTAAAGCCATGAACATGAAGATGTGAGTAGATAAAGATGATGGTATATTCATTTATTTTTGGTAAATATCTGAAATTTCTGGATTGTTTGATAAATGTATATTTAACTTACTTTTGGCTGCTGGAGACAAACATCTTTTTCAAAGATATCACCAAAATTTTGGCCAACATTTCAAAACATATTTGTAAACACAATGCTTTCCTTTTAAACTGGCAGCACTTTGAAAAACAATATGATAAGACAACACAATTTGTATCAACATTAGTTCAAAATCCTCATATTTTTAACCATATAACATGTTCCCACATGATAAAATGAGTGATAGCTTAAATCAACGTCAACAGATGAACACCATGAAATGAAAGTTTGGGTTGTTTGATGAATCATAGTACATTATGGTTAAATATATCTGCTCTCTCTCTTTTTAATATTCCTGGCACCCAAGATGAAAAAAAAATCTTTAAATATACATTTCACATGGGTAATAGCTTCAGTGTCTAACTTTTAAGAAATTGCCCCACAGTTTTCCGAGTGGTAGTAGCCCTGTCCTCTCCCGTCAGTGATGTGTGAGGGTCTGACTCTCAGCGTCACATCAACACTTCACATTGTCAGTCTCTTCAAATCTAACCCTCCCGATGGGCGTGGAATCTCCACTGTTCAGTGTACACTTTCCTGATGTCTAGTAACACTGAGCTTCTCTTCATGTGTTTCTTGGCCATGTGTCTTTCTTGCCTTGCAATATATTGTTCCAATCTTTTGCCCATTTGTACTGGGACTCTTCTTCTTAAACTAAAAAAGCTTTATATATCTGATTATAAGGCCTTTGTCAGATACTGTGTACTGTGAATATTTTCTTTTATTCTGTATCTTGCTTTTTATTTTCCTAACACTGTCTTTCAAAGAGCAGAAGGTTTTAGTTTTGATGAAGTCCAATTTATCAATATTCTCTTTCATAGTTTGTGCTTGTATAAAACCTACTTAAGAAATCTTTGCTTATCCCTAGGCAGTAAATATTTTCTACCATGATTTTTGTCTAGAATCTTTGTAGCTTTAGGTTTTACATTTAGGTTTATGATCCATTTCAAGTAACTTTTTAATGGCCTTAAGTTTCATTTTTTCCATATGTATATGCCATTGTTTCTATAATATTTGTTGAAAAGGCTAGTCTTCCCTTCACTGAATTAATTTGGCATTTTTGTAAAAAATCAATTTTTCATAACAATCAACAGTAGTTTATTCACTACTAGTATGTAGAAATACAACTGACATTTGTGTAGTGGCCTTGTATTCTGTGATTTTGCTAAAGAAACTAACTAGGATTCTTTTAGATTTTCTCTGTTCACAATCAGGCCATTTGCAAATAAAGACATTTTTATTTCTTTCTGCCCAATCTGTATGCTTGTTTCTTATTCCTGTTTCTTGCCTTCTTACACTGGCAAGGATTTTCACAGGGTGGGCATCTTTTTCCAGTTCTAAGAGATGATGTTAGCTGTAGGTTGCTCACATATTCTCTATCAGGTTGAGGAATTTTATTTCTGAGTAGTCTATTGAAACTTTTTATCATACATTGCTGTTAACTTTCATCAAATTCTTTGTTGTCATTTTTCAGTGACTCAGTCATGTCCAGCTCTTCGCGACCCCATGAACTACAGCATGCCAGGCTTCCCAGTCCTTCACTAGCTCCCTGAGTTTGATCAAACTCATGCTCATTGAGTCGGTGATGCCATCCAACCATCTCATCCTCTATAATCCCCTTTTCCTCTTACCCTCAATCTTTCCCAGCATCAGGGTCTTTTCCAATGAGTCAATTCTTCATATTTGGAGGCCAAAGTATTGGAGCTTTAGCACCAGTCTTTCCAATGAATATTCAGGATTGATTCCTTTAGGATTGACTAGTTTGATCTCCTTGCTGTCGAAGGGACTCTCAAGAGTCTTCTCCAGCACCACAATTTCAAAGCATCAGTTCTTCAGTGCTCAGCCTTCTTCACACAGCAGGTGGGATCTTAGATCTCCTACCAGGATCAAACTCTCGCTCCCTGAAGTGGAAATGCAGTCTTAACTGCTGGACTGCTAGGGAAGTCCCAGGATCTACTTCTATCCCAAGGTGCTGGATGTTATATACAAAAGTGTGTGGCTCAAGACGAAGCTTACTATATCATTTGGGATCACTAGGAAATCGCCTGAGTTATAAGCAACTGGACACTGAAAGTGAGGCAGCTCCAGAGCGTGTATGAACCCAACCAGAAGGTGATCTCCTCTCCATTGTGGGCTCAGAACCCTTTCCTGGTCTCCAGGGCCTGTGGACCGGACCTCAGCATGGTGCTCCAAGTGACCTCTCCCAGGTGTATCTTCCATCTTCTCCATCTGCTCCAGTTCAGAGAACCTCTCGTTTTAGAAAACATAGTGTTTTCCTGCTTACAGGGGCCTGCTCCAACCCTACTGCCCCATGAGACCTATTTCAGAAATTTCTATCAACTCCTGATCCTTTCTCTTTAGTTAAAATCATCCCATTTCTCTTTAATAGTTTCAAAAAATGTTTAGTCTTCCCTCATTGAGACCAGATTCACAAACATTGACTAAGCTCCTACTGTGTGCCCTGAAGCATGACAGGCACACTCATGTTTGATGGATCATTGAATTTTCACAAAGGCTCTGAGAAGTAGGTTTTACTCTAGGCATTTAGCCAATAAAGATAAAAGAGTCCAAGGCCAAGTGGCTTGTCTTATTTAAATAGCTTTGATACTTATCCCTTCCTCCCTGATTTATGGTTACCAGAACACAGTCTATGGGGAGACGAGGCTGAGTCTGTGTGACCTTGGGAAAATTCCTTCAATTCTTTGAACGTCAGTTTCTTCTGTTACAAACACATATTGATGTGTTGCAGTGAGAGTGAGTCTGAGTGCTGGTGACCTTCCTGACACGTAGTAGGTGTGCAGGGAGTTCCGGTTTCCTTCCTTCCTGTCTCTTCCCCTTACTCTCTTAGCTCCTCCACGATGCAGCTATGCTGAAGCCTCAGTGATTGTTCTCCTTGCAAACTCCACTGCTGGCTTAAAACAGAAAGACAGCACACAACATCCTAGTGGCATGAGTCGCCTGGATGCTCCCATCTTAGACAGGGAGAAGGCATTGGTCTGGTCACTCGGGGCCACTGGATTTCACACTTCCTCCCTGCACTCTGGGGGTTAAGAGAGCTGCAGCTGCCCTTGAGAATGACCTTCCCCAGCCGAGCCTTGCTGATCGTCCTGGAAACACTGTCTCCATGGGTGAGCCTGGAAAACACATGCAGGAGATTGTAGTGTTTCCATTTTAGGGATGAATCAATGGAAGGTTAGAGTTTAAGTGACTTTCTCAAGGTCCCAGAGCCGCTGAGAGTTTGTATAACCTCAATTCAGCTCTGTATCTTGACTTCAAGTTTCCCTGGAGGACGCTGTGATCTACCATCTCCATGAGGAGGAACTTGCTTCTTGGAGCCCTGGGGACCATCCGCCCTGTGACGTGTTCACTGGAAGGGGTGCTGTAGCAGGCACAGAGTTCTTCCTGTGACCCAGCTTTCGAGGCAAGGTCATATCTCAATCCGGTAGTGGACAGAAGGTGACGTCTGTGCTCCCTGCCCTCCTAAGAAGCTGTAAGTAAGGACCAAGTTGACATGCAAAGATGCTGGTGCTGGGGGAGCTGGGGCGACTGATTATTGGTGATACTCAAGCCTCTGTCTGTCTAAACTGTGGCCTCCTTGAAGGAAGAGGTCTTACCATCTTGGGGAAATCACTTAACCAACTGTGATAATAATTGCTAACATTTATCCAGCCCTCCTTATGTGCCAGGTACTGTATGATGTGCTTTGCATACATAATTGCATTTTAATCCTCACAACAATGACTAAGAGATTTTAATAAATTCCAGGAGACAGAACTCGCAGGGGTGTGAGCTGACCTATAAAACAGGAGGGAGCTGGATTCCGGATCCTGGCAGCAGGCTGTAGCTGAGAGTCCTCCCCCTGGAACAGAGGAGGGGCCTGGGGCCCAGAGGCAGCAGGTGTGGGTGGGCTGGGGTGAGGAGCCAGGCTGAAAACGGAGGCCGTGGTGAGTTGTAAGTGGGGCAAGCCCACTCAGCAGACCCTCGCCCTCCCCGCCCGTGGGAGCGGAGCACAGGCAGAGGGACAAGCTGACGGCTCATCACTGAGGCCATGGGGTGAGTCCCACAGGGACAGCGAACCCCAGGATGAAAGAGGGGTCCAGGCTTCCACATTCTACAGAGGATCTGTCAGCTGCCACAGTTCTCCTGCTCCCACTCCTCCCACTCCCCCCAAAGCCTGAAGTTAGAGTTATTATCTGGGGGTGGGGGGTGAGTAGAAGAGCAAGTCCTATTAACCAACAGCAGAGGGGTCCACCCCAGCACCCTCACTTGTCTCTTCACCGTGTGACTAGTCAGACAGCATCGCCAGGCAGGGAGGAGAGCCGGAGAAAGATGAAGATAAATGCACAGCAAAATGAAGACCAGAGGAAACAGAGCAAATCAAGTGAAAAGAACACTAGAAATACTCCAGTTAACATAAGCAGAAACATTTGAGAGGGTATTATGACTGCAAAATAAAAAATCAGCATGCTTTGAAAGGGGAACGGTCAGAAAATCCAAATAAGCAGAGTCTAAAGTACGATTGTACCCCTAGAAAAACAGCAGAGGATGAGAAAGCAGAGTGAGTAAAGCGCCAAAAAGAGAGATTGGAATTATGAGCAAATGGATAAAGGACAGAGAAGAAAGCCTCCAGGAGGCCGACAGCCGGAAACAAAACCAGAGGAAGTGGAGGGGAGGGGAGAACAAATCAATAATGCAAGGGAATCACTGAGCTCTAAGGAAAACAGAACCTCAACACTGCAAGGGCCTACCACAGCACCAAGCAGAATGAATCAAAAAGGAGCCACAGTAAGGCAGGTTCCCAGCAACTTGCGTAACACCGTTGATAGAAAAATCCCCAGCGTTTTCAGAGAGGGAAACACGTCATCAGCAGAGAAATGAAAAACCAACCTGCCTGTCTCTGATCAGCCACCCCTTTCAGAAACATAGCCAAGCCCCAGGATTCTGATGAAGCACTAGTCACAGCCAAACTAGTGGACATGTGGGAAGAGATGTTTTCATACATGCAAGCAAACTTTCATTTGACTCCTCAAGAGAAGTGACTTGAGGATGTACTCCAGGCAAATGAGAGAGTAAATTACAAAAAAGAAAGAAAAAACAAGGACCTAGAATCTAACGAGGAAGGAAAAGAGCCAAGGACAAAGGCCAAAATTCTGAGGATGGCAATTTGGAAAGACGAATCTTGGGTCCTTGCTCACATCTTTGAATTGCAGAGTGAACTCTGGACAGCTCTGTCGTTAAGCAGTGAGATGAGACCCTTACATTTCAGCCTCTGTGAGAGGCCTCATCTGTACCTGTCACTGACATACCTACTCGGGAGCCATTCTTTTTTTTGAATGGTGCAAACTGTCTTGCCAAAGTGGAATGATATGAATATGTGTTTTTAAAAAAGAAAAGTTACAGAATAGAAAGTTCTGTGAAATACCGTCTGGTGTATTGGTCAGGGTAGGTCAGCTGCTGTAACAAAGATGCCCAGATCTCAGTGGCTTGGCACCCTAAGGTCTATTTCTCCCTGAGGTGAGTCGCCCACGGTGGGTGCTGAGTGGACCAGGCTCCACACGGTGGACCTGGGCTCCTTCCATTTTGTGGCTCCCCCCTCCTCTGGGTTGCCTCGTCCATGCCATTCAGCCAGAGGGCGGAGGATGCCTGGAGACGGGCTCCTGGGGAGGGGCTGAAGGGCTGGGTCTGCAGGAGGCACGTGTCAGCCACTCATATTGCACTGGCCACTCGAGGGGGGCTGTGACACGTCCTCCAGCCATGTCCCCAGGAGGATGAGGTAGGCTCTGCCAGCGGCACAGACAGGCACGCGTGCATCCATGCGAAGCTGGTTTCAGTGCTTGTCTCTGGGGGTCCGGGTGAGCATCTGGGGGCCCTTTCTCTACTCTTGAGTCCTGGCCGCATTGTTTGCTTTTAGTGAGTACAAGTCTTAAATCAAAATGAAAATATTCTTACTTGGGAAGGACATAGCCTTTGCTGGGCTTCTCTGTGGCCCTAAACCAGTGGCTTCCAGTAGCTTCCCAACTAGTCCACAATACAGCCCCTGCCCCTGGGTCATCATCACCTCACTTTACAGACAGACACCCCAATGACATGGTGAATCCTGCCCTGGCTCCAAACCCACTCCTCCTCCACTGGCTCCTGGAGTTTGGTTGTAGACCAGAGAGTCACAGTTCAACCAATAGCTCGTGGTTGGTCTAAGAAGACCAAAAAATGTGTGTCTTCTCAGGTTTATAATTACACATAGTAAAAGTGTTCTCAGAAAGCTTGTAATGAACCGGAAGGATAATTCTTCTGTCTGAAAACCTCAATTGTCCACATGAGGACCCGAAGCCAGGACAGCTGCCTGGATGCCCAGGAGAGAGGCCCAGGAGGAAATCAGCCCTGGATCTCAGACTTCTGGCCTCTGGAACTGGTGAGGAAATGAATTTCCATTGTTTAAGCTGCCCAGTCTGTAAGCCTCTGTTATAGTAAATGAATACATATATCCTGGAGAACTCACTGATCCCAGAAGTCTCCAGGATTGGCAGAACTAAAAATCCCAGGAAGCTGGAGAAAGAAGTGGGTAGGAAAGTGCATTTGAATGAATGCGTGTTCTGATTTGGATTGTATCTTGAAAATGAAATTTAAAACACGTGTAGGAGGCTTCATGAATTGGAACGCCTGCCTCTCGGCTTTCCCGAAGGGGAGGGGAGAAACAAAATCAAAGTTAGAAGAGAGCTTGTTTGCACCATTCAGGAGACATTGTAAAGATGTAGATGAAACAGAATTCCCAGAGCTGGCCTGACCATGGCAGATGTGTCCGGCCCGTGGTTTCTTTGTCCAGCTGGCCCACCCGGTCTGGCCCATCTCCTCCTGAGCTGATGTCTAACCGGAGCACCAGGGCGAAACTCATTAGAGGGACCGCTAAGTGTTATGTGGTCATTACTCAAACGAAAACTTCAACACGGTTAAAAACAAACAGCAGCAGGGGAACTATTTCATGACCCCTGTTTATTCAAAGGGTGAGTGAGCTAAGGACCTAAAATATTATCATAAATAAACAATAAGAAAGGCATCAAGCAGAGATGGACAGGAGCGTGAGTCAGAAGGTCACAGATGAAGGTGTATGGATGGCCCGTAAGCAAATGTAAAAAGGTTTCCATCACTGATTACAGAAAGCCTGTGCATTTCTGTGAGAACACATGAGACCCTACCCAACAACTTGCAAATATGAGAACATGATTCTGCTCAGTGAGAATCGTGGGGTTGACCTGCCTGGTATGTCCAGGGGCAGTAGATACAGAAACGATGTTAGTGTTTCTGGAGGGAATTGGGGTGGTCCCTGCTATGACCCCCAAGAGTATGCTGACCGATTCCAGGTAATTCACTCACTCACTCATTCATTCATTCACCAATTCATCCTTCACTCAAGAAATGCAGAGAGTGCTCCATCAGAAGCCAAAACCTGGTGAGCCTGAGGTCAGGGGTCACTGGAGCATCCAGTCCAGAGCTCTAAGGCCAGTGGACATGAAGGCCCTGTCGCCTCCAGGAGACTTCCGAGCTGCCCCTTGGGGTGTGGGGGGTATAGGACAGTGGGGACCAGGGGCTGAGCGAAGGCAGTGGAGGGAGGGGGCTGGCAGGAGCCCCACAAGAAAGCAAAGCTGTGAGTGGAGAGGGCAGGTGGGGGCCGCAGGGGTGGCCGGAGGCCTGGAGGGCAGGTCTGGGCTTCATGGCGGGAGCAACAGGAACTGCTGGAGGACGCTGGCCATGTCACTCCCTCCGGGAGGAGGGCGGGCTGCAGAGGGGCCCGTGGAGGCAGGAGCGGTTCGGAGACTCCAGGCGGAGGGACGAGAGGGGAGCACAGCCTGGGCCATCGAGAGACGGAGGCCGAGGGGACGGATGGACAGAACCGCTGCGCAGCTGCTGCGGGGAGGCGGGGAGCATGGCGGATGGAGCAGCCGTGTGTACGTGTGAGTGTGCGTGTGTGTCTGTGTGTGCGAGGAGGGGGAGCAAGGGAGGCTGCAGGAGGAGAAAGACGCCGTCTCCGAAGCGAGCGGTGTTTATCTCCGCACTGTGCAATTATGGGTAATTTTTCCTTCCATTGTTTGTTTCCCAAGTGTTCTGCATTGAACAAATATTGACTTAGTCATTTAAAAAAAATGTGTTATGAAAAAGATAAAGGCAGCTTGCAAAGACTCCCTGTCCCCCACTTCACTGAGTTCAAATACCCGCCCGGTGGGCATCATGCCAGCTGTCCCCCAGGTGTGCAGACCCTGGTGGGGTCAGGAGCCTGCTGACCACTGTGAGCGCCCTGTGGGAGCCGGGAGGCTGAGTTAGACGCACCCGGCCAGTCCTGTGGGGCCCTGACCTGTGGGGCTCCAGGGTGGTGGGAGGGATGCACCGGCCTGGGTGTCCTGAGGAGGCGGGGCCAGGAGGCGGTGGGAGGGGAGCCCAGGCTTCCCGGCCAGGGGGGGCCTGGGCAGGGCAGGGCTGCTGGCCTGGAGGAGGAGGCACATCTGCAGCCCAGAGAGTGGGGCTCGGGGCTGGGGCAGCAGATGGGGACCGGATGGCAGGGGCCCCTGGCTCCTTAGCACCAGGCACTGCCGCTTGGAAGACAAGAACCCCAGCCACACAGGGACGGAGAGGACGTGCCCGGAATAGGGTGCTGCCTGCTTCATCCCCGCAGCCCGTGGGCGGTGCCACGGGGACTGGCCCCATCCACGGTGCTGCCCACCGAAGAGTGAACTTCCCCGTAACTCAAGCCATTCCTGCGCCCAAGCTCCCCGGACAGCCCGAGCACAGGCGTAGGCGTGGCCAAGGACAGAGACTTGCGGGTGCCTCCTGAGATCTCATTTCATCGACTTGGTCCTTTGGTTTTTCTGAATTGTAGACACAGCAGAGAGAACCCAAAGGAAGCCTCATCTCCATGCCCCACAAACCCAGGGCTGTGGGGTCATCATTTGTGTAAACCAAGTGGAGAAGCAGCAAGCGCAGCTTGCTCTCAGCCTTATGACAGGAAACCCGTGATGTGGCTGAGGTGAGCAGAAGGGCGAGGTCGAGGCATGGGATTTCTCCTTCCCACACCGAACACGGAGCATGCATCAGGCTAGCAGTTTCCTTCCTAAGGGAAACATTAAGAGAGTTTGCCAAACCATGGCTGGGACTGAGACCGGAGGCAGAGGACATGCTGACCTTCTGCTGCAGAGCTGTGTCGGGGGGGTGGACAGGGACATCCGAGGATCCGTGTTTCTTCACCTCGTATTCTTTCTGGGAAGAAGGGCTATGTCAGTGGCTGTAAGTCTCAGATGGAAGTTTCCGCAACGTGGACACTATGTAGGGACTGAAAATGACCACTGTGGGCAGGAGAGAGGGACCTGGAGGAGGATCGGGAGGGCGCAGAGCTCCATGGGCAGCGGCTCAGCTTGGACAGGCGGTGGGCTGGGAAGTGCACGGAGCAGACCAAGTGGCCGGGTCTGGTTTGGGCTCCTCAACTAGTGCAGCGGGAGGCCAGAGGGGAGGCAGGCCGTGGCCGAGGTCAGGGTCAGCAGGCGTGTGGACAGAGTCCTGGAATGGGAGGTCCAGCGAGCAAGCCAGGGCTGGTGGATCCGGAGTCAGTCAGAGGGTCAAGAGCTGGGGGGTGTCATCAGACTCCAAGTCTGGTGTCGGGAGGGATGGGGCCCGCGGGCTGCCGGCTGGGAGGTCGGGGCAGAGGCGGGATCCCGTAGCTGAGGTTTCAGAGAAGGTGACGAGAGGCTGCCTGAAAGAGGAGGGGCAGAGATCACTCCAGTTATACACTAAGGTTACCCCGAATGATGGCAGGAGGCTCCATGGAGACAAACCTGGATCCCGGGTGTTAGGACCTCCTGTCAGTGAGGTGACGGTGGCAAGCAGGAGGTGAGCAGTTGTCAGGGCAGGGGTGGAGTATTCTGCTTGGGATGAACCTCAGCGATTCGCAGGCGGGGAATGTGAGCAGAGCCTGTCCAAGGAGGCCTGTCACCCAAGAGGCCAAGGTCTGAAGATGCAGGTGATTTCTTTACCATGTGCGAATTCCAGGGAGCAGAGCAGAAAACTCTGGGGGCAGTGTCTTGAGGAGGGTCCTGGGGAGGAGGGGCTGACAGTGTAAGTGGTGATCCGTGGAGAGTGACAGAGGCCTGGGGCGCTGGGGCAGGGGGCTTCTGTCTGGGCCCAGCCCTGGGCCCCAGAGGCATCAAAGGCAGAGATTCTAGCAGGCGAGCTGCTGGCCTCGCGAGGGTGAAGCCACGCTGATGGAAATGCTGGTTGGCTCAGCCCATGGGCAAAGGGCTTGGATGCCGAGAGTGTGGATGATGACATGGAGACCCTGAAGATGCTTTGTAGAGGGAGTGGTGTGAGCAGTCTGCTGTTTAAAGACGCTTGGGGCCGTGGGTGAGGAGGGTGGGCTGGTGTCGTGTGACTGGCTTGGGGGCTGGTGCAGCTGATGGCCTAGCCCGGAGGACAGAGAGAAAGGCGCGCTCCAAGGCTGGGACCCTGGCTGGCCCCCCGACTGCAGACTCCAAAGGGCTCCTACATGCCAGAGTTCAGGAGAGGATAAATCCATGCAGGAGATGCATTTGTTTAAGTAGGTGCAGACAATATTTAACGGCAAATGAGACAATAAAGCATGTAATTAGCAGATGTACAGCACTGCCTGCCGGGGATTACAATGAAAGGCACTAAAACACTACCAAGATTAGTAGTCAGCTCATAAGGGAGCTAGTTAGAGGGCTGACATGTTCTGGGGTGGGAAGCAAAGACCTGGGGGAGCTCTGGAAACTGGACAGAGGGGCATGAATCCTGCCCCAGCTTGTGCCCAAGGGCCATATGACTCAGTGTGTTCATTTTGGCATCTAGAAAATGGGGCTATTGATAGTGAATGCCGTAGAAGATGAGTATTGAATGAGACGGAGAACATTACACATTTAGCACATTGCCTAGCCAAGTGCTCAGTCATTGCTGTCATTATTAAAGTCACCCTCATCCTCATCATCATCATCATCATGACTACCATCATCCCCCACCATCAGCACCACCACCAACATCACTATCACCACTATCATCATCACTGCAATCACCAACCTCACCCATCATCATCACCACCACCATCACTGCCATCACCAACCTCACCCATCATCACCACCACCATCATCACTGCTATCACCAACCTCACCCATCATCCACCACTACCATCACCGCCATTACTGTCACTATCATCCTATCATCACCATCATCACCATCCTTTCCTTGTTCATATTACTATCATTATTAAAACTGGGAATTATATGATCCTCCCATTACTTCATAGAGAGTAATCCAAGTCTGTGTCCCAAACACTAATGCCAAAGAAGCTGAAGTTGAACGGTTCTATGATGACCTACAAGACCTTCTAGAACTAACACCAAAAGAATGTCTTTTTCATCATAGGGGACTGGAATGCAAAAATAGGAAGTCAAGAGATACATGGAGTAGCAGGTGAGTTTGGCCTTGGAGTACAAAATGGAGCAGGTCAAAGGCTAACAGAATTTTGCTAAGAGAACACACTGGTCATAGCAAACACCCTCTTCCAACAACACAAGAGAAGACTCTACACATGGACATCACCATGGACACCATGGAAAGATGGTCAATACCAAAATCAGATTGATTATATTCTTTGCAGCCAAAGATGGAGAAGCTCTATACAGTCAGCAAAAATAAGACTGGGAGCTGACTGTGGCTCAGATCATGAACTTCTTATTGCCAAATTCAGACTTAAATTGAAGAAAGTGGGGAAAACCACTACACCATTCAGGAATGACCTAAATCAAATCCCTTACTATTATACAGTGGAAGTGAGAAATAGATTCAAGGGATTAGATCTGATAGACAGAGTGCCTGAAGAACTATGGGCGGAGGTTCATGACATTGTACAGGAGGCAGTGATCAAGACCATCCCCAGGAAAAAGAAATGCAAAAAGGCAAAATGGTTGTCTGAAGAGGCCTTACAAATAGCTAAGAAGACAAATGAAAGGCAAAGGAGAAATGGAAAGATATGCCCATTTGAATGCAGAGTTCCAAAGAATAGCAAGGAGAGATAAGAAAGTCTTTCTCAGTGATCAATGCAAATAAATAGAGGAAAACAATAGGGTGGGAAAGACTAGAGATCTCTTCAAGAAAATTAGAGATACCAAGGGAACATTTAATGCAAAGGTGGACACAATGAAGAACAGAAATTGTATGGACCTAACAGAAGCAGAAGATACTAAGAAGAGGTGGCAAGAATACACAGAAGGACTGTACAAAAAAGATTTTCTCGACCCAGATAATCACGATGGTGTGATCACACACCTAGAGCCAGACATCCTGGAATGTGAAGTCAAGTGGGCCTCAGGAATCATCACTATGAACAAAGCCAGTGGAGGTGATGGAATTCCAGTTGAGCTATTTCAAATCCTGAAAGACGATGCTGTGAAAATGCCGCACTCAGTGTGCGAGTAGGTTTGGAAAACTCAGCAGTGGCCACAGGACTGGAGAAGCTCAGTTTTCATCCCAATCCCAAAGAAAATCAATGCCAAAGAGTGTTCAAACTACTGCACAATTGCACTCATCTCACATGCTACCAAAGTAATGCTTAAAATTCTCCAAGCCAGGCTTCAACTTTTCGTGAATCGAGAACTTCCAGATATTCACACTGGATTTAGAAAAGGCAGAGGAACCAGAGATCAAGTTGCAAACATTCGATGGATCATAGAAATAGGAAGAGAGTTCCAGAAAAACATCTACTTTATTGATTATACCAAAGTCTTTGACTGTGTGGATCACAACAAACTGTGGAAAATTCTTCAAGAGATGGGAATACCAGACCACCTGACCTGCCTCCTGAGAAATCTATATGCAGGTCAAGAAGCAACAGTTAGAACCGGACATGGAACGATGGACTGGTTCCAAATTGGAAAAGGAGCATGTCAAGGCTGTATATTATCACCCTGCTTATTTAACTTATATGCAGAGTACATCATGAGAAATGCTGGGCTGGATCAAGCATAAGCTGGAATCAAGATTGCTGCGAGAAATATCAATAATAACTTCAGATACACAGATGACACCATCCTTATGGCAGAAAGTGAAGAAGAACTAAAGAGCCTCTTGATAAAAGTGAAAAAGGAGAGTGAAAAGGCTGGCCTAAAATTCAACATTCAAAAAACGAAGATCATGACATACAGTCTCATCACTTCATGGTAAATAGACGGGGAAACAATGGAAACAGTGATAGACTTTTTTTCTCTTGGGCTGCAGATGGTGACTGCAGCCACGAAATTAAAAGACACTTGCTCTTTGGAAGAAAAGCTATGACCAACATAGACAGCATATTAAAAAGTAGAGACATTACTTTGCTGACAAAGGTCTGTCTAATCAAAGCTATGGTTTTTCCAGTAGTCATGTATGGATGTGAGAGTTGGACCATAAAGAAAGCTGAGTGCTGGAGAATTGATGCTTTTAAGAACTGTGGTGTTGAAGAAGACTCTTGAGAGTCCCTTGGATTGCAAGGAGATCCAACCAGTCCATTCTAAAGGAAATCAGTCCTGAATATTCATTGGAAGGACTAATGCTGAAGCTGAAACTCCAATACTTTGGCCACCTGATGTGAAGACCTCACTCATTGGAAAAGACCCTGATGCTGGGAAAGATTGAAGGCAAGATGAGAAGGGGATGACAGAGGATGAGATGGTTGATGGCATCACTGACTCGATGGATATGAGTTTGAGCAAGCTCTGGGAGTTGGTGATGAACAGGGAAGCTTCACATGCTATAGTCTATGGGGTCGCAAAGAGTCGGACACAACTGAGTGACTTAATTGATACTGATATGCATCTTCAGGAAACAACTGTGCACAGAGACAAGTCTCATTGAGACCTCAGTGTCCATCTGCTCTGTGGGGAGGTCACAGCGAGCTAGAAGAGTATGTGACTTGCTCCGGGTGATGGAGCGTCAGTATGGCATCAGCTGAAGTCAAAGGTGACTTCCTGCCATGGCTCCTTGCCACTGCCTGCATATTATGTGACCTTGGGAAGATATTTTTTCTTATTTGTGTCTCTATTTCACCTAAGCAAAACCAAGAGAGAAACAGACAAGCCCTGCAGATCTCCATGCATTCACGGTTTAAGCATATTCACTGCATGGACTGCACCTGCCTGATTAAAGCAGTGAGGCCACGTGTCCCCCAAGGAGATACTCATGCCCTGACTTCCTGCTTGGCCCCAGCCCCGCTGACATCCGCTGACTCCTCCTGGGAGAGGCTCCAGGCCTGCGGGGGGTGGGGGAGCCCCATAGCACAGCACTGTGCCCCTGCCCCCTTCCCACGCCTCAGGCCGACCCTGGACTGGCCTCCATCTCCCACTCCATCCCCATTAATCCATGATTAGATATACATCTTTGCTTCCTATTGAGGAGCTGGTGAATTGGGCCATTAGATGGAGAAAAAAGTGTTTTTCAATGATCACCAGGGAGAAGAGATGCCGCCAGTGCTGAGTGGAGAATCAATTTGAGCCAGGAAGGCCCTGCCATCCATCTCCGTTTGCTGGGTAATTTAGGCCTCAAAGGCGCAGAGCAGATAGTGGCACTGCAGGGGCACCCCTGCTGGGCCGGGCGGAAGATGCAGCCTCGAGCCCTAGTCCTGTCTCAGGGAGACTGGGGGAGGGCGAGGAGGAGGAGCGGGCCTATGGGGAGGGGCAGGATGTCCCCTCTGGGCGCACTGGACAAGGTGGGGTGTATTCTCCCATGGACCTCACTCCATCCTCGGTGTAGGGGTTGGATTTGTGTCAGTCCCTGGGCAGCCCCCAGCCCAAACCACCCTCCCTGACTCTCGCCCTCCAGGGCTGTTCTCTTTTCCAGGGAAGGGTGACTCAGGTCCCCACGTGGAACCAGCTGACCGAGAGGGGGCGGGTTGGGTGCAGGGCCCAGCGGAGCTCAGCTCTGCGGTGCAGGCACCCGGCCTGTGGCTTGTGCCCCAGCCCGGCCTTCTGTCACGGTGGAGAAAGATCCGAGGGCCAGAGTGGCTCAGTGACTTTCTAGGGCTCCTCAGCACTCAGGTGGGGGCTCAGGCAACCCAAGGAGGGGCACGTCCCCTGGTAGGGCTCACCCTTCTCAGTAGCCAGTTCTGCAAGGTCACTGACAGCCTCGATGGCGGCACTGCTCAGGGGGCTGTATTATGAGCCCACTTTGCAGATGTGAGAACTGAGACTGGAGAGGAACAACGCCATCAGCCAAGGTCACCCAGCTCCCGGGGTGAGGCCCTGTCTGGAGGCCATATCTGGAACCTCAGCGTTTGGCCCCCTGCCACACGGGCACTGTTTCTAGGCTGTGTCCCGTGGGAGTGAACTCTCCCGGCCAGAGTATCCAGCCGGCTGGCAAGGCCGTGCTGTGTGAGGTGAGGAGGCTCTTGGCCCAGCTGCCGCAGACTGTCAGGCCTCTTTGGAGGACGGGGGCGGCTTTCTTAGATGCCAGGACTGCGTCTCTCTCCCCTGTGTCTTGCTCCTCCCACCCTGGCGCTGGGCAGCGCCTCTAGCCTGGCTGGCTGTGGTCTGACCTGGGCCTCGTTTACTCTCCCCAAGTGACCTAGGGCAGGACCCTGCCCCTCTCCTGCCTGACCCCCGTCTGGGAAGGGGGTGGACTGCTGTGCCTGTGTGGGCACGGGCCACAGGTGAAGGGGGCCCGGGGTGCTGGTCACCTTCTCAGGGGGCGCCCCATGGGGCCAGAGCCCAGGCACTGCCCACCACATTGCCAAAGTTGACACAGGCTGTGCGGGGGAGGATCCCTCTGCTCTGCCCACCCTGAGCCGTAGAAGAAAAGACCCAGGAGGCCACTGCTGGCCGCTCAGCCTGCGGTGGGTGGTCCCCAGTGGAGGACCTTCTCTGCCAGGTCCTTGGTGTCCCGGTGGAACGTGCCTCTCTGCCAGGCAGAGGGGGGAGCGCCCACCCCAGGCCAGTCTAGCTTTCCCCAGTCAGGGTCTTCTCCCTGCAGCACCCTCCCTGGGGATACTCTGCCTGGCTTGGATCAAAAGTCACGCCCCCTCCAGCTGTTTCCTGGGACTGGTCCCGCCCTTCTCTGCCTGGGGACAGGCCTGGACAAGCCTGAAAGTGTGGCCGATGAGCAGGGATCAAAATGTGTCCACGGAGAGGCCCCCACCAAGGCCTGGCAGGTATCAGGCGCTAACAGCCGTGTCTAGAGCTGCGGGGAGATGGTCCCAGGCTGGAGTGAACTGCAGTCAACAGGGTTAGATAGGAGCCAGAAGGGGACTGAGTACCCAGTGGGGTGGGGTCTGTGGGCACAGCCAGGAGAAGGGGAGACAGGCTCTGGATGACAGGAGGGAAGGCAAGTGGCCTTCCTGAAGGAAGAAGAAATGAGTTTCAATTCCACACACAGGGAGACCTGATAATACATACCACATATGTAAATACACATACCTAAACCCTGGGGACAGAGGGAAGGGGACGGAGGGAAGGGGGGAGGGGGACGGAGGTGGGGGGACAGAGGGGGATGGAGGGAGGTGGATGGAGGGGAAGGGATGGAGGGGGATGGAGGGTGACGGAGCTGCTCTCACCAGAGAGCAGCAGCTGGCTTTCAAAGCCCACCGCCAGCCAGGGCCCTCCAGGGCGGGGCGCCTGCTCCCTGATAGGGAAACACCTTGTTAATTATTGCACAGGCATTGTCCTCGCCATGGAGCTGCAGTGATTGAAAACTCACCTCAGCAGTGGCTCTGCCACTTTCAGAACTGCTGGCCTGGTGGGAAGCCTGGGGTCATTCTGGATACCCCGCTGGATCCAGGAGAGGATGATAGAGAGCCGGGCCAGGAGGGCCAATGGGCAGGGCTGGCAGCTACTGAGCGGGGCCAGGACTGTCCCCCGCAGGAGCAGGGCCTGAGTGCCAGCTGGTGTCCACCTGGAGCCTCTCTCAGTCTCTGCCCTAAACAGACTCAAGTTCCCATGTCATCTGTCAGCTGGCCTGTCCTTCCCTGGGGCTCAGGACCTCCCACAAGTGCCCTAGACGGGGTCTGAGACCCGGGCTCCAGTCAGTGTTGGCCCCTGGGGGACTTTCAAGCAGCCCGTCCAAGAAGACAGTCCCAACCAAGCCCCTCGCCCACGGCCAAGGCTGGGATGAACGCACAGCACTAACAGAAGGTTTTAGTGGGGGCATTGGGTGTGGGTTCATGGGAAGACTCTGCAAATAATGTTCTAAACATCATCTGGGCTTCCTTGGTGGCTCAGATGGTAAAGAATCCTTGTAGAGAATGCACAAGCCAGACTCTGAGGCTTTGCAGGCAGCCCCAGGATCCGGAGGTGGGGAGAAATTTTGTCTACGTCCTCAGTGTAGTGGAGAGGCAGAGGACTCTGGGGGTGAGTTTGGGTGCTGTTTGGGGCGCCCCCAGAACCACCCCACATGAGGTCAACCCTGGGCCTGTGCCTCCAGCCATCCCCAGCCTCATGCGCTGACACCAGAGCCTGTGATTCATCAACAGCAACTCTGGACGCACACGGGGGCTCCCTGCTGACTCGTGGGCAGCCACCTGTCCTGCCCTTGCTCACACTTGTTGGTGGGGAGATAACTGTATTTTTAACAGCCATACATGTCTATTAATAAAAATATTAGCCAGTTGAAGAGTTTTTCCCAAAAGCAAAAAAATTTCCATGGAGAAATTTCCAGGTCTTGTCAGGAATACAAATGATGCTTGCCTGGTGTTAATTAAGACTCCAGCTCACAGCCTTTCCTGAGACAGAAGGAGCCCGGGGCCTCTGGACCAGGGTGTCGGGCCTAAAGGCTGTGCTGGGAGCCCAGAGGACCACCCGTCTCCCCAGCCCCTGTCGGGCAGCGCCCGGGAGGGCTGGGTGGCCGCAGGGGTCTCCTGCGCCCATCAGCAAGCCTCGCTGTCCCCTCTTCCAGTTGCGGCTCACTGCCCAGATGGCCTAGGGCTTAGAGAAAGGACCCAGAGGGAAGTCCTGACCCTCTGCTTGTAGCCTCCGGGGCTGCCGAGGAGGGCCCTGCAGAATGAGGTGGAACCTTCTCTTGTGAGCACAGAGGCGCTAGTGGCAAGTCCTGACACACAGTCATTGCCGGCACTGGACTTGCTGGGTCCCCCCTTGCCCGCCTGCCCCGGGCGGGCCACCCAGAGAGGGCCGGCCCTACCTCTCACGTGCCTGCTCCCAGCCATGCTCTCAGGGGCTCCCTGCCTCTCTGGGGACCCCAGCAATGTCAGACTGAGAGTGACAGGGAACAGGCTGGTGCTCAGAAGAGCCTCCAGCTGTGGGCACTGACTCCTTGTGGGGCCAGGCTGCGTGCTGCAGGCCTGGGGCCCCCGCGAGCTTGCACGACCACCCGAGGGCCTGCGGGGACCAGGCAGGTAGGGGGCTGCTCCCGCAGGACCGCAGGACCTCATGGGTGCTGGAGCTTTCCCTCTCAGGCCAGAGGAAGAGATACGGGCTGACTTCTTTCTTATTTTCTCAGTTCAGTCACTCAGTCGTGTCCGACTCTGCAACCCCATGGAATACAGCATACGAGGCTTTCCTGTCCATCACCAACACCTGGGGTTTACTCAAACTCATGTCCATCAAGTCGGTGATGCCATCCAACCATCTCATCCTCTGCCATCCCACCATCTCATCCTCTGCCATCCCCTTCTCTTCCTGCCCTCAATCTTGCCCAGCATCAGGGTCTTTTCCAAGGAGTTAGTTCTTCGCGTCAGGTGGCCAAAGTATTGGAGTTTCAGCTTCAGCATCAGTCCTTCCAAGGAATATTCAGGACTGATTTCCTTTAGGATGGACTGGTTGGATCTCCTTGCAGTCCAAGGGACTCTCAAGAGTCTTCTCTACCACCACAGTTCAAAAGCATCAATTCTTCTTATTTTCTAATCAGCTTTAAATTGTGGACCGGTTTTAGGTTTAGAGCATCATTTACAGTTTTCCTGTGAACCCTCACCCCCCACCCCCTTTGGTGTCTTCTGTTAGTGCTGTACATTGATCCCTAGGAAGGAGCCAGTGCTGATAAGCAGCTAACAACTCAAGCCTGTGCTGCGTCCGGATTCCTATCCCCTCACCCCATCTTTCCCAGTTGTGTTTCCCTGCTCCAGGCTCCCATCCAGGTACCAAGCTGCATTCAGTCCTCGCGTTTCCTACCAGGTGCGACGGGCGGAGCACAGTCTCAGTGTGCTGCTCTGAGGATTTTTACATCGAGACATGCCCACAGACCGAGAGGCTGCGCCCCACCCCCGGGGCTCGCTGGCCCCTCCCGGAAGTGCTCCCCGGCCCTGCCCCAGAGGGCACCGTGCTGCCTGCGGGCTGTGTGTTGAAGGAGCACATCTTCACATCTTCCGTGTCTGGCTCCCTTCGCCCCCAGTTTGCCCGTGAGCCCTGCCTGTGCTGCTGCGGACACTGGGAAAGGATTTCACTGCAAAACACAGAGAACCAAACTGACGGCTTTTGTCCCCACCACCCACACTCGGGCATTTTAAATTCTCACCGTTTGAGTCTCATTATAACCTCGCCTCCTGTCACTTCTAGAGGCCGTCACTGACCCCTGAAGTCACTGAGACCCCTCCCTGCTTTCCTTCTACATATCCGTAAACAGCTCACATGAGTGACTGTGAGGATGTTAGCCTTCACATCAGTGGCATCATACAATGCTCACCAATCTGCTCTGTCTGCTTCTTCCACCTGACGCTGTGTTTTGAGGATCAGTGTGTGCCACATGCATCTCTGCTTCGCCCCTTTCAACTCCTGGGTACACAAACAGGCTGCAGTTGACCTGCCCATTCTCCTGTTGATAAATTTGGGGTCTTTTATACTTTTTTTCTTTCACACATTCTGATAGAATGAGACAAGAAATGACCTGGGGCCATCTCCTTCTGCACCTGTGTGTGAGTTTCTCTTACACTTATCTAGGTGTGGACTGGCTGGGTTTGGGGCTAGATGCACTTTCAACCTTCCTTTTTTTCATACTTGCATGTCTTAGCTTGGGCTGATATCACAGGATACCGTAAACTGGATGGGTTGAGCAACAGATGTTATTTCTCACAGTTCTGGAGGCTGAAAGTCTGTGATCAAGGTGCTGGCACACGTGGTTCCTGGTGGAGTCTCTGCCTGGTTTGCAGTGGCAGAGAGGGAGAGGTCTCTGCACTCTTCATGTAAGGGCATTAATCTCATTCATGAGGGCCCCGCCCTCATGAGCTCATGGCCCTCAAATGCTGTGCCTCCTAATCGAAGGTTGGACTCCAATGTGTTTTTTTGGGGGGACACAGACATTTATCCATGACATGGCTCTTCCCCAGGTGTGCATCAGTTCACATTCACACCACAGCTCAGGAAAGTCACCACCTCCCCACATTCTCACTAACACTCCCTCCCGTGGGATGCTGTGCATCCTGCCTGGCTGTTGGGAATGGAATAGCATCTCCTTGTTGCAACTTGCATTTCTTAGGTTACTTGATGTAGTTTATTGGCCATTTGTATATCTTCTTCCCTGTGAAATCCACACTGGGGTGTGTGTGTGTATGTGTGTGTTCAGTCGCTCAGTTGTGTTTGACTTTTTGCAAACCCATGAACTGTAGCTTGCCAGACTCCTCAGCCCATGGGATTCTCCAGGAGAGAATAATGGAGTGGACAGCCATTCCCTTCTCCATGGGATGTTCCCAACCCAGGGATCAAACCTGGATCTCCTGCATTGCAGGCAGATTCTTTCTTATCTGAGCCACCAGGGAAATTGATTTGTTGTTACTTATTTTTAGGGGGGTGGGTATTTTGCCTTTTCCTCAAAGCCACGTGTGAATTCTTTGTATACTATGAGGACTAATATTTTATTGATTTTATGCATTAAAAGGGCTTCCTCCCAGAAGATGGCTTATCATTTTATGTTTGTGTAGAGTTTTTCTGTTTTGTTTTTGTACAATGACTCACTTCATCTGCAAGTTTTAAATTTATTGGCATGACATAACTCAAAGCATTTCCTCTTTTGTGTTTCTAATACATTTATTTGTATACTCTCTTTTCTTCATCTAATTTGCCAGAGGTTGTTCTACCTTAGTATTCGTTACAAAAGAAAAAAAAAAACAAAAGCAAAGCAAAACTTTGGCTACTTGATTTCTGTTTTTAAATATCCACTTTTATCTTTATTAGTCTCCTTTTTCTAGTTTTTGCCATTGTTCTTTTAGTTTCTTGAGCTGAAAATTTAATTCACTCTTATTATTTTCATTGTTTGCTTAAATTCATTTAAAGTTAAGGTTTACCCAGAATGATTTTTATTACCATTTACTTCTAGACATTTTCAAACTATCCAATGTAAGTTTTTTTAAAACTCGTGATATGTTCCTCAAATTTTGGAAATTTTCAGTCATCATTTCTCTAAGCATTAATTTCTACCCCTTTACGTTAGGCTGTTTGATATTATCCCACATATCCTTGAGGCTCTGTTCATTTTTCTTCAGTTTTCCCCTCCTTTGTTCTCTGGGTTGGATAATTTCTATTGATCTGTTCTCAAATTCACCGACTCTCCTGACATCGAAAATCTCGTTTAAAGCCCTTTCAGTTAATTTTTCACTTCAGCAATTATAACTTTCAGCTCAAGAATTTCCCTTGGTTCTTTTTTTTTTTATAGTTTCCATTTCTCTGCTGAGATTACCTATCTGTTCACTCATAAGATTATATTTCCTTTAATTCTTTGAAGATTTCTTCCTGCATAAATTTATAATAATTGCCTTAAACCCTTTATCTGCTGCATCCAGCACCTGGGCGGTCTCCAAGTTCAACTTCCACTGACTGATTCGCCAGGAATCACATTTTTCTACTCCTTTACTTTGTCCAGTGATTCCTGATTGTATTTTAGCCACTACGGATTCTTGGTGGTAGAGACTTTCAATTCTGCCGTCCTTCTCAGATGAGACTTGGCTCTCGCTTGGCAGGCATTCAACTGCTGGCTGATGACCTGACCTCTGTGCAAACTTGCTTGTGTGAATCATTAGTGCAAGTCCAAGGATGCACATGGTGTATCTCAAGCCCTTCTACCTCGGAAGGACATGACCCGTAAATTGTAAGCCTTGCAGCTCTGTCCCGGGGCTTGTTACAGGCTGTATCCTGTGAGTCTAGAGTAAGGCTTGGTCTTTGCCCCAGAGTTGTGGGATTCCTGGGGTCCCCTCTTTACAGAGCTCTCTGCTCCACAGATTCCAGTGGCTTCAGGCGAACTCATGCCCTGCTCAGAACCAGCTCTCCAGGCTATGGTTGGAAACTGTCCCCAGGCAGACTGCTGGGCCTCATCTTAGAAGAGTCCCTTCTCTCCCTTCCTGCAATGCTTGCTGCCCACTGCCCAGAAGCACTGTTTCTTTTATCTTGACAAGTTTTATGATTGTTGATGGTGAGAGGGGTTACCCTGTACCACCTGCTCCATCATGGTTAACTGCAAATTTCTCCAACTCATGAGCTTTTTTAGGACAGCATTGATTGGTTTTATTATCATCAATGAGGTATAAGAAATATAAAATAAAGTATAAAAGCCTGAAGAGTCTACTTTGAGGAGATTTGACAATTGTACACAGAACTTTTCTAAAGGCTCCGAGTCTCTGTCATATCGATTGGCATTTACTTCCCCTCCACCCTCAGAAGCAACCACTGACATGATTTCTTCTGCCATGTGCCAGTCGCAACTGTTCTGGTCTTTATGTGAATGGAATCAGTTCTCTTGTGTCTCTGACTTATCATTCCATATTTTTTGCAGCCCCTTTATTGTTGTTGAACATATCAATAGTTCGTTTCTTTTTATTGTTGAGTAGCAGCCATTGTAGACATTCCATTGTGTGAATGTCTCACAACTTTGTGATCTATTCTTTAGTTAAGAAGCATGCAAAATAATGTTAGATCATAACAAAATATTAAGAGACAGGATGGGCAGTAGAGGTGAAAATTAATCTATAGACAGCGGGGTAGAGATCACACACATGCCATGGTAGTCGGTGCAGTGGGCAGGTAAGGATGGGCAGGTGAAGACAGTGGGGGGTTGCAGTGGGCAGGTGAGGGTCGTGGTGGTGGTCTTGCATAGACTGAGGACAATGCAGGCAGTAACGCCTGTTTGAGCCCAGTGACATTAGTGGTGAGATGAGCAGTCCCTGTCATAGACGCTCTGGTCCCATGGCCAGTGGACAGGGCTGTCCCCATGTAGCCAGTCCCTGGGTGACATCTGAACTGGAGCCTCCGTGAGCGAGGCAGAGAGCAGACGGGGAGAGTTGTCTGGCTCCCACTTATCCAATAAGTGCGATTCTGAGGGCATGATTCAATAAGAGTCCTGTTACTTCGGGCTTGGGGCTATGCAGGAGCTGAAAAATTGATTTCAGGAGCAGACACCTTAGCCAGGGCAGGAATGAAGCCTCTTCCTTGGCAGAGAGGGGCTGGGGTTTGTATTGGATTTCGCCAGAAGGTGCCGTGGAGGTCTGTCCTTGCTGATTGTCAGTGAGCCAGGGTACTGAGGCGGAGGAGACAAGAGAGAGGTCTCCCGGGCCGGCCCTGCTCCCCACCAACCACACGGCAACCACCACTATGCATTCGTGCTCCAGAGTCCCGTGGGGTCATGGAGGTGCTCTCGCTCTCCCTGGGCAGTGGGGACACCCCGTCCTGGTCACTTGTCACACACTTGCCCACAGCCTCCCAGAGCCCGCATGGACAGGCCAACACCGCCACGCCCTCAGACAGGCCAGGACTGGGCCCTCACTGTTCAAAGCTAGTGCCGCAGGCATCTTGGTCCAAGACACACTCGATTCCATGGACAAAGGAGAGGCACCAGGCTGGGGCTGAGTCTCTCCCTCCACAGGAGCCCCCGACAACAGGCAATCCTCCGGGCCTCACTTCCACCCCAGTGGGCAGCTGGGCCGGGTGACCTCTGGGTCCCTAAGCCTCCCTCCCTTGTCTGTTTATACAGAACTGTGCTTTGCTCTGCTCACCCAACCAGGTCAGGGTCAGGGGCTGCCCAGCCTCCCCTGGGCTTTGACCTGATGCCAGAAAGCGTTGTCCAGTGGTCAAGAGCCAGCCTCAAATGTCTGATATTTGCAGGTTTGAATCTGAATGCATTGTTTTCTAGTTGGGACCCTTGGAAAGCCATGCGCCTGCTCTGAGCCTCAATCTCCTCATCTGTAAAGTGGGGATTATCAAAGAGAACCACCTACAAAGAGCTCCGCAGGCTTAGAGTGGCTGGAGGTGTCTCGCAGGAGGGCTGTGCTGGGCTACGGACTTTGCTGATTCCCTTCTTTGGGGACATTTGGGCCCTGGCCCCAGCACCACAATGCCGGTGAAGGAGGACAAGCTGTCCACATGATCTGAGCCCTTGTAAAATTGGGAGTAACATTCCACCAGAGCTGTTCTTTCCAGCATGAATTCATCCCAAGGTGGAGTACCCATCACTTATGAGTCCCTGCCCAGGTTCTTTATATGGGGTCAAGGTGGGGTGAATATGGGCCTTCCCAGGGGGCATGCAGGTGGTACTGATCGGGGGCAGAGCTGGGAAGGGCCAGGAGACCTGAGAGGACTGGGGATGACAGGAAGAGGTGGAAGAATTTCACCACAAGAAGCTGCAGGGATCCCAACAGGGTGGTGATGGTGCAGAAAGTAGCAGATGAAGGAGAAAGGATAAAAAGTCCAGAAACAGGACTTGTGTACATGGGAATTCACTGTAGCAGGAAGTGCTATCTTAATTACTGAGGGCAGGAAGAGTTATTCAAGAATTTGTCTTTGGATATTGGTAACAAAGAAAAATGTTACGTTAAATGAATTCCACTCTGTGTTGTTGCTGTTTAGCTGCTAAATCGTGTCTGACTCTTTGCAACCCCATGGACTTAGCCTGCCAAGCTCCTCTGTCTGTGAGATCTCCCAGGCAAGAATACTGGAGTAGGTTGCCATTTCCCATCCAGGGGATTCCTCACCCAGGGATTGAATCCTCCTCTCCTGCGTTGACAGGTGGAGTCCATCGGTGAGCAACCAGGGAAGCCCATACTCCATGTTCAACTCAAAAATAAATTCTAGTCAAATTAAAAAAATGAACTTATTTTTTGAGAAAAGCATAAAGACCTTAAAATATAGGACACTGACATTCCTAAAAATTTTGGAACATATTATAAAACCTCTAGAAAAGATGTGAGCCTACAAGATAAAGAGAAACTATTGGAATATTTGAGGTCATAAAAAAAGAAAACTTTCTGTGTTGGATTTTAAAAAGAAGTCACCATAAACAGGGTTAAAAAGACAGTAACAACCTGGGAAAATAAATGCTGGGTCTTTGAATAGAAATGATTAATATCCATAATATGCAAAGAGCACCCATGTATCAGCAACAAGAGGTGAATTGCATATAGAGTGTGAGCAGCTGAAGGCAAAAGAACCCAGACTCTCAGAGATTAGACATGCTCACCTTCACCAAGAATCAGGGAAATGAAATTAAAGCAATGGTGAGATTTACCCTTTTTCACCTGCTAGTGTGGGAAACCTAAAAGACTGATCATGTTGGGTGCCAGAGAATGAGCACACAGGAGCAGCACCTTGCTGCTGCCCGTGAGAATATAAATCAGCACAGCCTCTTGAAAGACAAGTGACAAAATCTATCAAAATGGGGTTGACCAGCGACCCCACGTCTAGTGACCTGTCATGAAGAAGCGCGTATGAATGTGCACAGCGTACAAAGGCACCATTCTTGAGAAACAGAGACCATCCAAGTGCTCATCAGTAAGGGGAGGTGACCTCACCCCGTGTCCTGGGAAATGACCAGGATATCGAGTCAGGCAGACTGGTAACAGCTGGTACAGCAAAGCATCAAAATGTTTTTACTGATTTGCAAACAATCCCCTCGCATATGTGTGCATCTGTGTGAACCAGCCAGCTATGCTTGGGTGCTGTGAGACCAGCTCCAGCATGGAGGTGGAAAGGCTCTCTCCAAGGGGGGCAGAAGGCAGGAGGAGGGTGTGCAAGAGGAACATTTCTGCTTTGCTCTCTTTCCTCCTGTTTGATTAAATATCTTGCTGCAAGAATGTAGGCATGCACCATTTTTCCAGCAAAGACCACAGAAGGGGAGCAGACCCCCTTGGGAGAGCAAGGGCTGCGTACCCTGTGGGCCGGAGGCTACTCCCACCTCTCAGGCCTGGTCTCCCCAGGAGGACTGGATGCTCCTGCCCACCCCCACCTACCTGGGCAGGACCCACCCGGTCTGTCTCTTTGTGGGGTCCCCAGGCTGGTGCCTAGAAGGTGGCTGGTGTCAGAACAAGGCGGGTTCTGCACCCCAGGCCTGACAGCCCCTGTGCAGGATGTGCATTCAGGGCAGTGGTGTTTTCTGCAGACATGCAGGTGTTTGGTTATTGATCTCTGATTAGTTTCCTAGGCCACCATGATAAACTGCCACAAATGATGGCATAAAAAAAATCTAACATAAATGTATTCTGTCCCAGTTCAGATGTGCAAAGTCAAGATGTTGCACTCCCTCTGGACACTGGGAGGAAGAGCTTTGCTGCCTCTTCTGGCTTGTGGGGGCTCCAGGCATGCCTTGGCTTGTGGTTGCATATTTTGGGGGCCAATTTCCCTGAGTTCCCTTTTCTCCAACCTCCCAGCTCTGACGGCCAGGAGCACGCTGCCCCCATCCTTCTGCTCTCTGCTCCACCAGCACAGAGCTAGGCACAGCGGTCAGCTCACACTGACCAGGGGCAAATCAGAGTTTCCGACCCCCTTCCTGGGCAGACTCGGGATTAAAATTGCAAAGTGAAAACCCCAGAGATGGGAGACTCACCCAGGAGGCGGGATGGAGAAGAAACAGAAACACTGGGTCCAACGGGTCCCTTCCTCACCCTGGAAGGTCATCACTGCGGAGGACGTGACTGCCTGACCGTCAGTGGTGGGAGCCTGGGTCCCCAGTCCTCGGCGTCCCTGGGAGGGGGGAGGCTCCTCCTTACCTTCCTCTCTGCATGCAGGAGCTTCGTCCCCTAACAAGCAGTACGGGGCTGAGCAGGGAACTCCAATCCAATGAGGCCGTGTCTCGTCCCCACTTGGATGACAAGAGAAGTGTCATGAACAGTTCCAGGAAGAGAAACCCGGAGGCCCTGGGAGGCTGTTCCTACATCCAGGGCTCTGGCACAAGACGTGCCTCGCTCCAGACAGAGCCTCTGCCTTCAAGCACATCACACGTGTGCCTGAGCGCCTCGGGCACCTGCCTGGAGAAGACACCTCGGCTTTGACTCCACTCCCCAGGAAGGAACTGCTCAAGGCTATAGTTAAGCAGGCCGTCTGAAGTCTCCTGTATGCGTTCACAGTGTTCCCACCAGCCACGCCTGGGGTATGAGATGTGTCTCTAGGCCACGGAGAGCGGGCGGCGGCTGGGTGGACGGGTCATGCTGTAACAAGGCCAGTCACCCAGGGCTGGGCCGTGGCTCACGAGGCTGAGGTCACATAGATGGCCGCGGGGCCCCTTTCCAGGATGCTGCCCCGTGTAAGCATGCGATGTGGCCAGGGCTCAGGCTGCTGCAGGCTGTCGCACACCTGCTTGCACGCGAGCGGGGTGTCCCTGGGGAGGTTACTGGCCCGTTTACTGTCAGACCGCCAGCAGGGAACAGATCAGGGATTGCTGCACCTGCTGCCCTGAGCAGACATCCATCTTGGTACCCGCAGGCCTGGAGCAGGAGCGGGAAGCGGGGATGAAGGGGTGAGCAGGGAAGGTTCGGGCAGAGGAAGGTCTGCACAGAAGTGGGGATGCTGGAGCGCATGGACGCCTCGCTCCCTCTGAGCTGTGTGCTCCGTGCCTTTGGCCAGGCCGGGCTGGTCAGTGTTCCTCACAAGCTCACAGATGGAACCCATGGGCCCCAGGGTGAGTGTGCTGCCGGAAATGCCCGTGCTGCTGACCTGACTCCTCAGCATAGCTCTCTATGCCCCGCTCTGCCCTGGCGGGGCTGCCCACCCATCCCTTCTATAAACACGCAGGACACGGGGTGGGGAGGGGGGCAGGAGGTGGGAGGGGAGGGAGGAATAGGTGGGGGGGTCCCAAACGCTCCCCTTAAATGAGACACTTCCTAGATGCCAACCCCCTTCTCTGGGTTCCCCTGTGTCCCACCCTGTCCCAGCCCCTGGATGCCCTGCGCCTGGCCGGCCCCAGACCCTCCCAGGCCTCACAGGGAGGCCAGCCATGAGTGGACTTGCTGGGAAGAGGGGTGGCATAAGACATCAGGCCCACTCTGCTCGCAGTGCCCGGGCTGGTGCCAGGTCCCAGCGGACAGAACCCGCGCTGGGCCGGGAGGGGGGCTCCTGGTCATTGTCGCTACATCCGGACGGGGAGAAAAGGGGAAAGGCCCGGAAGGGACCGTAAGAACAGTGTTTGGCAGGATGCCTGCCTGCTCCAGACTGGGCGCCTGGGGCCGCTCTGCTCTGTCGTAATTGTTTTCTCTTGTGCTTCTTGTTTTCACCAGCTGGAGACACACTGATTGACCAGAAGTGAAAACAGAAAAAAAAAAAATACCCCAAAAGCCTCAGTGCTGCAGAGGAAGCAATACCTTCATGGCTCCTCCAAGCCACCCCCCACAGGAAGAAGTGCTGTGAGCTGTGTCCCCCACAAAGCCGCCCACCCTGGGGCCAGAGCCTTGGCCCTGTGCACAGAGGCAGCTGCAGACCAGGAAGCCTGCTTTTCCCACTGCTGCCCTCCGTACCGAGTATCCATGATATTCCCGTGTCTTCCCGGGACATCCATTCCTTCCTTCCTGGCTCGGTGCCATGGAGAGGACACACTCAAGTGCATGCAATCCCCCCCGGCCCCACCCCAACAATCACTTCCATTGGCCCCGTTTAAAAACTGAGGACCCCTGGCTCAGTCCGGCAAGTGTCACGCCCAAGGCCACCACGCCATCAGGAGGTGGCATAGCTGGCACTCAGCCCCACCCCCATGCTGTTGGCTGTTGGGCAGTGCTGCCCTCTGAGATGTCACATGTCCCTGCATTAGGCGGCAGAGTGGCCGCTCTGTTGTGCCCTGGGGGTCAGCCAGCAGAATGGTGGGCAATAGCCTGGGGGCCAGGCTGAGTGGGTCCAGCTCAGTCACAGCTAGGGAGCCTGCTTCTACAACAGATGGGGTGTGGTGGGGGGAGAGTGACGCCTTCAAACTGGCTTAAAGGAAAGAAAGATGTGTGTGTGTGTGTGTGTGTGTGTGTGTGTGTGTGTGTGTGAGCCTATGACCAAGCAACAGGAAGTCCTGTGGTGGTCAAGTTACTGCGGGATTCTAGGCTCCAGTGAGACAGGTAGACTCAGTTTCCCCCCATCACTCAGCTTTGCCACCAGCCAGACTGGCTTTATCCTCTAGCTTCCTGAGATAACTCAGCACCTCCAGGGATCCGTGGAGGTGCCTCCAGATTCCTCATGGTCACAAAATGGCTGCAGACGCACACCCATTAAGGAAGAGTATAATCTTCTCCAAGGGCCAAATACAGTGCTGTCTGTCACCCACACTGTGAGACAAACCGGAGTCACATGCTCACTCTGAGCTAGTCATGTGACTGGGAGAGGCAGACCTGTGATTGCCAAGGCCTGAGTCACATGTCGTGCCTGGCATCACCCACAGATCGCCTGGGCAGGGAGGGCGGGAGTTACAGGAGGAAGAGGACAGGGAGGCTGGAGCAGCGTCCACAGAGGCCACAGGGGTCCATCCTCTGTGAGCTGCCCACACAGCCCTTTGTGGCCGTTCGGCCTCGGCCCTGGAGTGGTCCATCCAGGCTCTAACGTTTCTCCTACAAACATTTCCAGGAAATTCAAATGGGGGCCAACAGGGAGGCCCTTTACGAAATGAGTCTCAGCTGCCTGTAGGAGTCAGGAAGTGGGAAGGAGAGAACCTGGCTGTCATGGTGAGGGCATGTGGGCACAGAGGAGGTGCCTGAGGACAGAGAAGGAGGCTAACTGCCTGGCAGCCTGGAGCCTGCTGCCGATGGCAGCACACACCTGGGGGAGATGGATGGCTCCCTGGGAAGTGGGAGAACGTGGGGGTGGAGGACGCAGTGGACACATCGGCACCTCCGCCGACAGGTCAGCCTCAGCCCTCGTTTCCTGTTGTGGTTCAGAGCCCTGGGGCCAGCAGGGAAGCCGGGGATGAGCTGCCAGCACAGAGCTACGCTCCCCAAGCCGAGCATAATGCGTGCAGCTTGGCTGTCAAGCTGACATCCTCCGTTAATGCTGCGATGCATTTTTAATACATTCCATTTTTCTTTAATTTCAGATTATATTGGGTCTGGTAGACTCTTTCATCATTACTGAGTTGTGCATCATTAAGCAGTGAGACTAGCTCCGTGGAGCGAGGCAGAGTGGAGCAAGGCCCACAGGGCCTTTCAGGGACCCCTCCCCGGGAACCCAGTTTTTGTGGTTTGGTTTGAAGGACAGAGATATGAAGTTGCTCCTTCAGACCCCAAAGCAGGTGCTGCCCGCCGCCCGCAGTCCCTTCTCTCCCAGGCTGCCATCCCCGTCCCTACTCTGCAGCCGACTCCCTCCCTCGGGGACCTGGGCTGGGGGACCTGGGCAAGCCCCCATCTTCTGGCTCCTCCCCTGTGGTGGCCCAAGCTCTCCTCACTCATCAGAAGGGGCCCCAGTGTCTGGCGCAGGTCTGACTGCTTACCCTGACCTGCCTCCAAAATTGGAAGGTCATGACGGAGTTTCCACTGAGGCCCAGCCCTGAGTTGCCTCCCGTGGAAGAAGCAAAGGGAAAAAATGGTTCCCGTTGACAGAGACCCTAGGACTTAGTGGGAAACATGTGTGCTGCCTGCACACGAAGCATAGTCACAGCTGAGAGAAGGGTGTGCTGGTGGGGCTGAGTAGTCAGGGTAGGCTTCCTGGAGGAGGAGGACCTGTGGGCCTTGCTCCACTCTGCCAGCCATATATTTACCCACACTGGGCCTGGAGCTCCCCAACAGTATGCTTCCTTCCTCATGTTTCCTTTAAATGAAGGAATGAACTATCAACAGCACAGACACAAGGACGCAGTGGAAGGTGGGGTGGGAGCGGGGGGCAGGGAGGAAATGGAGCACCCAGCTCCCTGCTCTGGAGGCCCCAGGGATGAAGAGAAGGAAGGGGACTGGCCTCTATCCCAATTGGGCCTGCGGTCAGCTCCTTGCTGGCCTTGCTGCCTTTGGGCCATCCTTGTCCTCCAAAGGGGCTGCATCCTCTCCACCACTCACAGAGCACTCCGTCAGCATCACCTTGGTAGGTACCTGGGTGGAAATGCAGACTCAGGCCCCACCCACACCCGCAGACAAGAAGTCTGCAGGTTATATCTGGGGGAGTTCTGTTTTCAGAAGCCAACATCTGCCTGCTTGTTGATGGCTCAATGCTCCCTGTTTCCTCGTGAATGAAAGTGCAGACCCCTTTGCCAAGGATGACTGTCCAGCCAGCCCCTTGCCCTCGCCTTGTGACTAACCAGCTCATGCTGTGAAGTAAGCCACTCACTGCCTTTCTCCCTGAATCACTGCCTCTGCCCAGAGCCCTCCCCAGAGTCCCTGCCTTACCATCCCTCAAGATCCTCCCTAAGCCTCCCACCAAGCCCAACACTCTCTGTCCACTAGGACCAATCACAGCCCCTCCTCACAAAGGCGGGGCCAAGCCAGCCTCAGTTTGGAGTCCCCAGCCCTGTCTGTGCCCGGTGCAGAGCAGGCATCCATGAAGAGCTGCAAAATGCGTGGGTGGGTGTTCTCTGTCCCAAGCAGCTTTTAATCTGACAGTGAGCTGCAGCCCCCACTCTGGAAACTGCTGTCCTAAGGAAAGGGCAGATCCCAGCCTCCTGCAGCCTTAATCTAGTTAGGGATAAACAGCTTTATGCATGAAAGTGACTTGAGAACAGAGACCAAGAACCGTGCGGCCAGTGCCAATGAATGCGGTGCACCCAAGGCTGAAATTAGGGGAAAAAATGCATTAACCTGGTGGCTTAAATTAAATCACAGCCACATCTCTTTTCAAATTAAATCCCTCGTTCACATTGTTCCTCATCACATCGGAGGAGCTGCCGCTACTGGCGGTCCATTTTCCCTCTCCGTGAAATGGGACATGGCTGAAAAATGAAAGGGGCCACCTGAGTTCCCAGGAGACTCTGCAGACAGTGAAGGGCTTGCGCCTCAGAACTGGTGCCTTTTCCTGCAGTTCAGGAGTTTACATGCACCAGTTACTGAAATAAGAAAGTTGAAATATGCAGAATGTTCACATGGAATATTAATGGTCTTTTCTCACCTGAAATCCTTGCTTACAGGACAGTTAATGATCCAGACCTCTGTAGAAATGACTCTCCTAGTTATTATCTTGGTCTGAGGGTCTCTCTGCACAGCTGACAACCTCCTTTGTCTCCCACGCCCACCTTTTCTACAGATCCAGGTGTTCTTGACGTGGAGAGAAAAGGCCCTTCCTGCCCACATCCCGGCTTTGTCTGCAGCCGTGGCCCCTCACCCTGCCCTCCCATGGCACTGCAGCTTTGCAATGACTCACACCCAGTAGACACTGCTTCCTGTTCAGCCTCCGCAGTGCGGAGCCTCCTGCCTGGAACCCACACCTTGCTCCGTTTGCCTGGGTAATTCCCCCTCATCTCCGTGACTCAGCTCAAGGACCCTGGGCTTCGGCAAGCTCTCAGTGCTGTTTTGATTTGCTCTCATACCAGTTTCCTCTTAGAATCAGAACCTCTCCAGGGAAAGTTCCTGACCATGACCCGCACCAGACCATGACCATTACCAGAAAAAAGAGATACTCAGTTAATACATTCAGAGTCTAGGTGCCTGGTTTTCTTGCTTTCTGGTTCTTTCTGGGAATGCTTGAGAGCCATTATTGTCAAATGCTTCAGTCCTGGAGTCTGAGGTTGTGACTTCCCAACTTGGTCACTTGCTGTCCACGTGCCTTGGATGCTCTCCTAGCTTCTGTGTTAAGTTTGTCATTCTCAGAAGAGGACGAATAGCCTGCCATCCCATAGGCCACTGAGAAAATGAAATGAGATGCTGCATAGTGTCTGGACACTGTCCATAGCATCTGGAGCCCACTTATGGAATCACTGAGGACCCACAGTGTCCTAGGGCTGGCCATGCTGCCGGGAAGCAGTGGTTACCACTGCCTCAGCCACTCCTGTTGCTGTTACCACCACTGCTAACATCAGTAACACCGGCACTCCTAGAAGCTGGGGTAGAGGTTCCACCTCTGTCAGTGGCTGGAATGACCATGTGCTGCTCTGTGCTTAGCCACTCAGTCGTGTCCAAGTCTTTGCAACCCCATGGACTGTAGCCCACCAGGCTCCTCTGTCCCTGCGGATTCTCCAGGCAAGAATATTGCAGTGGGTTGGCATGACCTCCTCCAGGGGAATCTTCCCAGCTCAGGGGTTGAACCCAGGTCTCCCTCATTGCAGGCAGGTTCTTTACCATCTGAGCCACAGGGAAACCCAAGATACTGGAGTGGGCAGCCTGTCCCTTCTCCAGGGGAACTTCTGGGCCCTGGAGTTGAGCCAGGGGAATGACCATATCAGTGACTAAAAATGTGGGAGAAAAACTTTCAGATGAGAAAGGATGGTCGCTATTCCATGCAAACATTCTACATATTTTGATTTTCTCATTTCAGTAACTGGTACATGGAAATCCTTGAACTGAAGGAAAAGGCACCATTTCTGAGGCACGACAGAAGAATCGAGATTCAATATGTCAGTCAGAATTGAAGTAAGAACACCTCCCTTCCCATTTCAAACATGTTAAAATGGAAGCTCTCCCCCAGTTATAAATATATTTCAAAGCTTAAAAGAGATTATTTTATATAAGAAAGAGGTGGAGTCTTGAAAGATGGAGCAAGAAAATCAAACATGGTTTCATATGAGTTTCAGAAGAAGACAGAGTGAATTGGAGAGGAAATATTCATGGATATTATGGCTATAAATATTCTAGAAGCAGAGAAAGATATGTCTTCAGATAAGGGAAGCACAATTTGTGCCAAGAAGGATGAATACAAACAAATGCACAAGACATATTTTAATGAAATGGCAAAATGTCAAAGAAAAAACCCTAAAATTTGCAAGAGAGGAGATAAAGGCAAACTTACTATCAGTCACAAGGGGTTCCTGGAACAATATAACAATTCATTCAAATTGCTGAGGAAAAGTAATGTTCAACCTAGAATTCTATATCCAGCCAGACTACCTTCCAAGGAAGACAAAAGTCAAGACTGTTCAGATGTACAAGGATTATTGATCTCACACCTCACTGAAAGAATGTGTTAGTGTTGATGCACCTCAATAAGGAGAAAAAAACCCAGAGGAAAAGATTAAAATTCAAGAAACAAAAAGAGTGCATTGATTGATAAAATATCTTTGTAAATATAATTGAACTACTAACTATATTTAATAATCTGACAACATTTTTATGCTTACATAAAGGAGCAAAAAAAAAAAAATCCTACAGAATAATTAAAGAGAAAATGGATTCAATGCTTAAAGTATGGGAAGGTCTTGGTCATTCACAGAAAGAAGATTGAGATTCTGAAGTTCTCTATAATTTCTAGAATTTTAAATTTAATTCTGTGTTTATAATTTCAAGTAATCATTAAAACATTTGAAATGTAACTAACCATTGCCAAGCCTGCTGAGATATAAAAGACAAAGCTGTCAATCCAACAGACAGCAAAAAAGGATGAAAATAGTAAAATCAAAATAAGAGGATAGAAATAAGTACAATATTATAGTAATCAATTGCAATAAATGCAAATGTATTCAAAAGAGATTATAAGATTGGAACGTAAATGGAATTAATATGAATGTATGTATACAGGAAAGTTAAAGCAAAAGCATACAATACTAATCATAACAAGATCATTCTAGCTACATTAATATCATGTGAAATTAAATTTAAGATGGCTGAACTGGAGAATCAAGAGTCATTTCTGTTCAAGTCGAGGCGTGGTTGACAGCAATCAGTGCTGCTTTCAGCATTTCTCTTTGTGCTGTAATCTGCGCTGCAAAAAGGAAAAAGATAGACAATGGAAGGAGCTAAAATTGTGGTTATTTGCAAATTACACAATTGTCCAGGAATCTGGACAACTGATGAAAGCTCAGAAGAGACAGAGTTCCCGGATACAGTAATCAACATATAAAAAAAAGAGTAGTTGAATATAGAACTAGAATTTAAAGAATCCATAGTATTCTCACGTGCAATAAGCTAGCAGAGAAATGTGATAGAGAAAAAAGTCCCATTCACAATAATGACAAAAACTATGTTACCTAGGAATAAATGTAATAAAAGATACATAAGAATTTTTATAAAGAAATTACAAAATTTATTGAAGAATGTAATAGAAGACTTGATTAAATAGATTTTCATGGATGGGTAGACTTACTATTGTAAAAATTACAATTCTTTCCAAATTAATTAATACACTCAATGGTATCTCAATCAAAATTCCAATTGTGCTATTAGTGAAAATTGACAAGCCAATTCCAAAATTCATTTGGAGTAAAAGTCCAAGAATAATCTTTAAGAAAATAAGTTTACAGAGGGAAGACTTGAACACCAGATGTTAAAAAGTATTATGAAAACATAGAAAATAAAACTGACTATACTGTTACAGCAAATTACACAGATATATCACAGATAGATCAGTGGAACAACAAAAAAGCCCTACAGAATAGCTTTGAAACAAGATGATGTACATTTGTGAATTTAATGAATTATAGAGGCAGTGTTACAAATCAGTGAAGAATGGATGGATGGCTTACTATGGGAACTTTTCATCAGAAAAGAAAATAATTAGATTCCCGCCTTTACTCTACACAATATAGTGAATTCCACATGATTAAAAACAGAAATGAGAGTTTTTAAAAAGTCTTTAAAACTCCTTAAAAGAATTATGTAATATTTTTATTACAACCCAAGAATAAGAAATAATTTCTTAGGCAAAACCCAAAGAAAGCAATACTCAAAGCAAAGATTGATGAAAGTAACTACAACAAATGAAAAACTTTGCTACCCAATAAACCAACAAACAGAAGTGCAGCAGCAGGCATGGAACAATTTTCAGCACATGGGAAAAACTCCAGTATCCAGATTTGTAAATAACCTGCAGCAATCAATTAAGAATAAAGTAATACTTTAACCGCCTGATGTGAAGACTTAAGTCATTGGGAAAGAAGTTGATGCTGGGAAGAGATTGAAGGCAAAAGGAGAAGGGAGTGGCAGAGAATGAGATGGTTAGATAGCATCTTTGACTCAATGGACATGAATTTGAGCAAACTCTGGGAGACAGTGAGGAACAGAGAAGCCTGGTGTGCTGCAGCCCCTGGGGTCACAAAGAGTTGAACATGACTTAACAACTGAACAACAACCAAAAAATGATACAATAGAAAAATGGACAAAGGATGTGAACTTCAAGTCACCAAGGGGGATTCCCAACTGGTTAACAGCGGGGAATGATGTATAAACTCAGTACCACTAGGGACGTGCAAACTAAACTATAGATACCACGCATAAGCATTATAAAAGAAAGACAGCGGTGCGAGGGCTAAAGAGGATGTGGACTCTGGGAAGGAGGCGGCTTGCTGTGCCGCGGAAAGCATCGTTGTTTCAGCACCGTGGACAGCAGCCCGGCGAGCCCAGTGAGGGTGAACATGTGGGCGGCCCTTTTGCCTGAAATTCTACTTCTGCTCCTCCAGACCCAGCAAGCCCTGCTCATTATAAATACTGGGTAACACCCCGCTACTCTCTTGACGTGAAAATCATTGGCATTATAACCTAACCATCACATATTATTTTTTTTTAAAATCAATGTAATGCCCTACCTATATGTGAAATAGAAATAAAAGGAGAGGAATTTACAATAGAACGGTATGTAATTCCATATATTCATGCTCAGGCACAGTGAAATGAGAGACTCAATGAAGGTGTCAGATGCTTTTATTTTCTTAGAATGAGCAAGTCTGTATTTGAAATATTTAGCTGAATAACATCTACACTTTCCTATGCATACAACGTGCTGAAATAAGACTAAGTAAAAACACTGGCATGAATGTGTGTGTATGATCACTGTCAATAGTGATGTAAGCGTGGACTAGTACAGGTGCGCTGTGTGGGTGCCTGGGAGAGAGGCTTCGTGGTCCGCAGAGCTGACATTTTTAGAGAGGCTCCAATATGGTGGCACTGCTCAAACATCTTTGGTGACATGATTGGCTGAAATGGTGAAGGACTCTGGTAAAGTTCTGAATAAAATACCCTCTGATCTAAGCTGTATTTATAGAGTAATTGCATTACTGGCAAGTTCCACATAAACGTTCAGTTTATATCCAATCTTTCTACCGAAAATACTTTTATTTAGATACTAAATTGCATAACCAGGTTCCCCAACATGAATGCTCAGATGGGACATTTGAAAGCTGTGTGAGGTGCAGAGCAGCCCTTCATATGCGTGCTGACCCCAGATCGCAGGCTCACCCCTACACCTAGCACTCCTGGCGTCTAACCCCTCAATGCCCGTACTGTGATTCCAGGCGTGTGAAAGCCCCATGTGGGTGATAACAGGGAGGGAATGCCCCACCGAGCACCAGAGCCCAAGGCGCCCATCAGGCGGATGCACGGGGGACCAGGCACTTTGCTGCTTAGTATCTGTGACAGTGAACACCTGGAAAACGACCACGCGTGACGAGCCATTACAGGTAAAACAGGTAAACTCAGGGGACCTTTGCTTCCAGTAACGGTGGGCTTGGTAATTATTTCTAACTTTTCTGCTAAAACTGGATAATTTACTGAAAACAACATCTTATAAGCATTGAACCATGATGCAGAGTGAAGAGTCCAGAAACTGACCCACACAAATGTAGTCTAGTGAGTCTTAGAAAGTGCAAAAGCATTTGCCTTGGCAATGGAGAATTTCTACAAATGGTGCTAAAACAATAGCCATGCAAAAATTTAATCTTTACCCTTAACTCATGTTACCCCCAAATTAACCCAACATGGACTGCAGACATGAAAGTGAATGCAAAGTCTAAAACTTCTATAAGGAAACATAAGAGAAAAACCTTTCTGACCTTGGGTTAGGCTAGGAGTCAACCATGGCCCATATAAAGCACTGTCATAATTTAATAAGAAGAAAATAGTAAACCAATAAAAATGGGCCAGAAATATGAATATTTTACCTAAGAAAATGTACTGGTGACAAATAAACAGAAGAAAATACACTCAACATTAGTCACCCGTAGAGATATACAAATTAAAATCAGCCTAAGTAAACAGTACACATCTATTAAAGTGAGTGTACATAGGGCCTCCCTGGTGGCTCAGTGGTAAAGATCCCGCCTGCCCATGCACGAGACGTAAGAGACATGAATTTGATCCCTGGGTCGGGAAGATCCCCTGGAGGAGGGCATGGCAACCCATTCCAGTATTCTTGCCTGGAGACTCCTATCAGCGGAGGAGCTTGGCAGGCTACAGTCCATAGGGTTCCTAAGAGCTGGGCATGACTGAGTGACTTAGTATGCATGTGTCCAGTTCAGTTCAGTTCAGTCTCTCAGTCATGTCCAACTCTTTGCGACCCCATGAATCGCAGCACGCCAGGCCTCCCTGTCCATCACCAACTCCCAAAGTTTACTCAAACTCATGTCCATCGAGTCAGTGATGCCATCCAGCCATCTCATCCTCTGTCGTCCCCTTCTCCTCCTGCCCCCAATCCTTCCCAGCATCAGGGTTTTTCCAATGGGTCAAGTCTTCGCATGAGGTGGCCAAAGTACTGGAGTTTCAGCTTCAGCATCAGTCGTTCCAATGAACACCCAGGACTGATCTCCTTCAGTGTGGACTGGCTGGATCTCCATATTTACCCAACAACATCAAGTTCTCGCAAGGATGCAGGGCACCTGGCGTCCTGAATTCATCACTGGTGGGAGTGTAAGTGGTGCAGCAGCGTCTCAACTTCAGAAACACAATTTGATATTTCCCTAAGTAGTCAAGTGTATGCTTGTAGTATGGCCCAGCAATCCCACTCTTACGCCTTTTCCCGAGAGAAATGAAAGCCGACATTTTCACTAAACCTATGTAAACCTATATGTGAATGCTTATTGCCATCACCAAAAATCCCCAAATAGCCTCTCTTGGGTGGAGGAATAAACACAATGGGTCCCTCTGTACTGCAGGGTCCTCTTCAGGACCAAGCAGGAATGAGCTGGATGCTCTTGAGCACTGGGGTGAGTTCCAGAGGCAGGATGCTAGTGAAGGAAGCCGAACCCCAAATGCCCCACACTCTGCTATTCCATTTATACGACATTCGAGAAGAAGCAAACGTACATGGATAAAGAGACCCGTGGTTGCCCGGGGTAGAGGTGCGGCAAACAGTGGACCACGGAGAAGCAGGAGCAGGAATTTGGGGTTGATAGGCTCCTGAATGTGATGAAGACTTGTCAAAATCTGCTAAACTGGACACAAAGAGTGAGTGTTACTGTATGCAGATTAAAAATAAATTTAAGCAAATAAAAATGTAGCTGTTCAAACATCTGACTCATCAAACCTACCTAGACGAATATAGAATCTTATGGAAATCTGAAAGAGTGCTGAGATAAATGCATGGAATTTTCACTGTGGCATTGTTTCTAACAGGTGAAGTCAAGCATTAATCCACACGTCAGGGGGTCCATTTGAATACATTCTGATATAGCTACAAGATCTTAGTAAACTACAGACATAATGAATGATGTGGCTAGATTTCAAAGGCACATTTTGAATGAAAAAAAAATGTTTCAGAATACATACAGCAGGAGAGAATGTTAATTACCATGACTTCATAGTAAGTCTTGATTTATAATTCACTCTTATATGATTTTTTAAAAACCCCAAGGCAATAACATGGGTTTTTCATTGATATATACGTCACAGCATTAATATAAAGAAAACTGCCGGCAGTTTATCCTCATGGCTGAGAGAGGAATTCTTCCCTGAGCTTGAGGACAGTGAAGGAGACTTCAGCCTGATCAGAATTGTTCATTTCCTTTATATTTTAAATATCTGGAGCAAAATGAGGAAAAATTAATTTGGGTGGGTAGATGTGGGTGTTTGTTTTTAATTCACTGCAAAAAGTAAAAAAAAAATGAGCTATCAACTAGCCCCAGTTCCCTTCCTGTCAATGCAAAGCTGGTTTCCCTGTGTCTCTTGGCTCCAAGTCCAAACTCTCCTGCTTTGCTCTGTGACCCTGGGGCTGGGATTGGCAAGCACCACCCCCAGGCCCTGGGCATCTGACTGCTCTTTGTTGCTGCCAGTGGGGACGAGGGACTGCAGAGCTCTTTGCCGGCCTTGGGGTATTACCCCAGCACAGTCACCCCCCGCAGTGGCATCAGCAGGGCCAGGGGCTGAGCCCGGCTTCTGGGAGCCCCTGTTCCAGCGCTGCAGAACAAGACTCAGCACCAACCCACGGGCGCTCCTCTGAGCTCTTCTGAGCTCCAGCAGTCTAGGGAACACACTGCGTCTGAGTCACCTCGCCTCCCTCCGTCTGCCGCCTCAACCTCCAACACCAGGTGAGCACCCCCAAGCCAGCCTCCCTCTGATTACCGCACCTGGATCCCGCTGACGCCCAGCCGCCACCATATTCCTGCAGGTTCTGATTTTGCCAGTTCCCACACTTCCCTTCATCTGCACCCCCGCCCCGGGCTTTAGGGAGCCCACCCACCTCCTCCACCAACCTGGGTTCAGCTAGCCATCTTTCTTCTGCTTCTCTGGGCCTGATGCTCTACAGAACCACACACTTCAATCCCAGAAAATCCAGTTTAGCTAAAACTCAGTCGCCGGGCGTAGCAGCTTAGTGGCGTCTGTGGGGGGCTGAGAAAGGAACAACGTGACAGAGCTTACCTCCTGGGGACATCAGACGCACTGCAGACAGGCATGAAAGCAGCAGCACGCAGGAGCCTGTACCGCATGTCAAACGACAGATGCCTGAAGACTTCTGCTTCTCCGAAGGCAAGAACCCAGGTAATCCAGAGAGGACGAGCATCCACAGTTGGACACCCGGAGACCTGAGAGAGGCCAGGCCAGGCATGGGACGGTGCGGGGAGAGGCACTGCAGCCTGCCCCAGTGGAACTGGTCCTGGGAACCCTGAGAGCACAACCGCTCCCTGAAAGGTCAGGGGCTGGGGCCAGGGAGGGGGCCTGGCTGCGGGGGCCCCTGAGGAGCATGAGCAGGATGGCCAGGGGCGATGGCCATCCAGAACCCTCCAGACTGCAGAGTGTTGTGCTATTCGAGGCTCGGCGTGTGGGTGTTGTGAATGAGGAGGGTGCTGGGTGCAGAAGCTCCTCACTGCGGTTAACATGCCGCTTTCCCGGGAAACAGGGCGCTGATCAAAAGAGCAGGCTCACAGCACCTCCCTAGCTGCCACCCCAACTTCTGATCCATCACAGCTTGTGGACTTCACCCCCTAAATGGTTTTATACCCAGTCTTCTTCCCACTGCTCACTTCCACGTCCTGAGCCACCTTTGCCTTTAACAAATGGTAGTGACCTGTGAGCTGATCTCACCGCTGCTGCCCTGTGCTCCGTCCCACTCGCCGTCCCTGGGATAAAGCTGTACCTTTAATGCGGTCTCGGATGGAGGCAGAGTCCAGCCTCACCTGCCTGTCAAGCTCCCCTCCTTCCACACCCTCCCTTGCTGGCTGCCCTCCATCTCCCTGCCTGCCCTGCACTCTCTCCCACCCCAGGGCCCTTCAAAGACTCTGAGGACCCTCACCAATGTGCTGCCTCACTTGATCCCTTCTGGCTGGATGCTCCTCCCTCAGATCCAAGCCCAGGTGTCTTCCAGGCCTCCTTACCTGACCCTAAGGCAGGCCCTTCATTTGCTTTCCCAGCAGATGCTGTGTCTTCCCTGGAAGAAACTGAGGTTTTCATCTAACATCTACATCAGTTAGCATCATAATTAGTGGTGGAAGAATGAGTATTCCTCCCCTGATACTGGAAATAAGATGAGGATGTCCACTCTCATTACTGCTGGTCAACATGGTACTAGAGGTCTAGACAGAGAGATAAGACAGAAAGCTGTATGCATTGGGAAGGAAGAAACAAAACTGGATCTAAATGTAGATAACATGAAAGTGTCAATATAGAATCCCAAGGACTCTACTACTTTAAAAGGGATAAAAGAAGATCATGAAGAAAAAGGGGAAAACCTCCTAGAGTTACTAAGTGTGTTTAGCAAGGTCATAGGCTATAAGATCAACATACGAAAATAAATATATTTTAAATACAAGCAGTGAATATGTGGAAAGTGAGATTAAAAATACAAAACCACTTATAATTATTCAAAAAATGTAGTTGTAAATCTAATAACGACATGTACAGAAACTGTATGCTGAAAGCCACACAAATGCTAATGAAGGAAATTTAAAAGATCTAAGTAAATGGAGACAAATACCATGTTCATGGATTGGAATAGTCAACAGACTAAAGACATTAATTTTCCCCAAACTGATATGCAGGTTTAGCACAATTCCTATCAAAATCCCAGGAAGTTTTTTCTATAGATATAAATAAGTTCATTCTCAAATTTGTATGCAAAGTCTGATAAACTAGAATAACTAAAACAATTTTGAAAGAGAAGAGTGAACCAGAGGAATCAGCCTACCTGATTTCAAGACTTATTGTGTTTTAAACAAGACTGTGTGGTACTGGTAAAGAAGGGGACACAGATTAGTGGAACAGAACAGGAAACCCAGAAATATACCCTCTCAAATATACTCAACTGATTTTTGACAAAAAAGCAAAAGCGATTCCATGGGGGAAAGAGTTTCTTAAACAATAGTCCTAGAGTACTTGGATATCCACAGATAAAAACTAAACAGCCCTCAACCGATACCTCACACCTTACATAGAATCAAATCCAAATGATCATAGATTCAAATGCCAAGTGTAAAACTGTGAGACTTTTTGAAGAACACCTAGGAGAAAATTTCCCAGACCTATTACTTGATGAAGAGTTCTTAGACATGACACAGAAAATATGATCCATAAAAGAAAAAAATTAATAAAACTGGACCTCATCAAAACTAAAAACTCATGCTCTGCAAACAGTGTTGTCAAGGGAATGAAAAGATAAACTATGGATGGCAGCAAAAACACATAACTAACACAGTACTCTCTAAAATATACAGAAATCTCTCAAAGTTTATCAGTAAGCAAACCAACACATCAAATAAAAAATGGCAAAGGAAGTGAAGAAACCATTCCCTCAAGAGTGTGTATGGGCTTCCCAGGTGAAGTTAGTGGTAAAGAACCTGCCTGCCAATGTAGGAGATGTAAGAGATGCAGGTTCGATCCCTGGGTCAGGAAGATCCCTTGGAGGAGGGTATGGCAATCCACTCCAGTATTCTTGCCTGGAGAATCCCATGGACAGAGGAGACTGGTGGGCTGTTGTCCATAGGGTCACATAAGAGTCGGACACAGCTGAAGAGACATAGCATCAGCAGCATCAAAAGGGTACACAGATGGAAGACGTAAGATGTTCAACGCCACTCCCCACTGGGGAGATGCAAATTAAGGCCACAGGGAGAAACCACTCTGCACCTGTTAGGACAGCTGGCATTACATACACAATGTACACACACACGGTACCTAATGCTGATGAGGACACCTGAATAAAATGCTGGTGAGACCACTGAATCTCAGACGCTTCTGGTGGGAATGTAAGCCAGTATAGTTCCTAAAAATCCAATCAGACACAGACCACACAACCCAGAAACTGCATTCTTGGACATTTATCCCAGAGAACTGAGAACTTGGGTCCATATAGATACCTGTATACAGTTGTTTATAGCAGCTTTGTTCGTAAGTGCCCCAAACTGGAAACAACCAAAATGACCCTCTGTAAGAGAAGGTTTGGAACAAATTCTGGCCTGGCCGGTCCACTCCACGATTCACTACTCATAAAGAGACACAAACTACTGAGGCACACCACAGTTTGGCTGGATTCCAGTGACATTTTGCTGAGTAAAAATAAACCGACCTCTAAAGGTTACATACTGCATGAAGAACATAACATGCTTGAAAATCAGAGATGGAAAAACAGATTAGTGGTTGCCAAGGGTCAGTGTGGGAGTTGGGGTGGGGGCTTTGTGGAGCTGGAGCCATCCTGTAGCCTGACCCCAGGGGGTCACACGGGGGGGACACGTGTGATTAGGTGTTGAACAGCTTCACGCATGTCGCTCCAGGGTCCAGCTCCTGGCTGTGATGGAGTACCCTATGTCTTCATTATCCTGCCTGTGTCAAAGGACACGACCATCGGTGGAGACTGAAGAAAGGGCACATGGGACTTCTCTGTACTCTTTGCAACTTCCTATGAATCCATAATGATTTCAAAATAAAAAAATTTAAATGTTAATTGTAGAAAAATACAGGAGCACCTTGTTTGGGCAGCCTTCTTTCCTCCCCCTGACATGCCTATCCCTTTTCCCTTCCACCCCAGCAAAGGAGGTCTGGAGCCTGAACTTGCGGGAGTGGGCTCGTGGGTGTGAGAGCTTCGGCAGCAGGTCAGGAAGCAGGGAAGACTCCTGAGTCTGGACCCCGAACAGCTCAGGTATGCTCATTATTTGGCAGCTTCTGGACCTGGTGCCCCGTGTCCTGCCTGCGCAGTGCGAGATGGAGATGCTGCAAGGGTGAAGTGGAATCGTGGCTGGTACACACTCTGCAAACTGTAAGCTCCAGAATCAGGACAGGAGGGACACATGCCAGGCGTTTCCAGAGCTCTCAAGAGCTCCCCAGAGGCAGGGCTGCCGTGCCCTGCTGCGATCTTCGGGGAGACTAGAGGATATATGCCTGGGATGTAGGACAGAGCCGGGCTCAGGGAGGAGGGGTGTCACTGTGCTCCCCTCAGCTGGAGGGCTTCCTGTGGCAAGTCCCCCCCGCTCTGTCCCCTGGGCCCCAGAGTGGCAGTCATGGGTGGGGACGTGTGACAGCCACAGCCTTTCAGAGCTGGGAAGGGCGAGCAGGACAGCTGCAGGCCTCCCGCTGAGCGGCTTCATAATTAGAAGCAAAATCAAAGAAAACCGCTGCAGCGATGGCTTCAAACAGGGCAGGTTTTAAATCAGCCCACGTCAGGGCTTGTCGGCTGGGATGCTGATTAGAAAGAAAGGTGAGTGTGCGAGAGAGTGTGTGTGTGTGTGCACGTGTGCACATGTGGCTTTGAATTTTCTTCTGAATTGCTGGTGTGTCCCAGAGCCGAGTGTCTCCCAGGAAACTGCTGAGTGTCGTTGACTTGCAGCTTGAGACCCGTTCGGCTCTTCCCCGCTGGCCCAGAGCCTGGATCTGAGAACGCTCCTGTCACCTCGCAGGACAGCAGGAGCAGCTGGCGAAGGAGGGACAGGGCTGGCACCTGGGAGAAGGTGGGATCCCTCCACCCACCTCCCTCCCAGCATGCGGCGAGCGGGTACAGAGTGGCTGTTAACTCCATCTTCTCAGGGTCGCTCTAGAAAGTCTTCAGGAAGAAGGGGGGTGGCCAGAAGTCTCCATCCGTGGAGCCTGGCTTTGAGCCTTGCTGTCGGGGAGTGAGGACAAGCCCCTCACCAGCGCCGGGGCCGAGTGGAGCAGGAAGACCCTCACTCCCTCTGCGATGGGAACAAAGCAAGCTCTGCGGAGCCCCAGGTGCAATCAAAGCCCACAGCCCACCTGCTCTCCCTCTCCTCTCAGGGGCCACCCCCTCCCCACCCTTACCTTTCCCCCTCACCTCCAGGCACTGGACAGCTCAGATGCAGCCCAGCCCCTGGGCGGGTGAGCAGGCATTCCTGGGCAGGTCTGGGCGGCACCCTCCCCGGAGCTGTGCTCTCTGACCCCCGTGAGCAGGCTCAAGGCGCAGGCCCAGGAAATAGCCTTGTTCCACTGCCAGAGCCCCTGACAGCAGTCCTTACCCAGCAGAGCAGGAGATAGCCTTGGGGGGGAGGGCTGGTGGGGAGTGGCAGGGGTTACCCTCCCAGGAAGCAGCCGAGGGGTAGCAAGGTGCCGGGGCCCTCTCGAAATCCTGGAACTTGCTGGGAGCAGGATAAGCAGAGGTGGTCCTACAGGGATGGGGAGGTAGTCTTGACCTCTACAGGGCTTTGATGCCCCACGGCTGAGCCTGGAGCCCCAGCCTGCTGCTGCCAGCCATGTCACTGCCACCCTTCAGGAATGAGACTGCCAGCCAGCAAGGAGCTCCCAGGATGGGAGGCCTAGGAGATGTCTGATGGGCTCCCTGCCGAGATCCATCAATTGTCCCAGTATGATTTCTTAATCATTTTGCAAGTAATTAACTGGTGCTCTCATTAGCACGCAGGCACTCTAAAAGTTTCAGGGGGCAGGCAGCTGCATTGGGTGAAACTCAAACTGGGTGACTTTTAATTACAGACAAACCCGCCAGGGACAGATGCCTTGTCAGTTTTGCCACCTATTTATTCATTTTTCACCTCTTCTTGGAAATGGAGAGCAAAATGCTTGTCACTTACCTTTACACGCATCCCAAGTGACATAAAAACCCAAAGGGAATGGGGGTCGTGGGTGGGGCTCCCTGGATAAGCCTCAGCACAGCTTGGCCAGCTTCGGAGCCTGAGGGAAGCAGGTGTGTACTACGGGATGAGGGGTTCCCTGGAGGACTGTCAGCAGAGCCCCAGGGGGGTGGACTGTGGTTGTGCATGCGTGTGCAAGTGTGTGCATGCTGACACCGGGCCACTGGTAACAAGTGTGGTTAGGGAACAGCACACGAAGATAGAGGGCTTCATCCTTTCATAATCAGGGAAGCTGGAAAGACACATCCCTTTAATTGAATACTGACCACCACACACTTACATATCAAATATCCTCAGGAATCTATTAAGTTCCACTTCACAAACCGTTTCTCTAGCATCATTATTAAATTTGAGTTTTACAGCAACATAAACAGACCTCACACCAAGCTGGACTTCTGGGAAATGCAGCCCAGGAACCCCTGGTTTATTGTGAACTTATTAAGTGCTGGCACTGTAGGTCCAGCAGTTTACCCAGCCTTCCCTGGAACCCCAAGGGAGGCTGCTCCATCTGGTGAGATGGACACTAGAGGTCAAAGAAGTGGCCTGTGAAGGTCACTGTGCTAACAAGTGGTAAACAGAACTTCTTCCCAGAGCTTTGGACTGGCAGCACTACCCCCCACGCTCAACCCTAAGGCAGCCGTGGTAGGAAGAGGAAAACCCCAGGTTTCCTGCCTTTAGTCTCCACGCAGTGTGAGAGGAGGACAGAGCTGTCTGTCCCCTAGTTGGGCAGGAGAAGGTTATCCAGGGTGGTGACAGGGGTCCACACCTGTCTTTGAGGGCTCCCACATCCTGGTGAAGCTGCCTCAGAGCCTGTGTCCATGCAGACCACACCATGGCCCACTGTTCCCAAAGGCCTGACTCCAGCCTCAACCAGCCAAAGAGCTGTCCAGCGTGGAAGCCACTAGCCAGACATGGGGCTTAAAGTAAAGTTAATTAAGGTTCCAGTGGCTCAGACAGTAAAGAATCCACCTGCAATGCAGGAAACCTGGGTTTGATCCTTAGGTTGGGACGATCCCCTGGAGAAGGAGATGGCAACCCACTCCAGTATTCTTGCCTGGAGAATCCCATGGACAGAGGAGCCTGGAGGCCTACAGTCCACGGGGTCACAAAGAGCTGGGCACAGCTAAGTGAATAACACTAACACTAGGGTTACCTACAATCAAGATCTGCTTCCTCCGTGGCCTGGGCACATCGCACGTGCTGCTCCGTACGGCCCAGCATAGAGACACCCCCTTCATCCAGGCAGCTCTCCGCCTGGTGCTGCTCTGTGGCAGGGCCAAAACAGTCAGTATTGAGGCCTTGCAGATCATGCAGATGGTCACAACTCCTGCGCGGAGAAAAGCCACCCTACCCAGGACGCCCACACGTGGGTGTGGGTGAGCTCCGGTGAAGCCTGACCCACAAGACAGGCGACACACCAGGTTTGGCCCCTGGGCTGCTGGCCGGTCCCTGCTCCTGGCTGCGGTCACTCACAATATCAGAAAGTGGAAAAGAGAAACTGCTGAAACATGCAGATTTTCAATCAACTCTCACTTCCTAGAATATTCAAGTATTAACACCTCTGGAAATGTGTCTGTACACTCTTTTCTGTACCTTTGAGGATGTTCTCCAGTGAAACAAAGGAATCAAGCAGGACTGAAGGATCACAGGCACACTGGGCGGGGGGGGTTCACATCAGAGGACAGGTCCCAGGACGTCAAGCCCCCGTGGGCATCCTGGGCCACTGTTCGGATGCAGTGGAAGGTGGGAAGCCCTGGAGCCTGCCTCCAGGGAAAAATAAGTGGGCAGGGACTCAACAGAATCCTTTCATGGATGAAGATTTTGAAAACATAAGATGATGAAGATGTGTTAACGGTTAACAGAGAAGAAAAGGCAAATGGAAATTCTAGAGAAAAAAAAACTCTCCGTGAACATGCCGTGTGCATTTTCTCAATATTTCCAGATTTGAGAAGCAGCCTGGAGGCAAAGTGCAGGGACTTAATTACAGTCCTATAGCCACATGTGAACTGTGTTGCCTTTAACCCCAAGGATGCTGCTGGTAGAAAGGGTAGGTGCTCTGAAGGGGGCAGTGTCATCATTTTCTAGTGAGGGAAGTCAGTCCAGGTCTTTTGTATTTGGTGGGAATGACACAGAGCATCAGTCCATGATGTGAGTCACAGAAATTAAATATTGGTGCCTTGATTGGTGAGGGAGGGGGGGTGATGAGCTAAATCCTCACCTACTATTGTCAGAGGTCAACTGATGATGCATAAAACTGAAAACAAAGGTTATAAGGCAAGAGAGAAGAATTGTATTTGAAATATGAATGCAGTTATTAGGAGATTCAGCTAAAAGGATTCCAGGAGGTTAGCTCAAGGCAGGGAACGGGGTAAGGAGGGATGGTCAAGAGCAGCTATTTTTATTAGAAACTCATCTCTTTCTTTCTTATCTATTTACAAATGAAGGTATTATATTGATTAAGTTCTAACTACTTAATGAGATGAAATGAGATTTCTTTAGCTTGCAGGAGGTGGTGGCAAGATAGAGGCAGGTCCATGCCGAGTGCTGGCAGCTGGCATGGGAGGGGAACGGCGGGGTACCTTGTCTGTCCAGGTGTCTCAGCTCAAAAGTGTTTCCATGACATACTTGTCAATTGTCCCTGTTTCCTGTCAGAAATGCTTTGGTTTGGACAATAAAATAGATGGCTGTTTGATCAAATATATGGTGGTATGAATGGGTGGGTGGCAAACATTGAGCGGCCAGGGACTATTGAAAAGAGACCTCAGCAGGGTTGGGACAGGCTGCCTTTGAGAGGCTGAGGCTTTGACAAGGGGAGAAATCAACTGATTACAGCTAAAACATAGTACACGCTCTTGTGCCGGGTCCTCTCTGACTTGTCCACATGCATTAGCTCATCTAACCCTCACGGTCACCGTCCTAATTTACAGATGAGTAAACTGAGGCACGAAGAAGTTAAGGGACCTAACAAGTCACACAGCTAACAAGAGGTAAAATTCCGAGTCTGGTCAGGCTAGTTAGGTCCAGATCCATCCTGGGCAGCTCCTCTGTGCTGTGTGTTCTCTGTTCTGCCCCCAGCCGCCCCCAGACCTATCTTGGCCCCCTCCAGCCTCTGTGCCCTGGGCAGCTGGACATGCTACCGTCTCCAGCTCTGGAGTGTGCTTGATGGGCGGGGTGCTGGGGCGTGCCGAGCTCGGGGCGGGGGCCCTGTTCCTCTCCTGCCCCGTGTGCTGTGGGGGTTCACACACTCCTCCCCAAAGACTGGCTTCCTCTTGGCGGTCCTAGTCACTCTTCCCTTCCTGGTGCCTCCGGGCAGACGGAGGAGATGGCTCCCTCGGGCACTAATTCTCTCTGTTTCCTGGTTTGTAGACAGTCCTGCAGCTCGTGGGCAGCCGTCTGCCTCCCTGGGGGGACCTGGTCTGTGGCTGATCCCAGGGGAGAGGTGTTTGAGGTCATCAGAACAGACGCAACTACAAAGCCAGAGGTTAGGGATTTCCAGAGGGGAGACTGTGGAGAAGGGCAGGGGAGGCTCCGCCATGTACTCCTAAACAGGTGGAATATGGACAAACCTGGCGTAGAAGGCAGAGAAGATTCTGGAAAAGGTTCACGGAGACCTGAGAACGGGCGTGTCCTAGGGAGCGAGGGAGTGGCCTGGAACACCTTTGAGCCAGCCGCCAGGGAAGGCCTGGGTCTTGTCTAAACCCAGAAACAGGGAAAACTGAAACCAGATCAGCTAGTCTTTAGGAAGAGTTTGCGCAGAGCTGAGCAGAGCCCAAGGCGGAGGTTACAGCGTGACCTCTGGAGTGAAAAGGTGGTGGCTATTTATCCAAGGTGGGTTTTCACAATGGGGCTTCTGGCAGCAGGGGGCTGGTCGAAAGCGACCATGTTCTACCATTTTAGGAAGAAGACTTCAGTCTTCCTTGGATCATTACCAGAGGCATTTACAACAAATAACCTACATTTTGCTTATGTTCCAGAAATAAGCTCAATTCAGTTTTGCTCACACAGCTTAAATGGTTTTGTTTGTTTAGGGGATTGTCCGGTCTGGTCTTTATTCTATTTGATTTTAACAGCCTGCAGGGAAGTCATCCACTTTCAGTCCCAGGGGAGTCAGCCTGAGCCATTTGTCTCAAAGGGCAGGTGGGGTAGAGGCTGCCTGGACCAGGGATGGAGGGAGTGAAGGAAATGGAGGCCCAGGGCAAGCTCTCTCCTGAGCAGGAGGTGGTGGGCTCACAGGAACGGGGGCTGCTCTCTTTACCCCCAGGACCCCCTCCTCCCTCTTCCCACCACGTGGTGCCCTCACTGTGGACGCTGTGTGAGCTGCATCCAAGGACGCCCTGCCTCCAGCTCCTGGCTGGACGTGGTCAGAGAGGTGGCAGCAGGAGCCTGGCTGGTGCTCCCTCAGCTCCTCCCCGCCTGGCGGCACTGGTTGACTCCCTCCGGGCCCCAGGGCCCTTCTCCGCCTGGCTCCTTCCTGCAGATCAGTCCAGAAGGGCGTGGGACAGCTCAGGGGAGCCTGGGGACAGAGCAAAGTAGAGGCGCCAGGAGGACAGGGGTCCTTCCAGGACGAAGAAGACCTGGGGAGACGGAGCAGACGGGAAGCGCCAGGCAGAGTGGGAGACTCCGCGCCTGGGGTTCCGGAATTGGGGATCTGGGGGTGGAACAGTTCTGAAGGACGGTGGGGTCCGGGTGGGAGAAGGGATGGCCACGTAGGAGAGAGGAAAAGTGAAAACATGCTCGCTGTGCTCTGATCAGAGCGGACGGCGCTCCATGGACCTGCAGCTAGGGGCTGATGGGCCCGCAGTAAGCACAGTAGGTGTGCACATCCATGCATGCGTTCATGCCAAGTCACTTCAGTCATGTCTGACTCTTTGTGAACCTATAGGCTGTATCCCACCAGGCTCCTCCGTCCACGAGATTCTCCAGGAGAGAATACTGGAGTGGGTTGCCCAGCACTCCTCCAAGGGATCTTCCCAACGCAGGGATCGAACCTGCCGAAACCAGGGATCTTAAGTCTCCTGTGCTGGCAGGCAGGTTCTTTACAACTAGCACCACCTGGGAAGCCTATAATGCAAATTGGAAAATATTTATTTATTTAGGTCACACCACATGACTTTTAGGATTTTAGTTCCCTGACCAGGCATGGAACCCCAGCTCTCAGCAGTGAGAGCCCTGGGTCCTAACCACTGGACTGCCAGGGAATTCCCATGAAACTTGGAAAATGTTTAGAACTTAATGAAAATAAAAATATTATGAGGGAAAACCTGTGGGATGCAACTGAAGCAATCCTCAGGAGGATAAAAGAAAAGCTGAAGATTAATGACTTGAGCATCCATTGTTAGAAGTTAGGGGAGGAAATAACAAAATAAACCCAGTATAGAGCAATAGGATGAAGAAATCAATAATAGAGATAAAAAGATAAATTGATGAACTAGGAAAGAGGTAAGAGAGAGTCAGGAAAGTCAGAGCTGGTCCTTTGAAAATCACTGGTGAGAACAACAGGCCTTTGATGAGACTGGTGGTAAGCAGCGGCGGCAGGTGGGGTGGAGCCACAGACGACGCTGCAGGAAGAGTGGCTGAGAGGCTTCCTCTCCCCAGGCACGGAGTCACAGGAAGGTCTCATCTGAAGAGCGATGTGACAGAGGACCACACACAGGGAGTGATGGCTTCCAAGACGCTGGACAGCAGATGGGGCAGGGATGTCTGAGATGGAGAAGCAATACAGTAAAAGATGTACAAGGACTTTGTGGATAAAATTTGGAGAACTGTCTACATTTGGGGTGAAATTAGTTAATTTTATTGTGAGTTGTTAATGAAAATCTAAATAAATAACATTGCATTTTAATGGATTGGAAGATTGAGTACAGAAAGATGTCAACTCTCCAAAACCAATTTACTGATTCAGTGCAAATACAAATCTTTCTAATTTTTTGGTATGACATATGATAAACTAATTCAGAAATACATATGGAAATGCAAAGGGCCAGAGATCAGTGAGTTCCTGGAAGCTAATGACATAGGTGGCGGACTTGTTCTCTCAGTTGACTAGACTTTTGTACGCTTGATTAGGGTGAGTGATCGTTGTTCAGGAGCAAAAAAATTACACCAGGAAAACAGAATACATCCCAGAAACAGACCCACAAGTTTATAGACATGTCTGAATGTTGAAGATTATTGAAGATTAGAGGGAAAAAAATTGAGCTTTTCAAGAAACCATGCTGGGAAAATTGGGTGTCCAGGCAGAAAAGAAATGAAATTGAATCCCTATCTTATACTACGTGCAAAAAAAAAAAAAAAAAAAAAAAATTCACGTGGATTTAAGACTTAAGGAATGCAAAATTCTAACACTATGAGAAAACATTAAGATTTTTAAAATAAGACACAAAAATGTTCAAACCCAAAAGAAAAGATTTATTAATTTGTTTGCATAAAATCAAAGAACTCTGATTTATTGAATCAAATTGAATTCAAATTGAATTTTTAAATAAAAGAATAAACCACAAACTAAGACAAGAGATTTTCATTGTATTTAACCAACCAAGGAGTGATTTCTTACACAAAGAGCTCCTCTCAAATAGAAAAACTGAGCAAAGACTTTGAGACATCTCACCCAAAATATCCCCAAATCTTATAAATGAAAATGTGCTGAATTTGGTTAGAAATTAGGAAAAAGCAAATTGAGATCTCAGTGAGATGCCACTGCACATCCAGTAGATTGGCAAAAATCAAAAGTCAAACAGCATCAAATGATGGTAGGAATGAGGAGTCACCAAATTTCCCACTGTTCTAAAAAGCAACCAGTTTACAAAACAGTGAAAAAGTTGGCTTAAACCTCAACGTTCAAAAAACTAAGATCATAGCATCTGGTCTCATCACTTCATGGCAAATAGATGGGGAAACAACGGAAAAGGTGAGAGACTATTTTGGGGGGCTACAAAATCCCTGCAGATGATGACTGCAGCCACGAAATTAAATTAAATATGATCAATACAGACAGCATATTAAAAAGCAGAGACATTACTTTGCTGACAAAGGTCCATCTAGTTAAAGATATGATTTTTCCGGTAGTCATGTTTGGATGTGAGAGTTGAGCCATGAAGAGAACTGAACACCGAAGAACTGATGCTTTTGAACTGTGGTGCTGGAGAAGACTCTTGAGAGTCCCTTGGACTGCAAGGAGATCAAACCAGTCAATCCTAAAGGAAATCAGTCCTGAATTTTCATTGGAAGGACTGATGCTGAAGTTAAAACTGCAATACTTTGGCCACCCGATGAAAACTGACTCATTGGAAAAGGCTCTGATGTTGGGAAAGATTGAAGGCAATTTGAGAAGGGGACGATAGAGGAAGAGATGGTTGGATGGCCTCATTGATTCGATGGACATGAGTTTGAGCAAGCTCTGGGAGCTGGTGATGGACAGGGAAGCCTGGGGTTGCAAAGAGTCAGACACGACTGAGAGACTGAACTGAACTGAACTGAACTGAACTGAACTGAAGTTATTGCCAATTCCATGTTCAAGTCTCTAAGCGTAGAACATGGAACAGGTGAACCAGACCCACATCTGATTACCAGGTTACCCATCCAAATAAGTAGAATGTGCACAATGTGGCAGATTCACGCAGAGGATCCTCTAAGAGCTCAGGCTGCAGCCGTAAATATCCCGAAAATTAATCTCACAACATACTGTTGATGAAAAAGCAAGTCCAAAAAGAATACATGTATACATGTTCTGTGAAAAGTGAAAGCCATTCGGTCGTGTCCGACTCTTTATGACCCCATGGACTATCCATGGACTTCTCCAGGCCAGAATACTGGAGTGGGTAGCCTTTCCCTTCTCCTGGGGATCTTCCTGACCCAGGAATCAAACCAGGGTCTCCTGCATTGCAGGTGGATTCTTTACCAACTGAGCTACCAGGGAAGCACTACGTGTTATGTGCTTCCATCTGTATAAACTTCAAAGCTGGTGACATTAAGCTGTGTGTTGTTTAGGACATATGCATAGATGGTCAAACTGAAGGAAGATGCTTACAAAACCCAGGGTGACAGTGACCTCTGAGTTGAGGGAAGATGGAGTGGCAAGGGGCCAGTGATGCTCTGTCTCCTAAACTGCATGGTGGTTCTGCACATGCTTTATCGTGGCTGCTTAAGTGTGCATGTGTTTCATGCATGTTCTGTGCAAACATGTTGTGATTGCTCTTTTAATTAATAAAGGGCATCCTCTTCAAAGTTCTAGAAGAGAAGACTTTGGGGAAAGGGTTACCGATTAAACATCCTAGAAAACTGGCAACCTCAGTCAGGTGCCAAAGGCCATGGCTCTCTCAAAATCAGGAGACAGCCAGACACGGGGAGAGAATGAGCTGAGATGAAAGGGCGGGGGAGAAAGCTAAGGCTGCAGGGAAGCCCAAAATGCAGCATTAAGGACTGTGTGGGAACAGGGAGGAAAAGATATGAGATGGAGGAGAATCAGATCAGGGCCACCTTGAGAGGCTTCCTTGCAATTTACATATATATATATACCTGAATCTCACGTGAGAAGCGATTTGCTAGGGAGGACAGAGAACAGAAACCCAAGCTTTCAAAACATAGAAATGTTTCTAAGGAAGAACTCTGATTACTCCGATCATAAGCGATTATCAAATATGCAACTGAAGAAAGCTCTCCTAGAGAGAAAGAAAACAGAGAAGAAAGGCCACCAGGGCTCAGCCTTCCTCAAACAAAATCAGAGAAAGTGCCCCAGGCCCAGTGGTTAGGTTTCTCTTTATTTTATTTCAAGAATGAATACATCACCTTTCAGTATTCTGTCATAACAAAATTACACTGCGAAGGGACAAAGGTAAGGCTGGGCTTGCAGCCATGAAGGCAAGCGGGCAGGGGAGCACACGGCAGATGTCTGAAGCAAATCTATTCTGCGGTTCAAGGAAGGTTTCCAAGGGAGATGAATGAAGAGTGAGGACTCAGATGGGTCAGAGGAGGTGCCCTGGGCAGGACACGCTGGGAATCTGCCTGGAGACGGTGAGTGGGGTGGACGCTGGGGCTGTCAGCGTGTCTCCGAGCTCCCGGACAGAGGAGAGCAGGGCTCAGTGCCGAGGAGGGCAGCGGCGTTTCAGGGAACAGGGGAGAGCCAGCCTGCGCTGGGCCCCGAGGGGCGGTCAGGGAGGACGGTGGGGGAGGACCCGAGACGCCCGGCGGGCACTTAGGACAAATGCCGTCAGCTCCGCCCAGGAGGTCTCGGTGGGGAGAAGGGTGGGAGCTGGTGCGCTGGCCTGAGCTCCCAGACGGTGCGGGCGCCCTCACCAGGGGCGGGGACGCGGGGCCCGCCCACGTGTGTCGGGGGTCTTTGACGTCGGTTTTGGGTTTGAGTTGAGGGCACCCTGCACGTCCGGGTGGAGGTGTTGAGTAGGCAGTCGGGTATAGGAGTGGGCACCAGCGGGGCCCCTGGCCTCGTTACTGAGAGGAAGCCCAAGCGGTAACTCCACAGTCAGGATGGGACCACCTGTGTGTGTAGGGGGGCAAGTAGCCCTTCTGACCCCAGGCCAGAGGAGGCCCCCGCCCCCAAACTCCCAGAGCAGGAGGAAGTACTCATCCCAGCCGCCCCCAGACCAAGTGCCGCCTGAGAGCTGTCTCGACAGTCATCACTGGCACGCGTGTCACCGGAAACCGACCACGTGCACTTTCATCCCAGCCGCACGGGCGCTGTGGCCGCTGTGAAAGGCCACCGCCTCAGGGTGAATGGCCAAGCCAATCAGATGCACCAGGTGCAGCCTGCACCCTGCTGGGGACATGGCTCCCCAGCCCCCGCGGGTCCCCCTCCCTGTGGCTCCCCAGCCCCCGTGGGTCCCCCTCCCCCTGTGACTCCTCCCAGCCCCCGTGGGTCCCCCTTCCCCTGTGGCTCCTCCCAGCCCCCGTGGGTCCCCCTTCCCCTGTGGCTCCTCCCAGCCCCCCATGGGTCCCCTTCCCCTGTGGCTCCTCCCAGCCCCCGCGGGTCCCCCTCCCCTTGGCTCCTCCCAGACCCCCCTCTGTGGGTCCCCCTTCCCCTGTGGTTCCTACCAGCCCCCCGTGGGCCCCCCTTCCCCTGTGGCTCCTCCCAGCCCCCCGTGGGCCCCCCTTCCCCTGTGGCTCCTCCCAGCCCCCCGTGGGTCCCCCTTCCCCTGTGGCTCCTCCCAGCCCCCCGTGGGCCCCCCTTCCCCTGTGGCTCCTCCCAGCCCCCCGTGGGCCCCCCTTCCCCTGTGGCTCCTCCCAGCCCCCCATGGGTCCCCTTCCTCTGTGGCTCCTCCCAGCCCCCGTGGGTCCCCCCTTCCCCTGTGGCTCCTCCCAGCCCCCCTGTGGCTCCTCCCAGCCCCCGTGGGTCCCCCTTCCCCTGTGGCTCCTCCCAGCCCCCCTGTGGCTCCTCCCAGCCCCCATGGGTCCCCTTCCCCTGTGGCTCCTCCCAGCCCCCGTGGGTCCCCCTTCCCCTGTGGCTCCTCCCAGCCCCCGTGGGCCCCCATTCCCCTGTGGCTCCTCCCAGCCCCCGTGGGTGTCCCCTTTCCCTGTGGCTCCTCCCAGCCCCCGTGGGTCCCCTTCCCCTGTGGCTCCTCCCAGCCCCCGTGGGTCCCCTTCCCCTGTGGCTCCTCCCAGCCCCCGTGGGTCCCCTTCCCCTGTGGCTCCTCCCAACCCCCCGTGGGTCCCCAGGCCCCCATGGCTCCCACCATCCCCTGGGTCTCTCCAGCCCCCCGTGGTTCCTGCCCCTGAAGCTTTTCTCTTAGGTCCCGATTCAACAGACAGACATCACAGGAGTCTCTGCTCACAGACCACCCAGGTGGCGCTGAGTTCACCACCAATTACTGTGTGAACTTGACGGGGTTTTTCCGCCTTGTGTAGTCAACACTCCCAACCTTTTGCGGGACCCAGAGGTCACAGCTGAACCAATTAACTGAACCAGCCTGTTCCACACTCAGTACCTCCTCGCACTGGCTCCCCTTGGAGTCAGCAGTCTGTCTTCGTTGGTAGCCTGACAGACGGGTGGTGTTTCATGTTATTTTCTTTTTTGCCTGTCCTCTGCAGGGCCTGTGGTGGGGAGGGGCGTGCTAGTTTCCCTGGGAGAATAATTAAAGCTCTTTGGTTCTGAGACAAGTTTAATGAGGCTAATGGTCCGAGTGGCCAAGTCTGCCAGTTGGACCAGCGGAGGGTGGTGGAGCCCCAGCCATGCCCACCCCGGAGGGCTCCAGGCTCAACGCCACTCCTGGACACTCACGGCCACTGTGAAAACTGCAGACGCACAAAGTCCCTTCCCTCTGAGAGTCCTGGTCTGCATGTGCGGCCAGGGACAAAGATGCACATTCACTGTGTCTGGGGTGGAGGGTGAGCCTGGGCATCAGTCCCTCTCATGAGCCTTGTGGCTCAGGGGATGTGCAGAGGGGGCCCTTGGCCACTCGGAAAGTTCATCTGAGCATTAATTTTAAGAATTATTTTAAAGTTTTAACACTAAATAATATTGATTGACTTACTTCTATGTTTTTAAGAACTATTATGCATTAACTGAGGACCAGCCCCGTGACCACTTGCCCTCTTCTGCCCGTGGAAAGACACCAGGACTCATACAGGGACATGTCCCGTCTTGCGTCTGCCACTGCCCCCGGGTGCTCCTCTAAGGTTACCATCTCAAGACGCTCCCACAAGCAGAGCGAGTCAAGGGTGCTTCAGAAAACTGGACGTCCAGAGATGTTAGACGTTACTCTTGATGTAACTTATGCAATAAAATAAAATGACTCACACA